>NC_051334.1:93629159-93963588 GCF_015220235.1 Choloepus didactylus | reverse complement strand
TTATTGTTAGTTCCTGTTGGGGGAGGGGTGTTGTCTTCCTGAGGGTTCTTGTTTTTAAAATCTCCATATCGGGTGATTTTCTTTGGGCTGATGTCTTTTTCACTTTTTCCAACTCTGAATTTTTTTAATCTATTTGGTTTCCTGGCTCAAGGATGTTTATTTCATCTGGTATTTAGGTTTTCGCCCACTGTGGATATATCAGTTGGCCACCGTGTGTGTGTGTGTGTGTGTGTGTGTGTGTGTGTGTGTGTGTGTGTGTACATTATGTGTACATTGTGTGTCTAAGAACTTTTCGGAGTCTCTTTTCAAGGTACAAGTGCTCAAGCGGCCAGCAGAAAATCCCAGGCCTTTGGGATCTTGGCAGGTGGTGGATCCAAGCCTTGTTTCCATGGGGGAGACTCTGCCTCCCTCCTGATCCCAATTCCAGGGTTGCCCAGAACCCAAGCCCTCTCTTTCCAACTTGCCAAAGGCCAGAGCCAGAGAGAACCAAGGATGTGCCCCAAAGTCCAGGGCACCACTGTGGCAGGGGGAAGATGATGAAATGGGCAGAAAATGGATCCCTCACCTGGTGGGGAGTTTGGCTAGGATGCTGGGATGAGGACTAGCAGAAGGATCTGACCTTACCCTGTTGGGCTCATCTGGAATGGAGGTGGTTGGGTCAGATTGGAGGTGGGGGTGTTAAACTGAGAGATTGTGGCTTAAGATAACTCAGTGAATGGCAATTCTTTGTGCCAAATCACTCCTACCCTGACAACTGGACAGCTAGCTGGTGAGAGAGTGGAAAGGGCCTTATTTTGTCAACACCCTACACCGACTTCCTCCCCAAGGCTTTCCTCTTATTTGGAACAGGATCCTAAGGATGGAGGCAAGGCAGATTTCCGCAGGTAGGAGATGGATGGATGAGGTGGAGGATGGAGAAGTGCCCACAAAGTGGTTGCAGTGATGACCTTTGGGCTTGTCTGGTGGGATCCCCTGCACCTTTATGGCCTGGACCAGCAGCCTCCTCCTGGGGAAGCTGCTACCCATTGCTCAGCTAGTCCCTCCTGGGGCCAAAGCCCTCCTGGATCCTTGAACCCTCCTAAGCCCATGTCTCAGTATCCAGGTCTGCATCAAGATAAAGATGTTCTGGATAGGGCTTTCTCAGGAAGCCCATCCTAGCCCCTTCACTGAAAAATGCTGTGTATCACCTTAGGCCTACTTCAATGCCACCCCTTTGGGAGTGCATTCCTGTTTTCAACAATAGATAGGGATAAGAGAAACCTTAGGCTCTAAGGAAAGAGGCTTAGTGCAATCTAAATATCAACATTCAAATTTGTCTTTTAAGTCCTAAATATTTCTTTTAACTTACTCAAATGATAGGGAAAAATGAGGATCTCTCCTTTTCCCCACACCTTCTCTTCTTACTACTTCTACTTTTGGAGACTTGGGATTCCTGTCTGCTCTTAAACTATTATTCAATCACAGCTGTTCTCATCTTCACCTTTAAATACAATATTTCCCCAGGTGCTCGGTGTAAACACTAGGTACACCCCCTCCCTTAAACAAGTGGATCACTCACATCTTTGTACTTGTGTGTGTTTGAGTTTTGGGGATGAACCTTTGCATATTGAAGAACAAACCTATTTGAATGCAAATTGCCTTTAACAATGATCCCAACTCTGAGTATAGATCTCTGCTTTGCAGAAGCTGAGCCCTAGAGCTGTGGAAGTTTGGTTTCCTTTTAACAGCTAGTTGAAAACTCTGTAAAGAGCTGAGATTTCTCCTTTACAAACACCCAAATTAGTGATGGAGAGAAGAATTTGAGTGCTCACTCCTTTTTTAACCAGAGTAGAACTGCATTTTCAAACAAATACTATATGTTTTCAATATCAGCAAGGAGTCTGCAAAGTTTTCTTGCTGCAAAGTTTGCAGCAAGGAGTCTTCAAAGTGTTGGAAGTCATAAAATGCAAAAAGAAACTTTTGGAAAGAAAGAATTTTTTTTCTGAGATTTTACTAACGGATATGGAAAGAAGCCGAGCTTTCTAAAAACAACTTTAGTGTGGAGATGACTTGCATTATAAATATATTTACTCTTCTCTTTTCATATCTTTAGAGCGAGTTTTATCCCACACAATTGGATTTAAAATTCTATTTAATAGACCATGTAACCATATTTTGAAAGCAGTGATATTTGGAGACTCCCTGAAAGGAAACAAGTGATTAGAAGGTGTAGATGTTGGGGAGCAATACAATGAATTTTAGAGTAAGAAGAAGTACAGTTATCCTTTACTAGATTTTAAGCTTTCATTATAAACTCTTCAAATACTTATAGCATATAAGAGCGCATTATTTCTTCATGGAATGATGCCTCTTTTGTAGGTGATTGTTGAATGTAAATATTGTTCATGAAATAAGCTAGCTTTGATGAATGATGGAGGTTTGTTAAGAGAGATATTTTAAATTGTTTCAGGCTTACGTTCTTATAGTTGGACACTCTTTTAAGATATGTTCAATTATTTCTCATTTGATGGTTCTACAAACTGTTTTAAAATGACTAGTAGTGTATAAGTATATTGCAAGTAAACCTAGTGAATTAAGATGATTCTCTCTCAGTTTAATTTATGTTTTATAGTTAGTTTAGCATTCTGATTTGATTACCTTAGTAATGTGAATTGCCTACAGCTGCTGATATAGCTTTAATTCTATTTTAAAGGTCATGTAAACATGTGCCTGTAGCATAAGGAATGCAAATTCAATTCCCTTTTAATGTTTCCTCACATTCACTTCACAGCCTTCACCTAGAAAATTAGTGAAATTTAATATAAAACTATTTTAGTATTATGATTTCATTAAAATCCTTTTTCAATGCTTCACTTTTCCTTCTGCAGGGTATAGAATTCTTCCTGAGATTTTCTGTGCATAGCTCATGCAACATGCATCACTCATACTGGAGGCAGAAAAACATTTCTGTTAATATCTGTTTACTTTTCCATTGTTTTTACTAATAAATAAGCTGAGAACTTCATTTTAGTCTCCCTGTAGCTGCAGCAAAAAGGGCAAAAAACAAACTAGATAATCTAACCATATTTTAGATTGCAGTGAGGGAGAGGTGGAATATTGTACAGATGTGTAGGAGCTTCCAGTTACAAGCATTTTTTACAATATGAACAAATTTTTGAAAATGAACTGTTGACAGCATGTATCAACAGAAAAACATTTAAAATAGAGTTGACATACAGAAGAATGCTTTAGTTGTTCCAAACTAATGTGAAAAGCATATAAATGATGGCTTCAAGGTTTTATGGTTTAAATATAGGATGCTATGCAGTTATTTTTTTAAATATTTTTACATCAAAATTTAAATTTTATTTTCTGACAAAAGACATAACTAATGACCAAAATTAAAATTCAAGGGATAGATTTGGAGAAGATATTTGTAAATATATAACAAATGATTAATACTTAAACTATATATATATGTATATATTAAAGCAGTTTCATTGAGACATATTCACATATGATTCAATTCATCCGAAGTGTACAATCAATGGCTTTTAGTATATTCACAGAGTTGTGTGCATTACTTTTTAAACATATTAAGTTCTTGAAATTAATAAAAGATTATGCTTCTAGATTACAATTAAACTTTAAAAAATGTGCTTTAAGAAGTTGGATAAGTCAGTATAGTGTATACAAAATATGCAATTGTTAGTAGAACAGACAGCCAGGAGGGCAGTTAGGGAAATGGAGATATAAAATATCCAAGTTGAAATAAAGTGGAATGCTTAGCCTAATGCTTGTGGTAACACTACTGTATTGTTTTAAGATTTATATCTCTGCTGTTCATGTTTCTCTAAGCTGAAATTTGTTCACACTGAAATTTAGCTGGTGATCATGTTTTCAAATATCTTTTTCCTTAAAAATTGGATTGGCCAAGCGATGAAAGTGTTGCAAATACATATAGAATAAATTGATTTGTTATCATATTGTTTATATAATTAAAATAAAAGCATAGAAATGAAGCCCGGATATGATCACTGTCAAGTATAGTTTCATTTGGTATTGAAAAGCAATAATTTAAAAGATTGGACATCAACTTTGAAAGATAACCACTGCTCCATTGTAGGAAAAGTGCTTTGTTTTGTTTTTATGTTTTAAAATTGATGTGTTACCCACAACATGTGGATGTCATGAATGACTATGGAGAAAAAGGGTTATGGGCATGAACATCTTAAGTGCTGATCTAAGTGGTTGATTTTTAAAAATTTCCTCTGATTTGCTACTTACACTTTTCAAGCACTTCTTTCTGTTTTCTTAATAGCAAGGGAACTCAACATGCAAAGTTATATTAAGTCTTTGAGAAAATACTACATTTTTATTAATACTCTGGACTCTAGCAATATAACATTCCAGAAACAACTGATTGATGATAAAAGCAGCATGAAAGTAGACTGTTTTCAGTGATTTGGCCCTCCTGCCTTATGTCAGTATAAGTTAGAGTTGAAATTGCATGGAGATGGATTTGTTTCTTGTTTTTTTTTTTACATGATCTTAGTTTGATGCACATATGTTCTTAGAATGTAAAGTGCAACTGGGAAAGCTGTGTTATACATGAATTATAAAAATTCCCAATGTGTGTCTTTTGGTAGGAGACCTTTAGTTACATGCTTAAGGACATTTAAATTGTGCAATGATGCAGCCCTACTTTTTTTTTTTGGAATTTTGCATTTTGAACAATAGACTCAAGTGAACAAAATTCTAGTTTTTCATATTAAAATTTTAAGAACTCTGGTCACAAAAGTGTCCTTTGAATAGAAATAAACCACAAATAAAATAGAACTCCAAAACCACATCACTGTGTGGAGGTCTATGTGTTGTGTCTAAGCTGAATAATCTTCGGCTACTCATTTGGCTGTGTGCAAATTGAAGTCACCTTAGTTAGATGATACTGCTCCACAGGTGTCAACTTCAATGTAGGTACACATTTTCCTTTGATAGTGATATCGGTACCATAAGTACCGTTTTCCTGTCAAAAAGATACAGAGATACCTCTCACAGTTAGAAATGAGCTATTTCATGATTGCTCACTGTTGTGCCAAAAGAGAGAACAATTTATGTGAGTAGCATGAGTCTCAGGAAAGTGCTTTACCTGGAGTAGTTACACTAAAAATAACATAGAAAATGGAAAATTAAAAAATGTCCTTGGCATTTAAATCCTATCCAGGTATGTTGTAATCTGCTTGCAAGATAGTTAATGACCATGTTTCTTTAAATTGCCTGCATGGATATCCTGAAAATAAACCAGAGTTCTTTTTAATGCAGTTAAACCTACCATCATTTATTTTTAGACTTTTTTTCAACTGCAGCCTATTTCCATAATTTTCTGGTGTCCTGTAGCTTCCACCATTAAGAATTGGTACTTTCTATTTGCGTTGTGAGAATGAGTGATTTGAAACAAACAAGTTATACAGAAACAGTTGTGGTTGGTTCTAATAACATTGCCCTTATCACTACGTAGCTGTAATATGAAGATGCTTAAATGACTTTATTAAATTAAAAATGGCATTAGAAATCCCCCTTGCTAATCTCTTGTCAAATCTCTCTATATAAATGCAGATGGAAATTCTTTGTTATACCTATTAAAAGAAAGTTTGTACATTTGCTTAAAGTAACTTCATTAGAACTGAGAGAAATACAATGTGATTGAAACAAAGAATCATAATTCAACATTTCCCAATAATGCAGGTTCTTCTATGTTCTATTATGTGTTTTTCTTCGTTATCTTCTTATATCTGAAGTTCTATTCCCACCCCCACTTCCCTCCACCCCACGTATTTGATCATTTCTCCAAGTCCCTTGGCTGAACCAAACTCTTTTCATGCAGAGGCTAAAAAGAGAAGAACTTCAAAGTAAGTTCAGGTAATTAACAGCTGAGGGGAATAAAATCTAAACCTTAGGCACTGCTTTGCACCCAGGCTGGCTCTCTGAGCCAGCCGGCAAGGGAGTACCTATTCCCTATAGCATCTAAATCTGCTTCCTCTGAACAGCTCTGCCAGGCCTCCAGTTATCACATCTGCATTTCAAACACCATTGCTCTGGCATTAATTATTAATTAGCCTACAGCTACCCTAGAGGATTCAAGTTCCAGTCTGCACATACTTATTCATTGACCTCTATCTTAGTTTTTGTTGGGGTGGGGTGGCAGTAGAATGCTTAATAATTTCCTTCCTCTCAAACCTTCTGTTCTAGTTTCATGGAAGAAAAATAGTATTTTCAAAGGGGAAGAATCAAAGAGTGGCCCCCCAAATATGTTTATGGTAAAATACTTTGTCAAAAGTTGAGGGATGTAGAAGGAGAGAAATAATTTATAGAAATTACTGAGTGTTGAAAGTTACTTTTTTATGTTCAACAAATTGACTTGCTGCAGTTTCCCCAAATTGGGAGATATGGTCATGGGACAAAACCAAATATTCTTTAGCTCTCAGTCAGAGCAACTGCAGAGCTTGTAAAGTAAACTGGATTTCATCCTTGGATGATAACTACTGAAAATAGTCATAGGTGCATCTGAAAGCAGGTATGTCTGACAAAACTATAAACACAAAAAGATTTTCTTAAAAAAAGAGTTCTTTTCATTTTTGTTTATTTCAAATAGAAATACATAGAAACTCCTTTATTATTGATAAACATTTCAATGTTGAAATTAAATTATTATGCTATTTGTGACAAAATTTTGGGCTTAAATGTTGAAGCCTTCATAAAATATCATAGAGGCTACATGGGACTGGCAATGCCTTCTTGTTCAAAAGGGGGGAAAATAGAACAAAATTAAAATTTCAGTGGCTAAGAGATTTCAAATCGAGTTGAGAGGTCATTCTGGAGATTGCTCTTATGCAAGGTTTAACCAGATATTGAAACTACCACAGTATGCCAAACCCCAACCAACAGTATTCCTGAATACCTAGGGAGTGCCCTGGACTTTATCTAAGTCTCTATAAAAGTTTTTCTTAGTAAGTTTATTTTTTCAGAAACTTTAAGCCTCCAGATTGATCCTATGCCAGATAAGCCCTGAAACCCAGAGGTACAGGTTCCCCAAGAACATCAAACAGTTTCATTCCTCTATCTCATAAGGTTAACACCCTTTTCCAGCATGAAGAAGTTAAAATATTCATTGCCCAGATATCCCTGAAGATTGAGAGAAAGATCAAATGAGAGGGAGGAGGTGTAAGGTAGAAATTAAGCTTAACAAATGACTGTGACTACTGACTCATTATATAGGTATTTGTTTTTAGTGTCTAGTGTTTTAGAATAGCCAGAAGGAAATACCTGAAGTTGTCGAACTGTAATACAGTAGCCCTGATCTTTGATAATGACTGTATAACTATGTAGCAAAAAAAAAAGTCAGTTGCCCATGTTTGTATGGATCTACTTCTGAATGTTTTGTTCTGTTCCACTGATCGATATATCCATCTCTGACAATACTACACTGTCTTATTTAACCTCTCTCTACTGTAAGTCTTAAAATTGGGTACAGTGCAATACAAGTGGTCAATAAGAGGGAGGGATAAGCGGTATGGGATGTTTGGGGTCTTCCTTTTTCATTTCTTTTTCTGGAGTAATACAAATGTTCTAAAAATGATCACAGAGATGGATACAGAAATATGTGATCATACTGTGAACCACTGATTGTGTACTTTGGATGGATTGTATGATGTGTGAATATATCCCAGTAAAATTACATTAAAAAAAGTTCAAAGATCTATGTACTAGGTCTTCATTGTATCACTGTTTAAAATAGTTAAAAATCAGAAACTATTTAAATGAAAATCAATAGGGGGCTTGTTAAATAACTTTGACAAACCCATGCAGTGTAACATTATACAGCTGGTAAAAACAATGAATGAAATATGTATATATACTGATGGAGAAAAAATGGATACAATACATTGCATAAATATCAAACCATTTGCTTTTAAAAACATATATCCTCCTTGTTGTTTCTGCATGCTTAAAAAGGCTGGAAAATTATAGCCTGCTGCCACCAGTGGCAATCTCTGAATAAAAGAATATAGGGAGCCAAAAATAATATCATAGAAGCTAATTGAGTAAGCTGAGAGTTAGGCAGACCTGGATTTGTATCTCAGCTCTGCCACTTGCTAAGTGAACTTAAACCCCACTTCCTTCTGAAACTCTGAATTCCTTTTAGAAAAATGTGGATAGCATCAGAAACTACAAAATAGGGTAGTTTAGAAATAAATGGCATAATGCATATAAAATTCTCATTATAGTACCTGACATATAGTAATACTCAATAAATGTTAATTATATTATAATAAATATTTGCTCCATTATTTTATTTTGAGGTCTAGAGTTTGTTTTAATTTGACTTTATTTAAAAGTCAAATCCACACTGCATGTCTTTCCCAATATGGGGTTTCTGAGCATGGGCCCTTTCATCCTACTGAGAAGCTGCTATCACTTGGTATTATAACTGCTCTCTCCTTCACCCCCAAATCCTGTTTTCTTGCTTTGTATTCTGACATTTCTTCTGGAACCTAGTCACCACTGTTGCAAATCTTTGCCCTTAATTTGAGATCCCTGTGGGACTTCCCCAAACATTTCAAGTTTTATCCTCAGCCTGTGGAGCCTCCTGTGGAACCATAGTCCCTGTAAACTGTTTCCTCACACTGAAATTCATCCAGGACCCCCTTCTAGAGGAAATGTGACAAGAGTGGAATTACCAGGACTTGTTACCTGTGTCAAGACTGGGAGCCTCCAGTCCAAATATTGAAGTGGAAGATGTTTTCCTGTTGTTCAAGTTGAAATACAGAATTATTGTCCAATAGAAACAAAGTTATAATTGTTAATTAAGGCCTGGCACTATAAACAGTTTACAGCACTTTGATTTATTTTACTTTTTGTGTAAAGAAAAATAAGTGCTTTTCTCAAACATTTATATATGTTAATATTCTTATTTTAGTATAGTTTTCATGGTCACCATTCACATTGGCAGAAAATTAAGTTACTCAACCAAGTGAATCAACTGAATTGAGAATGTTAATTTTTCTGAGCAGATAAGAATGCCAAAGTGCATTTTAAAGTAACAACAATAGAGTTATGGAGAACCAGTATTATAGAACATCTGTATTATGAAATTTGTTAATGTCTAGTGAATTAACACTCCCTAGAGTTGTGTGGTAAGGTTCTGTATCAGGTCTTATTCCATTCTGCATTTTTAATGAATGACTCTAATTAAAGCAGAGAAGCCATACTTAGAGAATTTTCAGGGATAATCAATATATGGTATAGGAATTAAAATTTGGAAGTATTTCAACAGTGTGGACTGTTAGGATAAAAATCTTGAGATAGAGATATTTGGAGATAGATGGGCCTTCAGAAATCATGTACTATAAATCAATGCAAAAATCTCTATAGGATTTCTGACCAATGGTCCTCTAGTCTTTGCTGGAGCACTTCTTTTGAGAAGAAGCTCACCACTTCAAAGGTAGTTCATTTCATTTTGTCACAATTTTGTTAGAAAGGTATTTGTTATATTGAACCCAAACCTTTATTGTTTATGTTTGGCAAGACTATTTCTTTTTCCACATATCATCTCTTTAAATATCTGAAAACAATTTTTTCTATGTCCCTCCCTGTTCTTTTTTCCATTTTTAATATCCTCAGTTCTCTACCAATTCATTATTGAAAAGGTTTTAAGACTACTTGATTGATATCTTGGTTTCCATTCTTTGAGCACTCTTTGGTATTGTGAAAGTCACACTTAAAATGCAGTGAACTAAATTGAGCAATCCAGGTGAGATCTGAGCAGTACACAAAGCACAATGGGACTATTGCTCTTTTGCATCAATAAATCATAATTTAGCTTATGTTGTTTATGTATATAGATCTATGTTGTCTATCTATATATCTATGTTGTATATATATATATATGTTGTCTATCTATGTAGAATACATGATGGTATAATGAAGAAAATAATAATCCCACCATTCACTGTTAACATTTTGGTGACTTCCCCTGCATTTTTGTCTTTTCTTTTAAATTTCTATAAAAATAATTATGATAATACTTTATAAGCCATTTTATGTGTTCTTTTTTTTCAATTTTCATTATAATATATGATTTCCCTATGCCCTTACAAACTCTTCATAAATATCCTTTAAATTTGTGTGCTATTTCATCCTAAGCATATACCACAATTTACATAAGCATTCCTTTTTGCTGAATTTTTTCAGTATTATTAATGCTGTGTAATTAATATTTTGAAACCAAATTTGTTTGTAAAATGTGATGTTATGATTTTTTGTCCTTATTTTCAGCCTATGGATAATCACACACACAGTGACAACCCCCCCACACACACAAATTTTGGTTTTCTACCTCAACTATTAAGCTATCTTCTTATTATTGTGTCATGAGCAAATTAAAGATTTTTCCCCATCTTAATTCATGTTGAAAAAGTTGTTGAAAGGGATAAAGTCAAAGACAGAGCCAGAATTTTACATCTTGAGATCTGAGATCTCTGTTCATGTTTACAAAGATACATTAATCAGCTCTCTTGGAAAACCTGTATATCAGATTTTGAATCCCTTATAATTCAGCCAAAATTTAATGTGACGTACACCAGATAAAATACATTGTATTCTTTTTAATGCATTTCTTCATTTTATTACTCATCTACCCAAATACTGGCTAAAGGGAATGTCAGTCACAAGGTTTTTACACTCACACAGCCACATGATTAAAGCTATGTAGTTATACAATCATTATCAAAGATCAAGGCTACTGGGTTACATTTCAACAATTTCAGGTATATATATTGGATTTTTTAAAATGCAACTTTATTGAGATACACTCACACACCATATAATCCATCCAAAGTATACAATCAATAACTCATAGTATCATCATATAGTTGTGCATTCAATGCCACAATCAATTTTCAAACATTTTTGTTACTCCAAAATAAAGAAAAAATATAAATATATACAAAAGAAATAAAAAGTAACACACAAACAATCCCATATCCCTTATCTGCTATATAATCTATATATATTTTTGCCTTTATTTTGTTACTTATCTGCCCATACACTGGACAGTGTCAGTCACCAGGTTTTCACTGTCACATGGTCACAGGATAAAGGCCATGTAGTTATACAATTATCATCAAGAATCAAGTCTACTGGATTACTATTCAACAGTTTCAGGTATTTCCTTATAGCTATTCTAATAAACTAGAAACTAAAAAAGAATATCTATTTAATGCATGAGAACAACCTCCAGGTTGACTTCTCAACTCTATTTGAGAGCTGTCAGCCACTGAAACTTTATTTTGTTTGATTTCTTTTCCCCCTTTTGGTCAAGATGGCATTCTCATTGCCACAATGCCAGGGCCAGGCTTATCCCTGGGTGTCCTGTCCCTCATTGTCAGGGACACTTACATCCCTGAGAGTCATGTTCCACACAGGGGGAAGGGTAGTGAGTTTATTTGCACCATTGACTGAGAGAAAGAGGCTACATCTGAGCAACAAAAGAGGTTCTCTAGGGGTGACACTTAAGCATAATGATTAGTAGTCTTAACTTCTCTTTTGCAGGAATAAGCTTCATAAGGGCAAGCCCCAAGATCAAGGGCTTGACATATTAAATTGGGATTACCTAATGCTGTGAGAATGAGGAAGTTTAATGTTTCCATATTTTCCCCCAGTCCCTCAAAAAGGCTTTGCAAGTACTTTTTTATTTTCTACCCAAAGTACTCTGGGGTGCATCGGGATATCCTATTAACCTGCACAGAATAAAAAGATTTCATTCCCCAGTCTAGGTACCATGCAACCATGTTGTTTAAATAAACTGACCATACAGGTTATATTAGAAACTGCGCTATATAGAATATAAATATTGTACCAAATAAAAATCTCTTAAATAACAGTCAAAACTCAAGAATAGATGTGACTACTGTAAGAGCTTAGAATCTATGAACCTTTACAACAAGCCTCATTGAATACTCTGCACTCTTGCATTGCCAATTGCCCAATCTTTGTCCACATTCTAGCCCCTAGTACCTATACTCTCAAATTCAGTTCTCAGCATTTGCTCATTTTAGTAAATTTATATTAGTGATAGCTTACAATATTTTTCCTTTCATTTCTGGCTTATTTCACTCAACATAATGTCCTCAAGTTTCATTCACCTAGTTGCATGCCTCATGACTTCATTCCTTCTTGCAGCTGTTCAGTATTCCATTGCATGCATACACCACTGTTTGCCCATCTGTTCACCCATCAATGTACCCTTAGGCCACCTCCATTCATTGAAAATTGTGATTACTACTGACATAATAACCAGTGTTCAAATGTCCATTCATGTCCCTGCTTTCAGTTCTTCCAAGCATATACCAAATAGCGGGGTTGCGGGATCATATGGCAACTCCATAATTAGCCTCCTGTGGAACCACCACACTGTCCTCCAGAGGGGCTACACCATTCTACTTCCATACCAACAGAGAATAGTTATATCTCTCTCTCCAAATCCTTTCCAGTGCTTGCATCTTTATGTTTACATTTTAAACAGTTTTATTCACACACCATGCAATCCATCCTGAGTGAACAATCAATAGCTCCTGGTGTAATTGCATAACTATGTTTTCATCACCACAATCTATATGAGAACATTTCCAATTCTTCCACAAAAAAGAAGAGGAAGAGAAAACAATAAAGTATAAGAATAAAATAAAACAAAAAATGAGAAACCACAACACTTTAGAAATGTCTACTTTTCCCTTCAATATTGTCAGTGTTCGCCTCATGTATTTGGGGCACTCTGACTCAGTGCATAGATATTTAATATTGTTTGGTCTTGTTGATGGATTGTCCCTTTTATTAATGCATAGTGTCCTTATTTGTCTTTTTCAAATGTTTTACATTTAAAGTCTACTTTGTCTGATATTAGTGAAGCTACCCCAGCTCTATTCTGGTTGTTGTTTTCATGAAATATCTTCTTCCAACCTGTCAATTTCAACCTGTTTTTGTCCTTGTGTGTTATGTGAGTCTCTTGTAGAGATCATGTAGATGGATGCTGTTTTTTATCCACTCTGCCAATCTATGGCTTTTTATTGCGGACTTTCACCCATTAACAATTAATTTTATTAATGTAAAGGCATTACTTACTTCAACCATTTTTTTCCTTTTGGATTTTATATGTCATATCTTACTTTTCTCTTTCTTTTTACTCTTTTAGATATCCTTACTGCTAATCTTCATTTCTGCACTCTTCTCCAAACCTCTCTCTCCTGACTTTTCTTATCTGCCTGTAGTACTTCCTTTAGTAATTCTTGTTGAGCAGGTCTCCTGTTCACAACCTCTCTCAGTGTCTGTTTATCTGTAAATATTTTAAACTCTCCCTCATTTTTGAAGGACAGTATTGTCCACTACAGAATTCTTGGTTGACAGTTATCTTTCTGTATCTTGAGTATATCATACCACTGCCTGATTGCCTCCATTGTTTCTGCTGAAAAATCTGCACTTATTCTTGCTGAGCTACCTTCTATGTGATGGATCACTTTTCTATTGCTGCTTTCAGAATGTTCTATGACATTGTACAATATGATTAGTAAGTGTCTTGGAGTAGGTCTACTTGGATCAATTCTGTTTGTGGTATGCTGCACTTCTTGGACCTGTAATTTTATGTCTTTCATAAGAGTTGGGACATTTTCATTGAATATTTCTTCTATTTTTCTTTCTGCCCCGTTTCCCTTCTCTTCTCCTTCTGGGACATCTATAACACATATATTCATGCGTTTCATGTTGTCATTCAGTTCCCTGAGACCCTGCTCATATTTTTCCATTCTTTTCCCTATCTGTTCTTTTGTGTGTAGGATTCAAATGTCCTGTCCTCTGGTTTACTAATCCTTTCTTCTGTTTCTTCAAGTCTGCTGTTGTATGTCTCCATTGTGTTTTCATTTCTTCTCTTGTGCCTTTCGTTCCCATAAGTTTGGTCATTTGTTTTATCAAGCCTTTGAGTTCTTCTGTATGGACATCCTATCTTCTTTATATCCTTCATCTCCTTTGCCACATTTTCTTTCAACTCATTGATTTGATTTACCATGTATGTTTGAACATCTTTGATTAGTTGTTTCAACTCCTGTATCTCAGTTGAGGTGTTAGTTTGTTCCTTTGACTGGGTCATATCTTCATGTTTCCTGGTGTGTCTCATGAGTTTTTGCTGTCTAGACATCTGATTTTCTTGATTAGCTTATTCTGGAGGTTGTTTTCTCTCTTTTTCCTAAGGTTTTCTTGTTGGTTGTCTTTGATCTCTATCTGTGCTTTGTTTCTCTTTCTGGCCAGGTTTCAGATTGGCTCTGTCTCCCAGCATCCCCCCCAAAATCAGGCACCCATAGTGGCCTGCCTCAGGGATGGGAGGTAGGCACTGGACACCCCAGCAAGTTCACTGTGTGTGGTAAAACAAATCTCCTGGCTTCCAGTTGTACTCTGTTTTTTGCCAGTTGGCTAGACCTGTGTTTATTTTAGAGCCCTGCTTTAACAGCTGTGTCATCCATATTTCTCAGCCAAAATAGGTAGGACATGTAGACCAGCTCCTGTGGTCCTAAGAAATGGTCTGGAGCATCTTGTTAAGTTTTTCAATTCCCTTACACCTTCTGTTCTGTCCAGCAGATGGTGCTGTTTCATAGCTTAATCATCCTCAGAAGGTGCTTTGTCTCTGAGCACAGACTGTGTCTGCACACATGAGCTGAAACTGTGGGATTCCTGTGTCCTCTGCCAGCCAAAATATGGCTTGATGTGGGGCTGTGTCCCCCATTCCACCTGTGGCAGAGGATTCCCCTAGCTGACCCTGTCCTCCAACCATCCCCCAGGCAAGGAAATGGCTGCCTGCTTCCACTTCCCTCAAGGGTGGGGATAGGGCTTTCAGACCCAGGGCTGGAAACACAGTCTCTGGCCAGATTTTCTTAGACTCTTTGTCCCTCACAGACCGGAGCCTTGAAATGTCTTCCTGTGTCACCTGGGTCTTCAAACAGTCTAGGTCTGTCTCACTGCTGTGAGAAATTTTATAGTCTGAGTCCCCATTGGGAGGGTTCCTGGCTTCTGCTTCTGTGCCTTTCCCATGCTGATACTGAGTGAGGGGAATGGGAGAGGGACAGCTGGTCCAGAACAGAAGATTCCTACCTGATATTTCTTCCCTTTCTTCATTTTGGCATTTTCAGTGTCCTTCTCCAGTCTATATCCTCCTCCAGAATTCTAAACAATTCAGTTGTCATTTTATTTTATTGAATCTCTGGAGTGAAGCATTCAGTAGCTATTTATGTCACCATGTCAATGACATACTACATTGGATTTTAACGTCAAAAGGAACATTCAGGTCCTGTCATGAAATTTTGAATGTTTTGTTAAAATGCCACAACGAGTATGGTTAGCAAAGGAAATGAGATTTGTTCAACATGATGTTTTTAGTGAATCAGTGATGACTTCTAAGGAGTGTCATCCCTGGATACTTTTAGGTTCTCACAAAATTTTTAATAATCTATTTGAGAATTTTGGAACATTAATATTAAGCTTATTATTTCTATAGTTTCTAGTATCTATATTTTCCATCTTTTGAGACTCAGTTATTTGATATTTGCTAGTCAGCTAGCTCTTAGTTAAAACAAAAACATTCTGAAGTCAGAGAGTTACAATTTTATATTGGTAATCAGCAACAATTTGGGGGGAAATATTTCAGTGCTAGTATTAAATAGTAAATTTTCAATAATCACTCCATCTTCCAGTTGTTGTGTGAACCATGAATGGAAAAAGGGATGGGTGGGCAGGGAATAGTCCAGATGACTTTTAAGGTCTCCTTCAGTGTTCTGATTCTCTAAAAAACTTTTTGTTGAAATTATTCTCAGATTAAGGCATGTTACTCAATCCATTTTAAATTGTTCCTGAGAAGTTTAACATGACTTTTAAGCTTTTTGTCTTTAGGATACTTTTTAAGTGGCAAATTCTTTCAGGTTTCACTGAAAAATAAAGTAATTTTCTGTATTAACTGTTTCAAAACAGCAGTATTTAGAACATAAAATTCAAAGTGTGATCTCTATTGTTCCCAAATCTCAAATGAATTTTTGAAAGCAGTTTTAAACTTAATCCCAATAGAATTTTAAATTATTTAATAAAAAACCAGAAATGTATACAAATATACTTAAGTTCTGATTGACATATCTATGGTGATAATGAACTGGGATTCTAAGTTATCTGTACAAAATGCCTTATGTGCCTCAAAACTAAAATTATAACATATCTGCAAGGAACAATAGAATCAATAGTTTAAGAAGTGAAAACTAAGGTGAGTCATGAAACCTTGTGCAATCACATTGCTCTATAGACTTAAATGAATTAATATGTGGAAGCACATGACTCTGTTACCGGCCAAAAATATTTGTTCTAATATATTTATCCACCATATTTAAGTAATGAGAAGCAACTTTTATTATAGTAGAAAGAGTTCAGGATTTGGAATAAGACTGACTTAGATTCAAATATCAACTCTGCCCCTCCCTAGATATATGACCTTGGGAGAAAAACATTGAAGCATCCTAGCCTCAGTTGCCTCATTTGTAAAATAAAGGTAATGAAAGGACCTAGCTTGCAGAATTATTTTAAGAATTAAGTAAAATAATATCCATGTAGTTTCTAGATCTGTATCTGGCACATGGTTGGGCACTCCGTTGTTCTTCTTATTAATATAACTTGTTACATTTAAGTGCATTTTCCAGATAAAGTTTTTACATATTTAAATGGCATTTTTAAAAACAGTTTATTCATTTGGGGTGGAAACATTCAGATTACATTCTTTTTCTTTCAGTATTCTACACTGAACATAGCTAAAATTACTTAATGGTCCTGGGTAATCACAGGGAATTCCCAATTGTGCCCTTGGGTTACTTATGTATTAAGAAATATATTTGTCACATCCCTTTAATTGTTCCAAGCTGTGCTTTCTCAGATCTTTGTTTGACTTTTCTAAGTTTTTTCTTTTCCATATGCTTTCATAGTTAAAAGATGCTATGAATACACCTTGCTGTATTGGTCTCAATGTCATTGGTATTCCCTGTTTCTCTAGCCTGTTGTAGGCTCAGAAAACAGAGAATGACAGCAGCTGATATCTGCATTTTGCTTGGCACTCAACCATGTGCTTTCATATTCAATATCTCATTTGCCACATTGGAGTGAATAGGTATAATTATCCTCATTTCATAGGAAAATGAAATGAGAAAAGTTAAGAGATTTGCCCAAAGTTCTACAACCCAGAATCAAACCTGAATCTCTGGGTCAAGACTTTGTAAATTGTATTTTAACTAATCAGAGAACTTACTTTTATATTTTTATTGTGTATTATGACTCATATACCATATAAAATATACATGTACAACCTAAAAATAATTGTAAAGCAACCCCCATGTAATCCACCATGTCAAGAAATAAAACATTAACACTGCAGAAGAGTACATGTGTACTCTTTCTTGAATATAGCACTCTACCCCGTTTAGAGGAAACTGCTTTTCTGACTTCCTTGGTTTGTTTTTTTCATTTTACCAACTATGTGTACTTCTTAAATAATATAGTTTAGTTTTGCCTGTTTTTGAACATTATATTAATGGAAATAATACAGTATGTGTCATTTTGTGTCTGGCTGCTTTTGTTCAGCATAATATCTGCAGAGATTCATTCATGTTGTTTTATTAGTTGTAGATTATTCACTTATATTTCTGTATAGTATTCCATTATGTGAATATATAATTTATTTCTTTCTATTGTTATTGGACATCTGGGTTGTTTCTAGTTTTTGGCTATGAACAATCCTGCTATGGACATTGTTGTATATGCATTCTGGTGCACATAGACTAACATTTCTGTAAGGTTATCTGTAGGTTATCACAAATTTTATTAGATTATTCCAAATTCACTTACAAAATAGTTGTACCAATTCATAGCACCCATTCCACACTCCATTCAGGGTTATGATAGTTTTCATTGTTCCTTATTATCTCCAACATTTAATATTTTCAAACTTTTAAATTTTAGCCAAGCTGGTGGGCATGTAGGGGTATCTAATGGCTTTAATTTGCATTTAGCTAATTATAAATAAGTACAAGGGACTTTAATATATTTATTGATTAATTGGATTTCCTCTTTTGTGAAGTTCTTACTCAAGTCTTTTGCACATATTTGTTTGGGTTGTCTTTTTCTTACTGCTTTGTAAGAATTCCTTGTGTTCTGTAAAGGACCCTTGTTTAGTTATAATTTTTCAATTATTTTTCCTCACTCCATGCCTTGACTTTTCACTCTTTTAATGTATCTTTTAATAATTCTTAAATTTAACAGAGTCAAATTTCTTCATCTTTTCCCTTGTGGTTAGTGCTTTTGTGTTAATAAACATTTCATTATCCTGAAGACAAGATGATATTATTTTGTATTATCTTCTTCTAAATGATATATTATTTTGTTTGTCATATTTAAGGTCTATAATTTACCCATCTGGAATTTAAGGGCCCCAATTACATTATTTTAAAGACAAAAAAATTTTATGCAAGAATTTATTTATATTGGATATTTTGTAAATTAGAGAATTTGTGGGTTTAAAGAAAATCATGCATAAAATACAGATTTCCCATATGCCATCTTATTATTAACACCTTGCATTAGTGTGGTATATTTGTTATAATTCATGCATGAATATTTTAATATAGTTGTACTATTAACTATAGTCCATCATTACAGTAGCATTCACTGTGTTCTACACTCCTATTTTTTGTTTTTTTTTAATTTTTATTCTAGTAACATGTATACAACCTAAAATTTATAGCTTTAATCACATGCATATATATAACCCAATGTTGTTAATAACATTCATAAGTTGTATGACCAACATTATCCATTACCAATAATTTACAATTGACACAAATAAAAAATGTGAAGAATTTAAGAATTAACTCTGCATTCCCTAACCCCACCCATGGTAAACTCTATTCTAGATTCTGACTCTATGAGTTTGCTTATACTAATTATTTCATGTCAGTGAGCTAATACAATAATTGCCCTTTTGTGTCTGGCTTATTTCACTGAACATGATGCCTTCAATATTCACCCATGTTGTTTCATGTATCAGGATTTCATTCATTTTCACAGATGACTAATATTCCATTATATATGTATATATACCATATTTTATGTATACATTCACTGGTTGATGGACACTAGGATTTGGCAATTGTGAATAATGCCACGATGAACATTGGTGTGCAAATATTTGTTGGAGTCTCTGGTTTCAAATCTTTTAGGTATATACCTAGAAGTGGGACTTCCAGGACACATGGTAATTCTGTACCTAAATTTGTGAGGAATCCTCAAACTTCCTTCCACAATGGCACCATTTTGCATTTCCATCAGAAATGAATGTTTGTATTTCTCCACATCCTCTCCAACACTTAATTTTCTGATTTTTTTTACTAGTAGCCATTCTAGTCAGTGTGAAATGGTATCTCAAGGTGGTTTAATGTGCATTTCTCTAAGAGCTAATGATGTTGAGAATACTTTCATGTGTTTTATGGCCATTTGTATATCCTCTTTGGAGAAATATCTATTCAAATCCTTTGCCCATTTTAAAATTGGTTTCTTTGCATTTTTATTGTTGAATTGTAGCATTTCTTTATATATTCTGGATATTAAACCCTTGTTGGATATGTGGTTTCCAAAAGTTTTCTCCATTTGCCACATTCATTATAAAGTCCTTTAATTCACAAAGTTTTTTTTTATTATTTTATTTTGATGAAGTCCCATTTGTCTATTTTTTCTTTTGATTTTTTGCTTGTGCTTTTGGTGTAAAGTAAAAAAAAAATAAAAACATCCCTTGCCTAACATAAGATCCTGAAGATGTTTTCCTATGTTTTTTTCTAGGAGTTTATAGTCCTGCGTCATATACCTTTAATCCACTTTGAGTTAATTTTTGTATATGGAATGAGATAGGGGTCTCTTTAATTCTTTCGCATATGAATATCCAGTTTTCCCAGTGTGTTTTGTTAGGAACTATTCTTTCCCAATTGAATGGACTTATTAGTCTTGTAAAAAATCAATTGGCCATAGATGTGAGAGATTATTTCCAAAATCTTAATTCAATGCCATTGGTCTATTTAACTATCCTTGTGAAAGTACCATGCTGTTTTGACCACTGTAGCTTTGTAATAAATTTTAGAGTCAGGAAGTGTGAGTCCTCCAACTTCATTCTTTTTTTCAAGATAGTTTTGGCTATTCAAAGTCACTTATCCTTCCATATAAATTTGATGATTTGCATTTCTGTTTCTGCAAATTAGGCTGTTGGGATTTTTGTTAAGATTGAATTGACTCTGTATGTCATTTTGGATAGAATTTACATCTTAACAATATTTAGTCTTCAAGTCCAGTAGCATGGGATGTCCTTCCCTTTATTTAGATCTTTGATTTGTTTTAGCAAAGTTTTGTAGTTTTCCATGTATAAGTCATTTACATCCTTGGTTAAATTTAAATCTTTAGATATTTTATTTTTTTTAGTTGCTATTTTAATTTGAATTTTTCTTTTATTTCCTCCACCAATTGCTCATTATTAGTGTAAAACACACACTACTGATTTTTGTGTTTTTCTTGTACCTCTCCAATTTGCTGAATTCATTAATTAGCTCTAATAGCTTTGTTGTAGATTTTTTGAGAATTTCTATGAATAGTATCATGTCATCTGCAAATAGTGAAAGCTTTGCTTCTTCCTTTCCAATGTGGATGTTTTTATTTCTTTTTATTGACTAATTGCTATGGCTAGAGCTTCCAGTACAATGTTGAATAAAAGTGCTGATAGTAGGTATACTTGTCTTGTTCCAGATCTTAGAGGGAAAGCTTTCAGTGTTTTAATATTGAGTGCGATTTTAGCTGTGATATTTTCATTGTGCCCTTTATTATGCTGGTATATTTTCCTTCTATTTCTATTTTTTCAAAATACTTTTTTATCAGAAAGATGCTAGAATTTTTCATATGCCTTTTCTGAATCAAAAGAGATGATTATATGGTCTTTTCCCTTTGTTCTGTTAATGTGATCTATTACATTGATTTTCTTATGTTGAACCATGCTTGCATACCAGGGAATTATCCCACATGATTGTGGCATATAATTCTTTTAATGTGCTGTTGGATTACATTTGCTGGTATTTTATTAAGGATTTTTGAATTTATATTTATAATATAAATTGGTCTGTAATTTTCTTTTCTCGTAGTAACTTTATCTGGCTTTGGTAGTAGTTGATTTGGGCCTTATAGAGTGAGCTAGGGAATGTTTCTTCTGCTTCAATTTTTGGAAGAGTCCCCCAAGGAGCTGGGGGAAAGTGTGGAAGTGTTGGACTTCCTCACCTGGACTGATGTTGATGTTGTCACAAACATTAAGACTGGTGGTTTGATGTGCTGAACCCTCTATCATGGGACTTGCCCTTATGAAGCTTGTTACTGCAAAGGAGAGGCTAGGCCTGCTTATAATTGTGCCTGAGAGTCTCCCCTGAACACCAATTGGTTGCTCAGATGTGGCCCTCTCTCTCTAGCTAAGCCACCTTGGTGGGTGAAATTACTGCCTTCCCCTCTATGTGGGCTCTGATACCCAAGGGTGTAAATATCTCTGGCAACATGGGATATGACTCCTGGGAGTGAATCTGGACCTGACATTGTGGGATTGAGAACATCTTGGTCAAAAGGGGGATGCAAAATAAAAAAATAATAATAATAAAGTTTCAGTGGCTGAGAGATTCCAAATGGAGTTGATAGGTCACTGTAGTGGGCACTGTTACACACTATATAGATAACCCTTTTTAGATTTTAATGTATTGGAATAACTAGAAGTAAATACTTGAAACTAACAAACTGCAACCCAGTAGCCCTGACTCTTGAAGATGTATGTATAACAATGTAGCTTACAAAGGATGACAATTTGATTGTGAAAGCCTTGTTGATCACACTCCCCTTTATCCAGGGTCTGGATGGATGAGTAGAAAAATGGGACAAAAAAACTAAAGGAAAAATAGGGCAGGGGGGACAATTTGGGAGTTCTGTTTTACTCTTACATTTTTATTCTTATTTTCACTTTTTCTGGTACAAGGAAAAATTCAAAAAATAGATCAGGGTGATGAATGAACAACTATATGATGGTAATATGAACCATTGATTGTACACTTTGGATAACTGTATGGTATGTGAGTATATCTCAATAAAATTGAATTAAAAGTATAAAAAAAGATAGGAAAAAAAAAAAAGAAGGTGTCATATTGCTTCCATACATTTGTGGATTTTCCTGTTCTCTACCTGTTATTCTACTGGGGTCAGAGAAGATACTTTGTATGATTTCAATCTTTTAAAACTTATTGTGGGGGGACTCAGGCAAGATGGCGGCATAGAGAGGAGTGGAAGCTAAGTAGTCCCCCTGGAACAACTACAAAAAACCAGAAACAACTAGTAAATAATCCAGAATAACTGCGGGGGGACAAACGAGACCATCCATTCATCATACACCAACCTGAATTGGGAGGAATGCCCGAGAACACAGCATAAAATCTGTAAGTAAAACCTGCGGAACCAGGTCGGGAGACCCCCTCCCCCATAGCCTGAGCTGCAGAGCCTCGTGGTGCCAGAGAGAAGCTCTCTCCCAGCAAGCAAATACAGCTCAGCTGAGCTCCAACTGGGGTTTTAAGTAGCAAGTGTGAACTGCTCACTACAGGTACGCAGTCCCAAAAAACAGACAGAGGCTTTGGGTGACGACTGACCTGGGAGAGCCGGAGGGTTGCCTTGGACTGCGTCTGAAGGGGACTATCTGTTTCTTTTCTGGCTCAGTGGAGAAAGCCCCAGTCATTTTCAGTTTCCAGGGTTGTGACTCCGGGAAGGGTGGAGACACCACAAGCAGAGAGCGAGACCATTGAAATGCTAATGACCTCCACCTGGGGGCTCTGTCTTCTCTAGGAGGAAAGGGGTGGGGCCCTTTCCATTCAGAACCAGACCCCAGAGCCTGGGGGAACACGGCCACACCTCCTCACACCAGTCAAGAATTATAGGCTAACAGGCGTCACCTGCTGGGCAGAAAAGCACAGTGACCCGAGGCATCAAAGGGTGGAGCAATTTTCTAAGACACACCTGCAGGGAAACCAGATACTGAATATTTCTTCCCTCTGGGACCTGAGCCTGTTCTGGTCTGGGAAAACCTGATTTGGATAACCAAGGAAACCATGCCTAGACAACAGAAAATTACAACCTACACTAAGAAAAACAAAGTTATGGCCCAGTCAAAGGAACAAACATACACTTCAACTGAGATACAGGAATTTAAACAACTAATGCTAAATCAATTCAAAAAGTTTAGAGAAGATATTGCAAAAGAGATAGAGGCTGTAAAGGAAGCACTGGACATGTATACGGCAGAAATCAAAAGTTCAAAAAACCTACTAGTAGAATCTATGGAAATGAAAGGCACAACACAAGAGATGAAAGACACAATGGAAACATACAACAGCAGATCTCAAGAGGCAGAAGAAAACACTCAGGAACTGGAGAACAAAACACCTGAAAGCCTACACACAAAGGAGCAGATGGAGAAAAGAAAGAAAAAATATGAGCAACGTCTACGGGAACTCAAGGATGAAACAAAGTACAGTAATGTACGTATCATTGGTGTCCCAGAAGGAGAAGAGAAGGGAAAGGGGGCAGAAGCAATAATAGAGGAAATAATTAATGAAAATTTCACATCTCTTATGAAAGACATAAAATTACAGATCCAAGAAGCACAGCGTACTCCAAACAGAAGAGATATGAATAGGCCTATGCCAAGACACTTAATAGTCAGATTATCAAATGTCAAAGACAAAGAGAGAATCCTGAAAGCAGCAAGAGAAAAGCAATCCATTACATACAAAGGAAGCTTAATAAGACTATGTGTGGATCTCTCAGCAGAAACCATGGAGGCAAGAAGGAAGTGGTGTGATATATTTAAGATACTGAAAGAGAAAAACCACCAACCAAGAATCCTGTATCCAGCAAAGCTGTCCTTCAAATATGAGGGAGAGCTCAAAATATTTTCTGACAAACAGACAATGAGAGACTTTGTGAACAAGACACCTGTCCTACAGGAAATACTAAAGGGAGCACTACAGGGTGATAGAAGACAGGAGTGTGTGGTTTGGAAAACAATTTTGGGAGATGGTAGCACAACAATGTAAGTACACTGAACAAAGGTAACTATGAATACGGTTGAGAGAGGAAGATGGGGAGCATGTGAGACACCACAAGAAAGGAGGAAAGATAATGACTGGGACTGTGTAACTTGGTGAAATCTAGAGTGTTCAACAATTGTGATAAAATGTACAAATATGTCTTTTATGAGGGAGAACAAGCAAATGTCAACCTTGCAAGGTGTTAAAAATGGGGAGGCATTGGGGGAGGGATGCAATCAGCATAAACTAGAGACTGTAACTAATAGAATCATTGTATTATGCTTCCTTTAATGTAACAAAGTTGATATACCAAGGTGAATGCAGATAAGAGGGGGGGATGGGGAGGCATGTTAGACACTTGACATTGGTGGTATTGTCTGATTCTTTATTCTACTTTGATTTAAGGTTATTTTTCCTTTTGCTGCTTCCTAGCTGTCATTTTTTTGTTTCCTCTTTCTTTTGCCTCTCTACCTTCTATGACTCTCCCTCCTGCCTTGTGGAAGAAATGTGGATGCTCTTGCTTAGTATGAGCAGAATGTTCAATTAGGATGAACTTAAATGTTTGGAAATGAACAGGGGTGTTGGTAGCAAGATGTGAGAATAACTAACAGCGCCGAATGGTGTGTGAATGAGGTGGAAAGGGGAAGCTCAGAGTCATATATGTCACCAGAAGGAAAGTTGGAGGTCAAAAGATGGAAATGTATAAAACTGAATCCTATGGTAGGCAATGTCCATGATCAACTGTACAAATACTAGAAATCACTTCACGAACCAGAACAAATGTATGACAATACAATTAGAAGTTAATAATAGAAGGGCATATAGGGAAGAACTATATACCTATTACAAACTATATACTACAGTTAGTAGTATTTCAACATTTTTTCATAAACAGTAACAAACGTACTATATCAATACTAGGAGTCAACAATTGAGGGGGGTTGGTTAGGGATGGGGAGGTTTAGAGTTTCCTTTTCTTTTATTCTTTTTTCATCTTTCACTTTATTTCTTGTCTGGAGTAATGAAAAGTTTCTAAAAATTGAACAAAAATTAAGTGTGATGGATGCACAGCTGTATGAGGGTACCCAGGGGCAAGTGATTGTACACTTTGGATCTTTGGATAATTGTATGGTATCTGAACAATCTCAATAAAAATGAAAAAAAAAAAAAAACTTATTGTGACTTGTTTTGTGACTTAATTTGTGGTCTATCCTGGAGAACAATCCATGTGCACTTCAGAAGAATGTATATCCTGCTGTTTGAGGGTACAAAGTTTTGTATATATCTATTAGGTTTGGTTCATTTATCATTCTATTCAAGTTTTCTGATTCCTTATTGATTTTCTGGCTAGATGTTTTACCTGTTGATAAACATTGTGTATTGAACCCTCCAACTATTATTGTAGAGACATAAATTCCTCCCTTCACTTTTTTTTTTAATAAATTTTATTTTGAAATAAGTTCAATCTTACAGGAACAGTTGTAAAAACAGCACAAACCCCATACATAGAACTCCATCATACCCCAACCCCCTCCCCCGATACCCCAATCCATCACCTTTAAGATCCTGTCACACCACTGTCTCTTTCTTTCCCTCCCTCTCTCCCTCCCTCCCTCCTTAACACCCATCATCTATTGCTCTGTCCTCTGAACATATGAGTGCAAGCTGCACATATCTTTGAACAAACAATATAATTCACATATACCTTTCCCATGAACAAGAACATTGTTTTATACAATTTCATTAAACGCAGCTAAGAAGTTCAAGAAATTCAACATTGTTACAGAGCTTACATTCTATATTTCCCTTTTTTTTTTTCTTGTGTCCCATCTGTGTCCCTTTGAGCCTCCTCTCCTCCGACCTCAGATCCCATCCAGGATCATCCTTGGCATTTAATTGTTATCTATTTAGACTGCCTTATTTTTTTTTCAATTGTGGAAAGATATATATAGCCTAAATCTTCCTATTCCACCCCTCCCTAGCATTCCCTTAGGGGGATTAATCACATTTAGAATGTTGCAATGCTATCACCTTCCGACCATCCATTTCTAGAAGTTTCCCTTCACCCCAAACCAAAACCCCTACTCTCATTTCTTAACTCCCCATTGCCCCTTCCACCACTTCTTGGAACCCCTACTCTACTTTTCATCTCTTTGGTCATATTCTCTGATACTTTCTTTGTGTTTACCATGGGGCTTAAATTTAACCTCTTACATCTATAACATTCTTGTTTTTCTTTGATACCAACTTAACTTTAATAGGACACGTAAACTGTGTTCCTATACTCCTCCATTCCCCCACCTTTATGTAGTTCTTGTCAAGAATTGCATATTTTACATTGAGTCCAAAACCACTGATTTATCATTACAGTTTATGTATTTTAGATCCTGTAGGAAGTAAATGGTGGAGTTATAAATCAACAATACAGTAGTATTGGTCTTTATATTTACCATGTGATCTTTACTGGAAATCTTTATTTCTTCATGTGGTTTCAGTCAATTGTTTAGTGTCCCTTTCAGCCTGCTTAGGACTGATCTACTGGTGATGAAGTTCCTTAGCTTTTGATTGTCCAGGAATGTTTTCATCTCCCCCTCATTTTTATCCTTCAGGTATTTGTGAATTCTCCAAGTCTCTGATGGTTATTGACTTCTATTTGTATTCCATTGTGGTCAGAGAGAACAAATTCATTTTTATATTTTTTATTTTATTGAGGCTTGTTTTTATGTCCCTGCATACAGTCCATTCTGGAGAAAGATCCGTGATCACTAGTGAAGAACATGTGTCCCAGTGACCTGGGATGTAATATTCTATATATGTCTGTTAAAAGTGTCTATATCTCTCTTTCATTTCTTTGTTTCTCTGTCGGTAGGGCTCGCTTTAGTATCTGAAGTAGGGCAGGTCTTTTATTAGCAAACCCTCTCAGCATTTGTTTGTCTGTGAAAAATTTAAGCTCTCCCTCAAATTTGAAGGAGAGTTTTGCTGGATAAAGTATTCTTGGTTGGAAATTTTCCTCTCTCAGAATTTTAAATATGTCATGCCACTGCCTTCTCACCTCCATGGTGGCCGCTGAGTAGTCATTACTTAGTCTTATGTTGTTTCCTTTGTATGTGGTGAATTGCTTTTGTCTTGCTGCTTTCAGAACTTGCTCCTTCTCTTCAGTATTTGACAGTTTGATCAGAATATGTCTTGGAGTGGGTTTGTTTGAATTTATTCTATTTGGAGTTTGCTGGACATTTATGCTTTGTGTTTTTATATTGTGTAGAAGGTTTGGGAAGTTTTCCCCAACAATTTCTTTGAATGCTCTTTCTAGACCTTTACCCTTCTCTTCCCCTTCTGGGACACCAATGAGTCTTAAATTTGGACGTTTTATTTTATCTATCATATCCCTGAGATCCATTTTGATTTTTTCAATTTTTTTCCCCATTCTTTCTTTTGTTCTTTCATTTTCCATTCTGTGCTCCTCGAGGAGGCTGAGTTGTTGTTCAACTTCCTCTAATCTTGTATTATGAGTATCCAGAGTCTTTTTAATATGGCCTACAGTTTCTTTAATTTCCATAAGATCTTCTATTTTTTTATTTACTCTTGCAATATCTTCTTTATGCTCTTCTAGGGTCTTCTTTATGTCTTTTTTATTCTGTGCCATGCTTTTCTTCAAGTCTTTTATATCCCATGCCATGCTCTCATTGCCTGTCTGTAGTTCTTTGATTAATTCTGCCAGGAACTGTGTGTCTTCAGATCTTTTGATTTGAGTGTTTGGGTTCGGGTTCTCCGTGTCATCTGGTTTTATCATATGCTTTAAGATTTTCTGTTGTTTTTGGCTTCTTGGCATTTGCTTTACTTGATCTTTAATTTGTTAGAATTGCAGTTTGGTGACATACACTTTCTCTAACTAACCAGCAGATGGCGTCCATGAGTCACTTATTCCCCTCAAGTCAGTTCTCCCCAACTTTGTGGTATGTGGGGATCTGATTCTTTTGGGGTCCAATTGGTGCAGTTAATTTGTGTGTGTTTTCAGTGCTATCTGCCCTCAATGAGGGGTGTGTGCCTGAATGGTTAGGGAGGAAGGGCAGGTTTAACAATCAAATCTCCCAGGTGTTCCCAGAGATTTAAGGCTGTTCTCTGCTGCTGCTGACACAAAAGTCCTTGGTATTGGCATAGGTTCCCTGGGATTTCCGAGCGGTTCTCCCCTCCCTGCTGTGCTTTTCCAGGACCTCTGCTGGGGGGGGAGGGCCATGCCACATCACAAGTGAGCACTGGCCTCCAGGGAAGCCCTGGGCCGCCGGGCTGTGGAGGGGCGTTCCCAGCCCGCTTTAAAGATGGTTGAATGGGATTCGTTAACTTCCCCCATTCCACACAGCTCTGCTCTCCCAGCTCCAGGACAATCAGCCGTGGGTGTATTCAAGGCCACTGTCCATGACCGATACTGTGTCGTGTGAGCGGTGCTGTGGGAAAGACTCCCTGTCAGGCTGGGTTTCTTGGCTCAGCTCTGTGCTGTGTGTTCGGCCCCGGGAAGGAGTAGCCCCACCCGCTGGGGAGATGGCTGCAAGTTGTGCATCTCCCCTTTGCTTCCCGGGACCCGAGACAATCAGCAGTGGGCGTGGGAAGGGGTATCCTCCACCCCAGACACCGAGGTGTTAGTCCAGAGCGCTCCCGTCTTATCTGCAGCTGTTCCCGGGCTTCTTTTTTTTTTTTAAAAAAAGCGCCAACCCATTGTTTCCCCACACCGCAGCGTGGCCGAGGTATTCAGCCTACTCACTCACTCGTTTCAGAATGCAGACTCCTGGTTTCACCAAACGCACGTTCCCTGTGGCTTTAGCAGAACTTTTCCGGCTGGTGGTACTCTGGAAGTGGTGTTCTGGGTCCTTTCTGTTTTTTTATCTAGTGTTTTCCACGGAGGTGTTTTTTCTCTGTCTCACCTAGTCGCCATCTTAGGTTCCTCCCTCCTCCCTTCACTTTTGCCAATGTTTGCCTCATGTACTTTGGGGCACCATAGTTAGGTGCATAAATATTTATGATTATTTATTCCCAGTGGAGTGACCCTTTTATTAATATATAGTGTCTTTCTTTGTCCCTTGTATCAGCTTTTGACTTAAAGTCTATTTTGTCTGATATTACTATAGCTACTTCAGCTCTTTTTTGTTACAGTTTGCATGGATTATCTTTTTTCATCATTTCACTTTCAACTTATTTCTATCTTTGGGTCTAAGGTAAATCTCTTGTAAACAACATATAGTTTGATTATGCATTTTATCCATTTTGCCAATCTATGTCTTTTGATTGGGTGGTTTAACTATTAACAATCTGTGTTATCATTGAAAAGGAAAAACTTATTTCAGTCATTTTGTCCTTTGTTTTTTATATGTCATATCTGTTTTTCTCTGTTTTCTTTTATTGCAGCCTCCTTTTCTGTATAGTTGATCTTCTGTGTTGTATCCATACAATCCTTTACTTATTTCTATTTCTGTATATTTTAAAAAATAATTTTGTGGTTACCCTGGGGTTTGTATTACAAAACTTGACAATTGCCTATTAATTTGAAAAGATACCAACTTGTTTTCAACTGCATACATGTTCTCTACTCTCATATTCCTCCATTTACCCTCTTTATATTGTTTTTGTCCCATATTACCTCTTTATATTTTGTTTTTCCATTATCAGGAAATATCGTTATTTTTCAATTGTACTCTTAACTCTTATAGGAATTAAAGAGTAGAGTTATATATTGTGGATACAGTAATATTGGGTTTTGTAATTATCCATTTAGATGCCTTTACTGGAGATACTGACTTCTTCACACTGCTCCAAGTTAAACTCTCCTGTCTTTTCCTTTCAATCTGAAGTCCTCCCTTTATCCATTCTTGTAGGGCAGATCTTGTGATGAACTCTCTCAATTTTTGTTCATCTGTGAATATTTTAAACTCTCCCTCATTTTTGAAGGCTATTTTGCCCAATAAAGATTTTTTGGGTGGCAGTTTTTCTCTTTCAGTACCTTGACTATATCTCACCACTGCCTTGTCACCTCCATGGCTTCTGAAGATTAATCAGCCATTAGTGTTACTGAAGATCCCTTATATGTGGTAAATCATTTTTTCTCTTGCTGCTTTCACAATTTTCTCTTTATGTTTTTATTTAACATATTTGTTAGAATATGACTTGTAATAGCTTTATTAGAGTTTATACTGTTTGAAGTATTTTGCACTTTTTGTACATAAATATTTATGCCTTTCATAAGTGTTAGGAAATTTTTGGCCATTATTTCCTCTAATATTCACTCTGCCCTTTTCTCTCCTTTTGTCAATCTGGGACACCTATGATGTGTGTCTTGGTATGCCTCATGTTGTCACTCAAGTCCTTTAGACACTACTCTATTTTTTCTATTATTTTCTATTTGTTCTTCTGACTATGATTTTGATTGCCCTTTCTTCTAGTTTGCTAACTCTTTCTTCTGCCTGTTCAAATCTGCTGCTTTATGCATCTAGTACATTTTTAAACTCTATTATTGTGCCTTTCATTGCCATAATTCCTGTTATGTTTCTTTGTAAATTTTCTAATTCTTTTTGCTCACACATTGTCCTCTTAATATCCTTTAACTCAATATCTACCATTAGTTTTTTTCTTATCCATATTTTCTTTCATCTCTTTGAATTGATTTAGGAATTTGGTTTACATTCCTTTGATTAGTTGTTCCAAAGTCTGTGTCTCATATGAAGTTTAAATTTCTTTCCTTGATTTAGCCATGTCTTCCTGGTTCTTAGTATGAACTGCAGTTGTTTGCTAACTTATGGGCATCTGATTATTTTGATGTGCTAACTCTGAAGATCAGTTTTTCCCTCTTGCCTGTAATTTTACTGTGGTTTGGCTATGCATTAAGGCTCTTCTTTAATGCTTGGTCTTACTTATACTGGACATTTAGAGCAGCTCATATTCAATTGTTCAGATTTTCTCAGGTCTTCTGCAGCTGATTCTTGTCCTAGATATGCAGTACAAATTTTTTCCCTTGGCAGGTGCTCGGACTCCACTGCAGGTGCAGATATATTACAGTTTTTGTTTTTTCTCTTAAATGATATTTCACTGAAATATATCCACATACCATACAATCATCTAAAGTGTACAATCAATTGTTCATTGTATCATCATATAGTTCTGAATTCATCACCACAAACCATTTTTGAACATTTTCATTACTTCAAAAAATAAAGATAAAATTAAGAATGCAAAGTAAAAGAGAACACCCAAAGCATCCCGTACTTCTCCTCTCCCATATTATTCATTTACTTTTTTTCCCCAGTTTTCTACTCATCTGTCCATGCACAGGATAAAGGGAGTGTGAGAGGTTTTCACAATCACACAGTCACACCATATAAGCTATGTACTTATACAATGGTCTTTAAGAATCAAAGATGCTGGATTGCAGTTCAACAGTTTCAGGTATTTCCTTCTAGTTTTTCTAATAAACAAAATAATAAAAAGGGATATCTATATAATCCATAAGAGTAACATCCAGAATGACCTCTTAACTCCATATGAAATCTCTCAGCCACTGGAAATTTATTTTGTTTCATTATTTTTCCCCCACTTGGTCCAGAAGTCTTTCTTATTCCTATGATGCCAGGTCCAGGCTCACCCCAGGAGTCATGTTCCACATTTCCAGGGAGATTTACACTCCTAGGAGTCAAGTCCATGTAGGGGAGAAGACAACAATTCCACATGCCAAGCTGGCTTAGAGGGGCAACCTCTGAGCAAAAATAGAGGTTTTCTGGGGGTGAATCTTAGGCACATTTACAAGTAGACTTAGCCTCACCTTTGCAGTAACAAGTTTCATAAGGGCAAGGCCCAAAATTGAGGGCTTGGCCTACTAAACTGGTAGGCCCCAGTGCTTGCAAGACTATCAGGAATTCCCCAGGTGCAGAAGTTTAATATTTCCACATTTCCCCCAGGGGATTTGCAAATACTTGTTTTTTCCTCTGCCCAAACATCTCTGACATGTATTGGGACTTCAGGCTAACCTGTACAAAGCAACCAGATCTCACTCCTATTCAAAGTTCCATGTAATTATGCTGTTTGAATAAATTGACCATACAAGTTAAATTATACAGTGTGCTGCAGAAAATGTAGATTTTGCAGCAAATAAATATCTCTTAGTTTGGTCCCACACAGAAGTTGAAGTTTTAAAACATAGTCAGTATTATGCTTTACACTTTAGTCTGATTTATGTTAGTCCTAACTAAATCTACTTCATTCATATGTATAATTGAAGTCTGACTTCTTTTTCAGCTACTTTAATAGTTGCTGTACAGAGCAATGCTGAAATTCATAGCTGCTGAACACTGGCTCGGAATCTCAGGAGTCATACAGACAATCAAAGTTCCAGGGACTGACCAGGTTATACACAAACAGCTCAGCATCTCAGAATTTATAAATAACAATTAAAACTCAGGAATAGATGTGACTACTGTAAGAGCTTACAATCAAGCAACCTTTATCATAAGCCTTCCCCTGATAATCTAGGCTCTCAGTTTCAATTCTCAAATTTTGCACATTATAGTTAGTCAATATTAGTGAGGTGTTTTAATGTTTGTCTTTTTGTTTCTGGCTTACTTAACACAAAATAATGTCCTCAAGTCCATTCACCTAGTTGCATACCTTAAAATTTCTTTCCTTCTTTCAACCACTCAGTATTCTTTTGTATGTATACACAACGGTTCCTCATTCCTTTTATCAGTCAATGAATCCTTAGGCCACCTCCATCCATTGCAAATCTTGAATAATGCTGCCATACACAACTATCTGCAAATGTCCATTTGTGTCCCTGCTTTCAGTTCTTCCAAGTATGTATCCAACAACAGGGTTGCAGGGCCATATGGCTACCACATACTTAGCTTCCTGTGGAACCACAACACTGCCATTCTTTGGGCTGCATCATTCTACTTCCCAACCAACAGTGAATAGGTATGTCCCTCTCTCCACATTTTCTCCAGCACTTTTATCTTTCTATTTATTTCTTAAACAGTTTTATAAACACACTGTACAATCCATCCTAAATAAACAATCCTGGTACCTGCTTTAATCACATACTTATGCATTCATCACCATGATCTATAAGAGGACATTTCCATTTCTTCTGCAAAGAAAGAAGAAGAAAACAAATGAAGAATAAAAATTAAAAATAAAATGAAATGAAATAAAATAAAATAAAATAAAAAAGCTGAAACAAGAACAATAACACCAAGAATGCCATAACCCATTCTTATATCCCCCTTTAATTGACATCTTGCTTTTCTATATTCCTATCTTATCTTTCATGGAAGGATATTACAATATTACTGTTAACTGTAGACTCTGATTTAGATTGATTATATTTTTTCATATATCATCTCATTTTTAACACTTTGCAATGTTAATGTTCATTTGTTCTTCAAGTAAAAGCATTTTTATATTTGTACATTTAATCATCATTGTCCACTCTAGTTTTCTCTAAGTTATATAACCCAATTCTTATCTTCCATATTTCCTTCTGCTGTTGTACATGTCCCTAGACTTCCTCTTTCATCCATGCTCACACTTAGCTTTGTTCAGTGTACTTACAATATCGTGTTACCATTAGGTAGCATTGTGCCATCCATTTCTGGATCTTTACAATCAATGCTGTTGAACATTCCACACTTCTTCAGCATCAAATGAATGATCTTTACTCTCTTTCTATCTCCTGATAACCTATGTTCTAAACTTTAATTCTCAAATTTTTCTCATTATTGATAGTTCATATTAGTGAGACCATCTAGTTTTTATCCTTTTGTTTCTTTCTTGCTAATTTTGCTTGACATAATGTCCTCAAACTTGATCCATGTTGCTATATGCTTCATGAATGTATTCTGACTTACAGCTGGATAATATTCCATTGCATGTATATACGACATTTTTTATCCACTCATCCATTGATGGACAATTTGGGCTATTTCCATTTCTTGGCAATCATGAAAAATGCCATTTTAAAAATCAATGTGCAAATGTCTTTTCATATCCCTGCCTTCAATCCCTCTGAATATATATCTAGAAATAGAACTGTTGGATCATATGACAATTCTATATTTAGCTTCTTGAGGAATTACCACACTGCCTGCCAGAGCACTTGCACCATTTGACTTTCCCATCAACAGTGAATAAGTATGTAACTTTCTCCAAATTCTCGACTACACTTGAAGTTTTCTGTTTTTCTTTTTTTTTTTTTATAATGGCCATTCTAGTAGGTGTGAGGTGATATCTCACTGTGGTTTTTGTTGGCATTTCCTTAATAGCCAATGAAGTTAAGCATCCTTTTCATATGTTTGGAGCCATTTGTATTTCCTCTACAGAAAAGTGTCTTCCAAGTCTTTTGCCCATTTTTAAAAAAACATATTTATACCTTTTATTACAATCATTGAGCACCCTAGGTTTCCCTGAGTTACACAGTCCCAGTCTATCATTTGTCTTTTGTTCTGATGCCCCACATGGTCCCAGCCTTCCTCTTTCAACTGTATTCACAGTCATCTTTGTTCAGTGTACTCACATTGCTGTGCTACTATCTCCCAAAATTGTTTTCCAGACCTCTCACTCCTGTCTTTTCCTTTCTGTCTGCAGTGCTTCCTTTAGTGTTTCCTGTAGAGCAGGTATCTTATTCACAAACTCTGTCATTGTCTGTTTGTCAGAGAATATTTTAAGCTTTCCCTCATGTTTGAAGTATAGTTTTGCTGGATATAAGATTCTCAGTTGTTGGATTTTCTCATTCAGTATCTTAAATATATCACCCCACTTCCTTCTTTCCTCCATGGTTTCTACTGAGAAATCCACACAGTCTTATCAAGCTTCCTTTCTATGTGATGGATCACTTTTTTCTTGCTGCTTTCAGGAGTCTCTCTTTATCTTTGATGTTTGATAATCTGATTATTAAGTGTCTTGGCATAGGCCTATTCAGATCTATTCTGTTTTGGGTATGCTGTACTTTTTGGATCTGTAATTTTATGTCTTTAATAAGAGATGGGAAATTTTCATTGATTATTTCCTCTATTATTTGCTTCTTCCCTTTTCCCTTCTCTTCTCCTTCTGGGACACCAATGACACATACAGTTTTGTTTTGAATTTTGTCCTTAAGTTCCTGGAGATGTTGCTCATATTTTTCCATTCTTTTCTCTATCTGTTCTTTTGTGTGTATTCTTTCAGGTGCCTTGTTCTCCAGTTCCTGAGTGTTTTCTTCTGCCTCTTGAGATCTGCTGTTGTATATTTGCATTGTGTCTTTCATCTTTTGTGTTGTACCTTTCATTTCCATATATTCTGCCAGTGGGTTTTTTGAACTTTCAATTTCTACCTTATGTATGCCCAGTGTTTTCATTATATGGTTCAGCTTTTTCACCATATCTTCTCTAAAGTTTTTTAATTGACTTATTATTAGTTGTTTCAATTCCTGTATCTCAGTTGAAGTATAAATTTGTTCCTCTGACTGGGACATAAAGTCATTTTTCTTAGTGTAGGTTGTAGTTTTCTGTTGTCTAGGCATGGTTTCCTTGGTTACCCCAATCAGGTTTTCCCAGACCAGAATGAGCTCAGGTTCCAGAATGAAGAACTATTCAGTATCTGGTTTCCCTGAGGGTGTGTCTTAGAAAATTGGTACACACTGTGATGCCTCAGGTCACTGTGCTTTTCTGCCCAGCAGGTGGCACCTGTCAGCCTGTAATTCCACACTTGTGTAAGGAGGTGTGGCCTGTGGCTGTTTCCCCCCAGGCTCTGGGGTCTGGTTCTGAATGGAAAGCAGGTAGTAGAGCTGGGCCTCACCCCTTTCCTCTTAGAGAAGATAGAACCCCTAGGGAGGGGTCATTAGCATTTCAATTGTCTCTCTCTGCCTCTACTATCTCCACCCTTGTGTGGGTCAGAGCACTGGGAACTGAAAATGGTTGAGGCTTTCTCCACTGAGCCAAAACAGGGACATAAAGTCCCCTTCAGGACCCACTGGCTCTCCAAGGTCAGTCATTACTCAAGGCCTCTGTCTGCTTATTGGGGATTCATAGCTCATAGTTAGCAGTCCACACTTGCTAATTAAAACCCCAGTTGGAGCTCAGCTAAGCTATATTTGCTTGCTGGGAGAGAGCTTCTCTCTAGCACCATGAGGCATTGCAGCTCAGGCTGTGGTGGGAGGGGTCTCCTGGCTTGGATCTGCAGTTTTTACTTACAAATTTTATCCTGTGATCTTGGGCATTCCTCCCAATTCAGGTTGGTTTATGATGAGTGGATGTTCATGTTTGTCTCCATGCAATTATTCTGGATTATTTAACAGTTATTCCTGTTTTTTTATTAGTTGTTCCAGGGGGACCAACTAGCTTCCACTCTTCTTTATGCTGCCATCTTTTGAGTATCTCTTTTGCTCATTTTTAAAAGGGATTGTTTGTCTTTTTGTTTTTGAGTTGTAGGATCTCTTTATATATTCTAGACCCTTATCTGAAATGAGGTTTCCAAATATTGATTCCCATTGCATAGGCTACCTTTTCACTTTTCCAACAAATTTCTTTGTTGCAGAAAAGTGTACAGTTTTGAGGTGATCCCTTTTATCTATTACCTCTTTCACTGCTTGTGCTTTGGGTAAAAGGTCTAGGAATCTACTTCCTTTACTAGATTTTTAAGATATTTCCCTACATTTTCTTCTAAAAGTTTTATGATCTTAGCTCTAAAGTTTAGGCCTTTGATCCATTTCAAGTTATTTTTTGTATAAGGTGTGAGATAGGGGTCCCCTTTCATTCTTTTGGTGACAGATATCAAGTTCTCCAAGCACCATTTATTGAAGAGGCTGTTTTCTTCCAGTTGTGTTGATTTGACCATCTTATCAAAGAACAATTTTTCATAGGTGAGAGGGTCTGTTTATGAACACTTAATTTGATTTCATTCATCAGTATATCATTCTTCATGCCAGTACCATTGTGTTTTGACAACTGTAGCTTTGTTATATGCTTTAGCCAGGTAGCGTGGGACCTCCCAATTCATTCCTCTTTTTCAAGATACTGTTAGGTATTTTGGGCACCCTGCCCTTCCAAACAAATTTGATTTTTGATTTTTCTGTTTTTGCAAAGTAAGTTGTTGAGATTTTATTTGGTACTGCATTGAATCTGTAAATAATTTCAGGTAGAATTGACATGTTAACCTTATTTACTCTTCTAATCCATGAAGATGCTATGCCCTTCCATTTATTTACATCTTCTTTGATTTCTTTTAGCAATTTTTTTGTAGTTTTCTTTATATAGGTCTTCTCTGGCCATAGTTAAATTTATTTTCAAATATTTTATTATTTACATTGCTATTGTAAATGGAAGTTTTTCTTGATTGATTCCTCAAGTTGCTTCTTACTAATATATAGAAATACTACTGATTTTTGCATGTTTATCTTGTACCCTTCCACTTTGCTCTACTCATTTATTAGCTCTAGTAGCTTTGCTGTAGATTTTTCAGGATTTTCTGTATATAGTATCATGTCATCTGCAAACAATGAAAATTTTACTTCTTGCTTTCCAATTTGGATGCTGTTTATTTCTTTTTCTTGCCTAATTGCTCCAGGTAGAACTTCCAGCAAAATGTTGAATAACAATGCTGGCAGTGGGCATCCTTGTCTTCCTCCTTATCTTAGAGGGAAAACTTTCAGGCTTTACCCATTGAATATAATGTTAAATGAGGGTTTTTCATATATTCCCTTTACCATGTTGTGGAAGTTCCCTTATGTTCTTATCCTCTGAATTGTTTTCATCATAGAGTAGGTTGAATTTTGTAAATTGCATTTTCCCCATCAATTAATATGTTCATGTGGTTTTTCCCCTTTGATTTATTGATGTGGTGTATTATATTAATTGATTTTCTTATTTTGATCCAGCCTTGCATACCAGAAGTGAATCCCTCTTGGTCATGGTGTATAACTCTTTTAATGTGCTGCTGAATTTGATTTTAACATACTTTGTTGAGGATATTTATATCTATATTCATTAATGGGATCAGTCAGTAATTATATTTTCTTGTAGTATCTTTCCCTGGCTTTGGTATAAGGGTGATTTTGGCTTCATGGAATGAGTTATGTCACTTTCCCTCCTCTTCAATTTTTGTGAAGTGCTTAAGCAGAATTGGTATAAATTATTTCTTGAATGTTTGGTAGAATTCACATGTGAAGCCATTTGGTCCTGGACTTTTCTTTTTTGGAGCTTTTAGTTGACTGTGATACAATCTCCTTACTTGTGATTGGTTTGCTGAGGTCATTTTTTCTTCTCAAGTCAATTTTGGTTGTTCATACTTTCCAAGGAAGTAGTCCATTTCATCTATGTTGTCTCATTTCTTAGCATACAGTTGATCATATTATCCTCTCATTATCTCCTTTATTTCTGTAGAGCCATTAGTTATGTCCCTTCTCCCATTTCTGATTTATTTATTTGCATCCTCTTTTTCTGTCAGCCTAGCCTTTTCAATTTTCTCAAAGAACCAACTTGATTTTGTTCATTCTCTCCATTGTTTTCATACTCTCAATTTCATTTATTTCTGCTCTAATCTTTATTTCTTTCCTTCTGCTTGCTTTTGGATTAGTTTGTTGTTTTCTCTCTAGTTCCTCCAGGTTAACAGTTAATTCATGATTTTTGCTCTTCTTATTTTTTAATATAGGCATTTAGGGCAATACATTTCACTCTCAGCTCCATTTTTAATGCATCCCATAAGTTTTTTTTTTCCTTTTTAATTTTTATTGGGATTATTCAGATATCATACAATTATCCAAAGATCCAAAGTGTACAATCACTTGCCCCTAGGTACCCTCATACAGCTGTGCATCCATCACCACACTTAATTTTTGTTCAATTTTTAGAAACTTTTCATTACTCCAGACAACAAATAAAGTGAAAGATGAAAAAAGAAAAAAAGAAATGGAAACTCGAATCCTCCCCTATCCCTAACCAACCCCCTCAATTGTTGACTCATAGTGTTGGTGTAGTACATTTGTTACTGTTTATGAAAAAATGTTGAAATACTACTAACTGTAGTATGTAGTTTGCAATAGGTATATATTTCTTCCCTATATGCCCCTCTATTATTAACTTCTAATTGTATTGTCATACATTTGTTCTGGTTCATGGAAGTGATTTCTAGTATTTGTCCAGTTGATCATGGACATTGCCCACCATAGGATTCAGTTTTATACATTCCCATCTTTTGACCTCCAACTTTCCTTCTGGTGACACATATGACTCTGAGCTTCCCCTTTCCACCTAATTCACACACCATTCGGTGCTGTTAATTATTCTCACATCTTGCTACCAACATGTCCGTTCATTTCCAAAAATTTAAGTTCATCCTGGTTGAAAATTCTGCTCATACTAAGCAACCACTCCCTATTCTTAACCCTCGTCCTATATCTTGGTACCTTATATTTCATGTCTATGAGTTTACATATTATAATTAGTTCCTATCAGTGAGACCCTGCAATAATTGTCCTAATGTGTCTGGCTTATTTCACTCAGTATATTGCCCTCAAGGTTTTGTCATCAACCCATTTTTTTATATGGTTTTGTTCATTCACCATACATTCCATCCTAAGTAAATAATCGATGGTTCTCTGTATGGTCATATATTTATGTGTTCACCACCTTCACCACTATCTATATAAGGGCATCTACATTTCTTCCACAAAGCAGGAGGGAGAGTCAAAGAAGGTAGAGAGGCAAAAGAAAGTGGAAAAAAAATGACAGCTAGGAAGCAGCAAAAGGAAAAATAACCTTAAATCAAAGTAGAGTAAAGAATCAGACAATACCACCAATGTCAAGTTTCTAACATTCCTCACCATGCCCCCTCTTATCTGCATTTACCTTGGTATAGCACCTTTGTTACATTAAAGGAAGCATAATACAATGATTCTATTAGTTACAGTCTCTAGTTTATGCTGATTGCATCCCTCCCCCAACGCCTCCACATTTTTAACACCTTCCGAGGTTGACATTTGCTTGTTCTCCCTCATAAAAGACATATTTGTACATTTTATCACAATTGTTGAACACTCTAGATTTCACCAAGTTACACAGTCCCAGTCTTTATCTTTCCTCCTTTCTTCTGGTGTCTCACATGCTCCCAAGCTTCCTCTCTCAACTGTATTCATAGTTATCTTTGTTCAGTGTACTTACATTGTTGTGCTACCATCTCCCAAAATTGTGTTCCAAACCATACACTCCTGTCTTCTATCACTCTGTAGTGCTCCTTTTAGTATTTCCTGTAGGGTGGGTGTCTTGTTCACAAAGTCTCTCATTGTCTGTTTGTCAGAAAATATTTTGAGCTCTCCCTCATATTTGAAGGACAGCTTTGCTGGATATAGGATTCTTGGATGGCAGTTTTTCTCTTTCAGTATCTTAAATATATCACACCACTTCCTTCTTGCCTCCATGGTTTCTGCTGAGAGATCCGCACATAGTCCTATTAAGCTTCCTTTGTATGTAATGGATTGCTTTTCTCTTGCTGTTTTCAGGATTCTCTCTTTGTCTTTGACATTTGATAATCTGACTATTAAGTGTCTTGGCGAAGGCCTATTCAGATTTATTCTGTTTGGAGTATGCTGCACTTCTTGGATCTGTAATTTTATATCTTTCATAAGAGATGGAAAATTTTCATTAATTATTTCCTTTATTATTGCTCCTGCCCCTTTTCCCTTCACTTCTCCTTCTGGGACACCAATGATACGTACATTATTGTACTTTGATTCATCCTTAAGTTGCCGGAGATGTTGCTCATATTTTTTCTTTCTTTTCTCCATCTGCTCCTTTGCATGTAGGCTTTCAGGTGTTTTGTTCTCCAGTTCCTGAGTGTTTTCTTCTGCCTCTTGAGATCTGCTGTTGTTTTTTTCCATTGTGTCTTTCATCTCTTTTGTTGTGCCTTTCATTTCCATACATTCTACTAGTTGTTTTTTTTAACTTTTGATTTCTGCCTTTATGTATGCCCGGTGTTTTCTTTACAGCCTCTATCTCTTTTGCAATATCTTCTCTAAACTTTTTGAATTGATTTAGCATTAGTTGTTTAAATTCCTGTATCTTAGATGAAGTGTACATTTGTTCCTTTGACTGGGCCATAACTTTGTTTTTCTTAGTGTAGGTTGCAATTTTCTGTTGTCTAGGCATGGTTTCTTTGGTTATCCAAATCAGGTTTTCCCAGAGCAGAACAGGCTCAGGTCCCAGAGGGAAGAAATATTCAGTGTCTGGTTTTCCTGAGGGTGTGTCTTAGAAAATTGCTCCACCCTGTGATGCCTCAGGTCACTGTGCTTTTCTGCCCAGCAGGTGATGCTTGTTAGCCTATAATTCTTGACTGGTGTGAGGAGGTATAGTAGTGTTCCCCCAGGCTCTGGGGTCTGGTTCTGAATGGAAAGGGCCCCACCCCTTTCCTCTTAGAGAAGATAGACCCCCTAGGTGGAGGTCATTAGCATTTCAATGGTCTCTCTGCTTGTGCTGTCTCCACCCTTCTCTGATTCACAGACCTGGAAACTGAAAATGACTGGGGCTTTCTCCACTGAGCCAAAAAAGAGATAGTCCCCTTCAGACCTAGTCCAAGGTGACCCTCCAGCTCTCCAAGGTCAGTCGTCACCCAAAGCCTCTGTCTGTTTTTTGGGGATTCGTACCTGTAGTGAGCAGTTCACACTTGCTACTTAAAACCCCAGATGGAGCTCAACTGAGCTATATTCACTTGCTGGGAGAGAGCTTCTCTCTGGCACCATGAGGCTTTGCAGCTCGGGCTATGGGGGAGGAGGGTCTCATGACTTGGATCTGCAGGTTTTACTTACAGATTTTATGCTGTGATCTTGGGCATTCCTCTCAATTCAGGTTGGTGTATGATGAGTGGATGGTCTCGTTTGTCCCCCCACAGTTCTTCTGGATTATTTACTAGTTGTTTCTGGTTTTTTGTAGTTGTTCCAGGGGGACTACTTAGCTTCCACTCCTCTCTATGCTGCCATCTTGCCCAAACCTCACATCCCATAAGTTTTAATATGTTTTGTTTGCATTCCCATCTGCCTCAAGATATTTACTGATTTCTCTTGTCATTCCTTGCTTGACTCAGTGGTTGTTTATGAGTACATTGTTTAATATCTATATATTTGTGAATCTTCCAGCCTTCTGCCTGTTAATTGATTTACAATTCCATTCCATTTTGATCCAAAAAGTGTTTTGATTAATTTCAATATTTTTAAATTTATTGATGCAACATGTGTTCTATCCTGGAGAATGTCCATGAGCCCTTGAGAAAAATATGCATCCTGCTATTGTGCTCTATAATGTGTAAATATCCATTAAGTCTAGTTCATTTATTGCACTGTTTAAAATATCTGTTTCCTCATTGACCATCTCTCTACATATTCTCCTCATTGACCATCTCTCTATGTGTTCTATCTATTGATGAGAGTGGTGTATTGAAGTCTTCAACTATTTTTGTAGATGAGTCTACTTCTCTCTTCAGTGTTCTCTAGTGTGTACCTCATGTATTTTGGGGCACTCTGGCTCAGTGCATGAATACTTATTATTTTTATGTTTTCTTGATGAATTGTCATTTTATTAATGCATAGTATCCTTCTCTGTCTCTTAACTGTTTTACATTTGAATTCTAATTTGTTTGATATTAATATAGCAAATCCCACTCTTTTCTAGTTGTTTGCATGAAATATCTTTTTCCACCCTTTCACTTTCAACTATTTTTGTCCTTGGTTTTAAAGTTCATCTCTCACAGTCAGTATATAGATAGGTCCTGTTTTTAATTCATTCTGCCAGTCTATAACTTTTGATTGGGGGGGTTAATCTGTTATCCTAATGTTGTTGTTGTAATGGTAGAACTTTCATCTACCATTTTGTCTTTTGGATTTTATATGTCATATCTTATTTCTCTTTCTCTCTTTCTTTTTACCCTTATTGATATTCTTCATTTCTAGACCCTTTCTCCAAATCTCTCTCTCCTGTCTTTTTCTATATGCTTGTAGCACTCCCTTTAGTATTTCTTGTAGAGCATGTCTCCTGTTAAAAACTCTCTCAGTGTCTGTTTGTCCACAAATATTTTAAACTTTCCCTCATTATTAAGGACAATTTTGTCAGCTGTAGAATTCTTGGTTGACAGATTTTCTCTTTCAGTATATTAAATATATCATACCCCTGCCTTTCCCCCTAAATAGTTACTGCTGAAAAATCCAGACTTACTCTTATTAAGCTTTCCATGTATCTGATGGATCCCTTTTCTCTTCTGGCTTTCAGAGTTCTCTCTTTGTCTTTGACATTTGACAAAATCTGATCAGTAAGTGTCTTGAAGTAGTTCCAATCAAATCTATTCTGTTTGGTTTATGCTGCACTTCTTGCATCTGTAATTTTATGTCTTTCATAAGAGATGGGAAATTTTCTGTAATGATTTCCTCTGTTATTCTTTCTGCACCTGTGCCAGTCTGAATATATTGTGTCCCCCAAACACCATTATCTTTGATTTAATCTTGTATAGGCAGATTTAATCAGTGTTGATTAGATTGTAATTCTTTGAGTATTTCCATGGAATGTGCCCCACCCAACTGTGGGTGATAACTCTGATGAGATAATTTCCATGCAGGTGTGGCCCCACCCATTCAGGGTGGGCATTGATCAGTGGAGCCATATAAATGAGCTGATGGGCAGGGGGAACTCAGTGCAGCTGTGAGTGACATTTTGAAGAGGAGCTATAGTGAAGAGGGACACTTTGAAGAAAGCACAGGAGCTGCAGATGAGAGACCGTTTGAAGACAGCTGTTGAAAGCAGATTCTTGCTCCAGAGAAGCTAAGAGAGGACAAATACCCCAAGTGCAACTGAGTGACATTTTTGTGGAACTGCAGCCTAGAGAGCAACGTCCTGGGAGGAAGCCATTTTGAAACCAGAACTTTGGAGCAGACACCAGCCACATGCCTTCCCAGCTAACAGAGGCTTTCCGGGCACCATTTGCCATCCTCCAGTGAAGGTACCCAATTGTTGATGTGTTACCTTGAACACTTTATGGCCTTAAGACTGTAACTGTGTAACCAAATAACCCCCCTTTTATAAAAGCAAATCCGTCTCTGGTGTTTTGCATTTTGGCAGCATTAGCAAAGTAGAACAGCCCCTTTTACCTTCTTTTCTCTTTCTGGGACACCCATGACATGACTGTGTGCTTTGTGTATTCATTCAATTCCCTGAGACCCTGCTCATATTTGTCCATTCATTCCCTATTTGTTCTTTTTTCTGTAGGAGTTCAGAGTCCTGTCTTCTAGTTAATGAATCCTTTCTACTGTCCCTTCAAATCTGCTCTTGTTAGTCTCCTTGCATTTTTTATCTCTTCTATTTTGCCTTTCATTACCATAATTTATGCCATTTGTATTTTCAAACATTTGAGTTTTGAAAAAGTTGTTTGTCCAATATTTTCTTTATATCCTTCGTCTCTTTTGCCATATCTTCCCTCTAATCATTGATTTGGTTTTTGAATTAATTTAGCATGTTTTGTTTGAACCTCTTTAATTACTTGTTTCAACTCATATCTTCTTTGAAGTGTTAGTTTGCTCCTTTACTGGGCCATATCTTCATTTCTCTTAACGTGACTTGTAATTTTTTTTTGTTGACTAAGCATGTGGATTCCTTGATTAGTTTATTCTAGAGGTCATTTTCACTCTTTTACCTAGGGTTTTCTTGTTGCTTGGCTTTGTTCTCTATCTGTTCTTTGCTATTCAGTTCAACTTATTCTAGAAATTTTGCATTACTTCTGTTTAACTGATCAATTTTTTCAGCACTTGTTTTTCTGGTTCTTGCACTGTCTATATGGAACATATTCTTTTGAGGAGGGTCTACCCAGATATGATTGACTGCCATCAGATTTTCCCAGACCAAACAGGCCCAGGTGTCAGGAGGAGGGTGTAATCAGTATCAATTCCTTGAGGATGAGACCCAACAAGTTGTCAGACTTTCCTGTGTGGCCTCTACCCTCTGTTCTTTTCCTATCCTTCTCAGTAGGTGGCATGTCTGTGCCTGAGGCTCCCCACTGGCCTAAAGAGGTGTGGTGCCTTTAATTCTCAGCAGGTCCTGCCCCTGCCAGCAGCATGATTTAGACATAGGCTGAGGCAGAAGGGGGGCTTAATCTGTTCTGTTTTTCAGCCCCTGGGGTCTAAAATCTCTGAAGGGGGCCACCACTTCACCTGGGCCCTACAACCCCTATTCTTGGGGAAAGTACACCCTTTAGGAAATTATCTCCTTCACTTGAGACCTTACTTTGTCTCTCATACATCTTAACTCCACTCTTGCTTGGGTCTTCACTGACAATTGAAAATGCTTGAGGCTTTCTCTAATGAGCTGCTTAGAATAGTTTAAGAAAAGAAAAAAATAAAAAAATAAAATAATAAAAATAAATAAATCCCTTTTTCAGAGCCAGTCACTGGCCCCCAGGTTTTGCTAAACAAGAGCCAGATTTGGTACCTGGCTCTATGTGCCACTTTTCTTGGGGCACAGCCCTTTTCCAGTATTCTAAGCTTAGTTGACTCCAAAGCCTCTGTTTTTATTTATTTATTTTATTTTACCTAATTTAATTCTATCAACCCTGCCTCTTCTCTGCCAGGAGAGACCTCATGGTTCCTTCCCTGCTTTCTCAGGTTTGTCTGTGCTCATAGCTTGTATTCAGGTGTCCACATTTATTAATTTAACCTGCAGTTGCTGCTTGGTTGAGCTACCTTCCCTTGCTCCTAGTAAAGATTGCTTCTTTTTCCCACAGTGTGGGAGGGGCACAAGTCTCTGCCATTTGGGGGGCTTTACTTACAGTTCTATGCTGTAATCTCAGCCCTTCCACCCATTCCAGACTGGTGTACAATGTGTGTCCAGTCATGGATGTCCCCAAACAGTTGTTCCATACAGTTCCTGGCTATTTACTAGCTGCTCTGGGTGACTAACTAAATTCCACTCCTCCCTACATTGTCATCTCAGTACAACTTTTAAGATTTCCCCCTTTATGTGTAATTGTTTCACCTCCAGGAGAAAGCTTTCTTCCCTTTGTTCTTTCTCCAAGAATCCTGATCTCTTCTGTTTGTTTTTGTGCAGAAAATTTCTCCTTGGGTCCTATGATTTTTTTTTGACTTCTCTACCTCACTCATTGTCTTTGTCCTGTCTTTCAGTAGTTCAGTTTCCTCCTTTTATTTTCTGTGAGGCTTCCCTGCCTCAATTTATTTCCCAGTTAGAGTATCCTGCCCTGAGGAGCCATATGGGGTGTTCTAGTTTGCTAATGCTGCTGGAATGCAAAACACCAGAGATGGATTGGCTTTTATAAAAGGGGGTTTATTTGGTTACACAGTTACAGTCTTAAGGCCATAAAGTGTCCAAGACAACACATCAGCAATCAGATACCTTCACTGGAGGATGGCAATGGTGTCTGGAAAGCCTCTGTTAGCTGGGAAGGCATGTGGCTGGTGTCTGCTCCAAAGTTCTGGTTTCAAAATGGCTTCCTCCCAGGATGTTGCTCTCTAGGCTGCAGTTCCTCAAAAATGTCACTCTTAGTTGCACTTGGGATATTTGTCCTCTCTTAGCTTCTCTGGAGCAAGAGTCTGCTTTCGATGGCCATTTTCAAACTGTCTTCCATCTGCAGCTCCTGTGCTTTTTTCAAATTGTCCCTCTTGGCTGTAGCTCCTCTTCAAAACATCACTCACAGCTGCACTGAGTTCCTTCTGCTTGTCAGCTCATTTATATGGCTCCACTGATCAAGGCCCACCCTAAATGGGTGGGACCACACCTCCACGGAAACATCCATTCAGAGTCATCACCCACAGCTGGGTGGGGTGCATCTCCAAAGAAACACTCAAAGAAATCTAATCAAAACTGATAATGTCTGCCCATACAAGATTACATCAAATATAAATGCATTTGGGGGACACAATACATTCAAACTGGCACATGGGGTGAATGTTCGGTAGGGATCATTTTTTCATTTACTTGATCCAGCATGCAGAGACTGGGTTGAGTGTGTACACTTTTTGCCAACTGTTCTGCTTTGGTCTCTTTTTTATCTTGAGGTCCTTTTGTATGCAAGCTCTCACCATCCACTTGTGTTCTGCCTGGGTCTCTGCAGAGTTGGGTGTCTGTGCCAGGATATGTGTTCTTACTGGCTGCTGTGAGTTGCTCCATGGTCTGAATCCATGGCATGGGGTCCCTGGGCTGTACTGCCTCTTTTGTGACTCTTAAGCTCCATGGGTCTGAATGAGGGATGGTTTGGACTGGCCATTCTGGGATTTAGATTTCCTAAATTTTGTTGGTGTTTTTTTTCCCTTTCTCTTTGATTCAGCATTCGTGGATTCCTTCATGAGTATCTATCATCCTCCATATTTCCAAGAAAATGAGATTATCCTTTTATCCATTATTTCTGAGGGAATACTTTACCAGGGGATTTCTTTCATCACCATGTTGATTACAAAACTCTCCAATTCCATTTTTTTCCTTTATGGATACCCAGTTTTCTGGTCATCATTTATTGAAATTACTGTCTTACAGTGCTACTAAGGCATAAATCAAAGGTCCTTATATGCATTGGTCTGTTTCAAGATTCTGAATTCTGTCTCAGTTGTCTATTTGTATATTTTTGTGCAAATACCATATTCTTTTAATTACTATGACTTTATAAATCTTGTAAATTAACTTGTCATAATTTGTTCTTCTTCCTCAAAGATGTCTTGCCCATTCTTAGCCTTTTGTGTTTTTGTATAGATTTTAGAATAATCTTGTCAATTTTCACTAAAATCCCATTGGGATATTGATTGTGGGTTGCATTGGATTTCTACTTTTTTGATGATGTGGGGTCTTGCAATGCATAAATATAATATTTTTGTATATATCTAGGTCTTCTTTAGTTTCTTTCTATAAAGTTTTATATTTTTACATAGTAATGTGGCACACTGTTGATAGTTTTATAGGGCACCTTTTAAAAAATTATTTTCTATGCATTTGTTGCTACTGTATAGAAATTTAGTTGATCTTTGTAGTCTGCTCTTGTTTTGTTCCCAGGTACCTTGCTAAACACTCTTATTAGTTTTAATATATTATATAGAGATTCTGTTGGACTTTCTCAGAACACAGTCACAGAACCTGGAAGTTATCTCATCCTTTCAATTCTGTAGAATACTGGATTATTGTTTCTAGCTATTCACCTTCTCTATGCAATAGAATTATACAACCCAGGTCATTGTCATGAGACTTGTGGGAAGGCTACACTGCTCACATCAATTACTTGGGAATTTTATATGTAACATGCTTTAGTCAATGGGATATGAAAGGATGTGATTTTTTTATGCTTTAACAGGTGGTTTAAATATCATTTTGTAGATTGGCTTAGGCTTTCTTGTTCCCATGTGTCTTCTGTTCATAAAACTGTATATTCCAAATGAGGGCTGGTGCTTTATCTTGGGCCTAAGAACAAGAGACAAGTGAAACCAAGTAGAGCTGAGCAGAACTGTGGCCAATCCACAATCCTCATATAATGTGAGCAAGAAATAAATGTTTGTTGGTTTAAGCCACTGAAATATTAGACTTATCAGAGGAAAATGCTGAAATAAAATGTGATCCTTATATCTGTTACTCCTATGCCAATTATTAAGCTAATGTTTCTCTGTTCAAAATTTACCCTTCTATACTGTGCTCTGTCATGCTGGGACTGGAACTCTGCACAGTACATTTCTGCTTTGCAAGCTGGTTCTGCAATAGATTTCTCCAAAAGTGGCCACTAGTGGGTGATTTTAAAGCTGGAGAATGGGAGAAGGGACTTGCTCTTTATTCATTGTTCCCTTTCCTTGTCAGTCACTCCAGCAAAGGCCATTTCCCCTAGAAGTGACATTTGGTTTCAAGTGCAATTGGTTCCTATTTGTAACATTTCTCCATACTCCTAAAATCAGCTTTTGTTTATTCAGAATAAGCATAGCAGTAAACTCTCTTCATAAGTCTGAGTTCCAGCTCCATGAGGCCCTCTCCAAGCTTTGAGTGCCATCAATTGCCAGACAGACCCTCATCCTAGAAGTTTAGGTCCCAGGTGGTATCTCTTCTTGCAGTTACTATCTCATATTACATCAGTGCTCCCTGTTTGACTTGTTCTCTAATACCCATTTAATCAATTCATATTAATAAACTGTTTCTATTAAGTTTTTCTTGACATACTGCATTGGCAAGGAGCTCTACTATAATGCTAAAAAGAAGTGATAGTGGGCACTACCACTTGTACAGTATCCTATCTCAAATTAAAACCTTCCAAGATATCATCATTGTCTGATTTTCAGTATATGTTGGTATTTCCTTTAAAAACAGTAAGGGAGATCCCTTTTTGTTACTGGTGTGCTAAAAGCCTTTATCTCAAATGAAAGTTAATTTTTACCAAACATTTTTCTCCATATATATTAAGAATCAAATGGTTTTTCCTCTTTGGTCTGATATTATGGTTTTCTGAGTGTTAAAACTATATAACATCCCTTGAATAAGGCTATTTGTCCATGATATATTATATATATATATATATATATATATATATATATATATCTGGAATAAGTTTGCAATTATTTTTTAGGATATTTGCATGTACTTTCATGAGTAACACTGGCATATGGTTTTATTTTGTCTTTGTGGGGGTTTGGTATCAAGGATGTGCTGGCACCATGAAATAAATTGTGAAACATATCTCCTTTTCCCATTATTTGAAAGTAAATGTGTAAGATTGAAGTTATTTCTTCCTTTGTCTGTTAATAGAACCCACTGGTGATGTTATTTGGCTCTGGATTTCCTTAATGAGAAGACTTAGCTTACACATTCAATTTATTTATTAGTTATATAACTATTCAAGAATTCTTTTCCTTTTTGGGGTCAGTTTTTTTTTTTTTTTAATCTTCATTTTATTGAGATATATTCACATACCACGCAGTCATACAAAACAAATCGTACTTTCGATTGTTTACAGTACCATTACATAGTTGTACATTCATCACCTAAATCAATCCCTGACACCTTCATTAGCACACACACAAAAATAACAAGAATAATAATTAGAGTGAAAAAGAGCAATTGAAGTAAAAAAGAACACTGGGTACCTTTGTCTGTTTGTTTCCTTCCCCTATTTTTCTACTCATCCATCCATAAACTAGACAAAGTGGAGTGTGGTCCTTATGGCTTTCCCAATCCCATTGTCATCCCTCATAAGCTACATTTTTATACAACTGTCTTCGAGATTCATGGGTTCTGGGTTGTAGTTTGATAGTTTCAGGTATCCACCACTAGCTACCCCAATTCTTTAGAACCTAAAAAGGGTTGTCTAAAGTGTGCGTAAGAGTGCCCATCAGAGTGACCTCTCGGCTCCTTTTGGAATCTCTCTGCCACTGAAGCTTATTTCATTTCCTTTCACATCCCCCTTTTGGTCAAGAAGATGTTCTCCGTCCCACGATGCCGGGTCTACATTCCTCCCCGGGAGTCATATTCCACGTTGCCAGGGAGATTCACTCCCCTGGGTGTCTGATCCCACGTAGTGGGGAGGGCAGTGATTTCACCTTTCAAGTTGGCTTAGCCAGAGAGAGAGGGCCACATCTGAGCAACAAAGAGGCATTCGGGAGGAGGCTCTTAGGCACAACCATAGGGAGGCCTAGCCTCTCCTTTGCAGCAACCGTCTTCCCAAGGGTAAAACTTATGGTAGAGGGCTCAACCCATCAAACCACCAGTCCCCTATGTCTGTGGTCGTGTTAGCAACCATGGAGGTGGGGTAGGCGAAAACCCCTGCATTCTCCACAGGCTCCTCAAGGGGGCACTACATCTTTTTTTTTCCTTGTTTTTTTTTTTTTTTTAACTTTCCCTTCTTTTTTAAATCAACTGTATGAAAAAAAAGTTAAAAAGAAAACAAACATACAATAAAAGAACATTTCAAAGAGACCATAACAAGGGAGTAAGAAAAAGACAACTAACCTAAGATAACTGCTTAACTTCCAACATGTTCCTACTTTACCCCAAGAAAGTTACATAATATAGCAACATTTCTGTGAACTTGTTCCTACTATATCCATCAGAAATTAACAGACCATAGTCATTCCTGGGCATCCCCAGAACGTTAAATAGCTTATCTGTTCTTCTTGGATTATTGTTCCCCCTTCCTTAATTGCTCTCTATTGCTAGTTCCCCTACATTCTACATTATAAACCATTTGTTTTACATTTTTCAAAGTTCACATTAGTGGTAGCATATAATATTTCTCTTTTTGTGCCTGGCTTATTTCGCTCAGCATTATGTCTTCAAGGTTCATCCATGTTGTCATATGTTACACGAGATCGTTCCTTCTTACTGCCACATAGTATTCCATCGTGTGTATATACCACATTTTATTTATCCACTCATCTGTTGAAGGACATTTGGGTTGTTTCCATCTCTTGGCAATTGTGAATAATGCTGCTATGAACATTGGCGTGCAGATATCCGTTCGTGTCACTGCTTTCCGACCTTCCGGGTATATACCGAGAAGTGCAATCGCTGGAACGAATGGTAACTCTATATCTAGTTTTCTAAGGAACTGCCAGACTGACTTCCAGAGTGGCTGAACCATTATACAGTCCCACCAACAATGAATAAGAGTTCCAATTTCTCCACATCCCCTCCAGCATTTGTAGTTTCCTGTTTGTTTAATGGCAGCCATTCTAACCGGTGTTAGATGGTATCTCATTGTGGTCTTAATTTGCATCTCGATAATAGCTAGTGAAGCTGAACATTTTTTCATGTGTTTCTTGGCCATTTGTATTTCCTCTTCAGAGAACTGTCTTTTCATATCTTTTGCCCATTTTATAATTGGGCCGACTGTACTATTGTCATTGAGTTGTAGGATTTCTTTATATATGCAAGATATCAGTCTTTTGTCAGATACATGGTTTCCAAAAATTTTTTCCCATTGAGTTGGCTGCCTCTTTACCTTTTTGAGAAATTCCTTTGAGGTGCAGAAACTTCTAAGCTTGAGGAGTTCCCATTTATCTATTTTCTCTTTTGTTGCTTGTGCTTTGGGTGTAAAGTCTAGGAAGTGGCCGCCTAATACAAGGTCTTGAAGATGTTTTCCTACATTATCTTCTAGGAGTTTTATGGTACTTTCTTTTATATTGAGATCTTTGGTCCATTTTGAGTTAATTTTTGTGTAGGGGGTGAGGTAGGGGTCCTCTTTCATTCTTTTGGATATGGATATCCAACTCTCCGAGCCCCATTTGTTGAAAAGACCATTATGACTCAGTTCAGTGACTTTGGGGGCCTTATCAAAGATCAGTCGGCCATAGATCTGAGGGTCTATCTCTGAATTCTCAATTCGATTCCATTGATCTATATGTCTATCTTTGTGCCAGTACCATGCTGTTTTGGCAACTGTGGCTTTATAATAAGCTTCAAAGTCAGGGAGTTTAAGTCCTCCCACTTCATTTTCTTTTTTAGAGTGTCTTTAGCAATTTGAGGCATCTTCCCTTTCCAAATAAATTTGATAACTAGCTTTTCCAAGTCTGCAAAGTAGGTTGTTGGAATTTTGATTGGGATTGCATTGAATCTGTAGATGAGTTTGGGTAGAATTGACATCTTAATGACATTTAGCCTTCCTATCCATGAACATGGAATATTTTTCCATCTTTTAAGGTCCCCTTCTATTTCTTTTAGTAGAGTTATGTAGTTTTCTTTGTATAGGTCTTTTACATCTTTGGTTAAGTTTATTCCTAGGTACTTGATTTTTTTAGTTGCTATTGAAAATGGTATCTTTTTCTTGAGTGTCTCTTCAGTTTGTTCATTTCTAGCATATAGAAACATTACTGACTTATGTGCATTAACCTTGTATCCCGCTACTTTGCTAAATTTGTTTATTAGCTCTAGTAGCTGTATCGTCGATTTCTCAGGGTTTTCTAGATATAAGATCATATCATCTGCAAACAATGACAGTTTTACTTCTTCTTTTCCAATTTGGATGCCTTTTATTTCTTTGTCTTGCCGGATTGCCCTGGCTAGCACTTCCAGCACAATGTTGAATAACAGTGGTGACAGCGGGCATCCTTGTCTTGTTCCTGATCTTAGAGGGAAGGCTTTCAGTCTCTCACCATTGAGTACTATGCTGGCTGTGGGTTTTTCATATATGCTCTTTATCATGTTGAGGAAGTTTCCTTCAATTCCTACCTTTTGAAGTGTTTTTATCAAAAAGAGATGTTGAATTTTGTCAAATGCTTTTTCAGCATCTATTGAGATGATCAATTGATTTTTCCCTTTTGACTTGTTAATGTGTTGTAATACATTGATTGATTTTCTTATGTTGAACCATCCTTGCATGCCTGGAATGAACCCCACTTGGTCATGGTGTATGATTTTTTTAATGTGTCTTTGGATTCTATTTGCAAGTATTTTGTTGAGCATTTTTAAATCTATATTCATTAGGGAGATTGGCCGGTAGTTTTCCTTTTTTGTAGCATCTTTGCCTGGTTTTGGTATTAGATTGATGTTAGCTTCATAAAATGAGTTAGGTAGTGTTCCATTTTCTTCAATGTTTTGAAAGAGTTTGAGTAAGATTGGTGTCAGTTCTTTCTGGAAAGTTTGGTAGAATTCCCCTGTGAAGCCATCTGGCCCTGGGCATTTATTTGTGGGAAGATTTTTGATGACTGATTGGATCTCTTTGCTTGTGATGGGTTGGTTGAGGTCTTCTATTTCTTCTCTGGTCAGTCTAGGTTGTTCATATGTTTCCAGGAAATTGTCCATTTCCTCTACATTATCCAGTTTGTTGCCATACAGTTGTTCATAATATCCTCTTATAATTTTTTTAATTTCTTCAGGATCTGCAGTTATGTCATCTTTTTCATTCATTATTTTGTTTATATGGGTCTTCTCTCTTTTTGATTTTGTCAGTCTAGCTAGGGGCTTGTCAATCTTGTTGATCTTCTCAAAGAACCAACTTTTGGTGATATTTATCCTCTCTGTTGTTTTTTTGTTCTCTATGTCATTTATTTCTGCTTTAATCCTTGTTATTTCTTTTCTTCTACTTGGTTTAGGATTTGTTTGCTGTTCATTTTCTAGCTTCTTCAGTTGATCCATTAGTTCTTTGATTTTGGCTCTTTCTTCCTTTTTAATATATGCATTTAGTGCTATAAATTTCCCCCTTAGCACTGCTTTTGCTGCGTCCCATAGGTTTTGGTATGTTGTGTTCTCATTTTCATTCATCTCTATATATTTAGCAATTTCTCTTGCTATTTCTTCTTCAACCCACTGATTGTTTAGGAGTTTGTTGTTTAACCTCCAGGTATTTGTGAATTTTCTAAGTCTCTGATGGTTATTGACTTCTAATTATATTCCATTGTGGTCAGAGAATGTGCTTTGAATAATTTCAATCTTTTTAAATTTATTGAGGCTTGTTTTATGTCCCAGCATATGATCTATTCTGGAGAAAGTTCCATGAGCACTAGAAAAGTATGTGTATCCTGGTGATTTGGGATGTAATGTCCTGTATATGTCTGTTAAATCTAATTCATTTATCAGATTGTTTAGGTTTTCAATTTCCTTATTGGTCTTCTGTCTGGTTGATCTATCTATAGGAGAGAGTGATGTGTTGAAATCGCCCACAGTTATTGTGGAAACATCAATTGCTTCCTTTAGTTTTGCCAGTGTTTCTCTCATGTATTTTGTGGCACCTTGATGGGGTGCATAGACATTTACGATTGTTATTTCTTCTTGTTGAATTGCCCCTTTTATTAGTATGTAGTGGCCTTCTTTGTCTCTCAAAACATCCCTGCATTTGAAGTCTATTTTATCTGAGATTAATATTGCTACACCTGCTTTCTTTTGGCTGTAGCTTGCATGCAATATTTTTTTCCATCCTTTCACTTTCAGTTTCTTTGTGTCCCTGTGTCTAAGATGAGTCTCTTGTATGCAACATATTGATGGTTCATTTTTTTTGATCCATTCTGCGAATCTATATCTTTTAATTAGGGAGTTTAATCCATTTACATTCAATGTTATAACCGTGAAGGCATTTCTTGAATCGGCCATCTTATCCTTTGGTTTATGTTTGTCATATTTTTCCCCTCTGTCTATTAATATCCGTTATTGTACCCATACCGAATCTCTTTAGTACTGAACCTTTCTCCAAGTCTCTCTGTCCTGTCTTTGTTTCTCTGTCTGTAGGGCTCTCTTTAGTATCTCCAGTAGGGCAGGTCTCTTGTAAGCAAATTCTCTCAGCATTTGTTTGTCTGTGAAAAATTTAAGCTCTCCCTCAAATTTGAAGGAGAGCTTTGCTGGATAAAGTATTCTTGGCTGGAAATTTTTCTCACTCAGAATTTTAAATACATCGTGCCACTGCCTTCTCGCCTCCATGGTGGCTGCTGAGTAGTCACTACTTAGTCTTATGCTGTTTCCTTTGTACGTGGTGAATTGCTTTCCTCTTGCTGCTTTCAGAACTTGCTCCTTCTCTTCTGTGTTTGACAGTGTGATCAGTATATGTCTCGGAGTGGGTTTATTTGGACTTATTCTATTTGGAGTTTGCTGAGCATTTATGATTTGTGTATTTATGTTGTTTAGAAGATTTGGGAAGTTTTCCCCAACAATTTCTTTGAATACTCTTCCTAGACCTTTACCCTTTTCTTCCCCTTCTGGGACACCAATGAGTCTTATATTTGGACGTTTCATATTATCTATCATATCCCTGAGGTCCATTTCGATTTTTTCAATTTTTTTCCCCATTCTTTCTTTTATGCTTTTATTTTCCATTCTGTCATCTTCCAGGTCACTGATTCGTTGTTCAACTTCCTCTAGTCTTGTACTATGAGTGTCCAGAATCTTTTTAATTTGGTCAACAGTTTCTTTAATTTCCATAAGATCATCCATTTTTTTATTTAGTCTTGCAATGTCTTCTTTATGCTCTTCTAGGGTCTTCTTGATTTCCTTTGTATCCCGTACAATGTCTCATTATTCATCTTTAGTTCTTTGAGTAGCTGCTCTAGGTGCTGTGTCTCTTCTGATCTTTTGATTTGGGTGCTTGGGCTTGGGTTATCCATATCGTCTGGTTTTTTCATATGCTTTATAATTTTCTGTTGTTTTTGGCCTCGTGGCATTTGCTGAACTTGATAGGGTTCTTTTAGGGTTTGTAGACCAATTGAAGTCCTTATCTCTAATTTATCAGATCTACAGCTTCGTGGAGTACACTTTCTCTAACTAACCAGCAGGTGGCGTCCACGAGCCACCTGTTCTCCACAAGCCAGTTCTCCCCTGCTTAGCCTTTTTGGTGAGTGGGGGAGTGAGTCTTGTGGGGTCCAATTGGTGTACCAAGCTTGCGTGTGTAGTTGGTGTTGCCTGCCCTGTATATGGGGCGTGTTTCTGGGCAGTCAGGGAGGGGTGTGGCCCTAACAATCAAATCTCCCTGGTGATCCTAGAGTTTTAAAGCTGCTGCAATAGTCTGATTCTTCAGTTCAGTCCTGCCACAGTTTGTCTCTGCCACTGACGCACAAGTCCTTGGTATTGGCGTATGGCTCCTGAGACTTGCAAGTGGGCCCCTCTTCCAGGCTGTGCACCCCGGGTCCTCTGTTGAGGGATGACTGTGCTATGTCACAGGTGAGTGCCGTCCCCCCAGGGCAGTTCTGGGCTGCTGGGCTGTGTAGGGAGGCTCCCAGTCTGCTGAAATGATGGCTGAATGGGGCTTTGTTAATTCACACTGCTCCACCTTCCCAACTCTGGGACAATCAGCTGAGGTTGCAGGGAAAGCTAATGTCCACGCCCAGTTTTGTGGTGTGTGCCTGTTATTTGAAGCACTTCCGTCACACTGGGTTGTCTGGGGCAGCTCTGGACTATGGGGCTGGTGATGGACAGGAGTGTTTCCTGTCCACCATGATGATGGCTGTGAGCGGACACCCCCCTTTTCTTGGGAAGTTGTGGTGTTTAGTGAATTTTCTCAGCCACTGGATTTTTGCCTTTTGTCTCAGAGCTCTCTTAGTTCTGCTCTTGACTTGACCTGCCCAAATTGCAAGTCTTTGAAGCTTTCTGTATTGGGCTTCTTAGAGTAATTGTTTTAGAAAAAGAAAAAAGGATTAAAAAAAAGAACGGCCCTCCTCAGAGATCTAATGGGTTATTGAAATGCTAAGAGACAAAGCAACCAGGGCCATTAAGGAAAGGTCCACAGGGCAGAGAGATCAGCTTTTCTTCGGGATTAGCATATGCGCCTCAGGGCCTGAGCTCTGCCCTTCCCCTTTCTATGTTCACCAGAACTCCAAATTCCTCTGCTTTTATTTTGGAGTTTTTCGTGTTGTTTTTTTTCTATGCCTGTCTCTTGTCTGCTGGGCTGGCTGCTCTCAGATTCTCTGGTGTCTGGTGTCAGTCTATCTATGTTTGGAGTTTGGATCAGTAGAATGAGTTTCCGATAAGGGCTGCCACTGCAGTTCTCCCTTCTCCTTCCCAGAGCTGACAGCCCCTCCTCCCACGGGACTGAGCCTGGCAGGGAGGGGCGCGGGTCCCCTGGCCGCAAAAACTTACAGATTTCACTGATCTCAGCAGTTCCACGTTTTCATGAGTGTTGTATGAAGTATGCCCAAAGTCAGATTGCTCTGTGGTGTCCAGTCCACGCAGTTCCTGGCTTTCTACCTACTTTCCTGGAGGAGTAACTAAAACATACAGCTCACCAGTCCCTTTGGGGTCAGTTTTGATGACTTTTATTTCTCTGGGCATATGCTCATTTTGACTAAACTTTCAATTTTGGGAGTCATGCATTTATTCATAATAATTATCTTTATAGTGACTTCAGGACTTGTGGTTTAGTCTCTTTTTCATTCTTGGTACTGTTTATCTGGGTATTTCTGTTTTCCTGCTCATTTTTCAGTGGTGCCTACTGTTAGCTTTTCAAAGAACCAGCTTTTAGCTTTGTCTATCTTCAGTATTGTAGATTTGTTTCTCTCCTTAATTATTTTCTGCATTTATTTTATTTTCCTTATATTTTATTTGGGTTTGTTTTAATATCCATTTCTTATTCTATTAACATGGATGATTAGTTAATTAATTTCCAGATTTTGTATAGTTTCCTAATAGAAGATTTTATCACTATTAATTTTCCCTTGCATAATACATTAGCTTCTCCCCACAAGTACTGATTATTATTTTCATTATCCTTTTGTTCAAAATATTTTTTTGTTATTTCTTCTTTGTCTAATGAGTTATTTCAAAGTTTACTCTAAATTTACAAACATATAGGAATTTTCTGGTATTAATTTTGTTGTGGATTTACAGCATATTTCCCACTGTTACAGGAGAACACACTATTATTTCAGTCCTTTGATATTTGTTGAGATTTGCTTTGGGGCCACATATCTGGTCAATGTTTACAAATATTCCATATGTTCTTGAAAAGAAGGTGTGTTCTGTAGTTTTGGGTGCATGGATATAAATATACCTGCATTAAATCAAAATTTTAATTATGATATTCTAATCTTCTCTATCCTTAATGATTTCTTTTGTCTGCTGATTCTGTCAGTTACTGAGAGATGTGTTAAAATCTTCTAACAACATTGTGGATTCAACTACTTATCCTATAGGTTTATCAAGGTTTGTTACATGGTATTATGTGTATAATATTTAGAATTTGTATTTTATCCTGATTGAAATAAACTTTTTTATTATGTATTGACCTCTTTGTTTCCAGTAATATTTATTGTCCTAATGTTTATGTTTTTCAGATATTATTATATCTACATCAGCTTACTTTTGCTTAGTGCATTCATGGTCTTTTTCTATCCTTCTATGTTAACTTTTCTGTATCCTTATGTTTTAGATAAGTGCTTTGGGTTTTATATTTTTCATGAAGTCTGACAATCTTCTATTTTATATGGGAGTATTTAGTCCATTTACATTTAGTATAATTAGTGATATGTTTGCATTTAATTCTACAATCTTGTTTTGTGCTCTCCATATATTCCTCTTCTACTTTCCCTTCTCTCCTTCAATGCTTTGTTTTTGATTTATTAAGTAATTTTTATTACAGCATTTATCAGTCTATTAGTTTTTGTGTAATTTTGACTTTTTCACCCCCACATTTGTGTGAGACAATTTTTATAAAAATCCCACAATATTTACTATCTCCTGTCAGTTCTGTTTCTCTACAGATCCCTGACTAACACGCATACTTACTGCTTTTCTTGTTCGTTCATTTGGACCATCAACTTGGGATTATTTTACTTTTAACTTATGAAAAGTTTAGAATTTCCTTATTATGTGTTTTTTGTGAAAAAAGTTGCTTTCTTCTGAAATTTTGTTTATTCTGTCTTCATTCTTGAAGGATATTTTCATTGAATATAGATGTCTAGGTTGGCAATTATTACCTAAAAGCATGTTGAAGATAATGTCCCCATGTCTTCAGGCTTCCATTGATTCTATTAAGAAATCAGATGTCTTTGTAACTGATGTTTCTTTGAAAGTGACTGCCTTTTTTTCTGAACAATTAAAATATTTTTAATTTTTAGTTTTCTGGATTTTCTCTATGATGCATCTAGGTATGGATTTTTTTTTTAATTTTCCTGCTTGTAATGGGCTGGACTTCATGAATTTGTGAATTGGGAAAATTTATAGAAATTGAGGAATAATTTATTTTAACATTGACAATGTCTCATTTTTTTCTCTTCTTTCATTCTTAGACTCTGATTAAGCATATCATATTGTATCTTTTATGAATTTTATCCTCTCTTCCATGTTTTTCATCACAGTTGCTCTTTGGAAATAATTTTGGATAGTTTCTTCTGAATTTTTCTCCAATTCACTGTCTATTTTCAGTCTGTATTTATTGTTAAACCGATTTAATCAGTTCTTAAATTTGTCATTGTATTTTTAAGGTCTGGAGTTTTAATTTGGCTGTTGTCCATATCTGTTTTGTTACTTTTTTAAAACTTTATCAAAAAATTTAAAAACAAACAAAAAACATCATTTCAAACAAAACAAAGGAATAAGAAAAACAAATAACCAAAAATAACTACATTGCTTCCAACATGTTCCTATCATACCCCAAGAAAATTAACAAACCATAACCAAAGGGATAAGAAAAACAAATAATCTAAAATAACTACATTGCATCCAACAGGTTCCTATCATACCCCCCAAAAATTAACAAACCATAGTCATTCCTAAGCAGTGCCATAACATTAACATTACCCTCCATAACTTATCTGTTCTTATTAGATTATTGCTCCCCCTTCACTAGTTGCTGTCTGTTGCTAGGTCCCCTACATTTTACAGTATAAAATATTTGTTTTATTTTTTTTTTCAAAGAGTTCACATTAGTGGTAACATACAATATCTCTGTTTTTGTGCCTGGCTTGTTTCACTCAGCATTATGTATTCAAGGTTCATCCATGTTGTCATGTTTCATGACCTCATTCCTTCTTACTGCCATGTAGTATTCCATCATGTGTACATACCACATTTTGTTTATCCATTCATCTGTTGAAGGACATTTGGGTTGCTTCCATCTCTGGCTATTGTGAATAATGCTGCTATGAACATTGGTGTGAAAATATCTGTTCATGTCACTGCTTTCAGATCTTCTGGGTATATACCGAGGAGTGAAATTATTGGATCAAAGGGTAACTCAATATCTAGTTTTCTAAGGAAATGCCAGACTGTTTTCCAGAGTGGCTGTACCATTATACTCTCCCACCAACAATGAATAAGAGCTCCAATTTCTCCACATCCTTTCCAGCATTTGTAGTTTCCTGTTTGTTTAATGGCAGCCATTCTAATTGGTGTTAGATATCTCATTGCAGTCTTAATTTGCATCTCCCTAATAGCTCAAGAAGATGAACATTTTTTTCATGTGTTTTTTTAGCCATTTGTATTTCCACTTCAGAGAAATGTCTTTTCATATCTTTTGCCCATTTTATAATTGGGCTGTTTGTACTATTGTTATTGTGTTGTAGCATTTCTTTATATACGCAAGGTATCAGTCTATTATCAGATACATGGTTTCCAAATATTTTTTCCCATTGAGGTGACTGCCTCTTCACCTTTTTGAGAAATTCATTTGAGGCACAGAAGGTTTTAATTTTGAGGAGTTCCCATTCATCTATTTTTCTTTCATTGCTTATATGAAGGTCTAAGAAGAAACCTCCTGATTAAAGGTCTTGAAGATATTTCCCCACATTATCTTCTAAGAGTTTTAGGGTAATGTCTCTTACATTGAAGTCTTTGATCCACTTTGAGTTAATTTTTGTGTAGGGTGTGAAGTAGGGGTCCTCTTTCATTCTTTTGGATATGGATATCCAGTTATCCAAGCCCCATTTCTTGAAGAGACTGTTATGACTTAGTTCAGTGGGTTATGGGGCCTTAGTCGACCATAGATCTGGGGGTCTATTTCTGAATTCTTAATTCAATTCCATTGATCAATATGTCTAACTTTGTGCCAATAACATGCTGTTTTGACTACTGTGGCTTCATATTAAGCTTCAAATTCAGGAAGTGTAAGTCCTCCAACTTTGTTTTTTTTTTTCTTTTTTAGAAAGTTTTTTTTTTTTTTATCAACTTGAGGCATCTTTCCCTTCCCAATAAATTTGATAACTAGCTGTTCCAAGTCTGCAAAGTATGTTGTTGGAATTTTGGTTGGAATTGCATTGAATCTGTATATGAGTTTGGGTAGAATTGACATCATAACAACATTTAGCCTTCCTATCGATGAGCATGGAATATTATCCCATCTTTTTTGTCCCCATCTATTTCTTTTGTAAAGTTATGTAATTTTCTATGTATGGGTTTTTTACATCCTTGTTAAGTTTATCCTATGTTTCTGATTTTCTTTTATTTGGTATTGAGAATGAATCTTTTCCTTGAGTGTCTGTTCAGTTAGGTCATTTCTAGTGTATAAGAACATTACCAACTTATGTACATTAATCTTGTATCATGCTACATTGCTAAATTTGTTTATTAGCTCAAGTAGGTGTGTCATTGATTTCTAAGGGTTTTCCAAACATAAGATCATATCATCTGCAAATAAAGACAGTTTTTTTTTCTTTCTTTCCAATTTTGATTTTTTTTTTATTTTTTTGTCTTGCTGGATTTCTCTGGCTAGCAATTCTAGCACAATGTTGAATAACAGTGGTGACAGCAGGCATCCTTGTCTCATTCCTGATCTTAGAAGGAATGCATTTAGTCTCTTGCCATTGAGTAATATGCTGGCTTTGGATTTTTCATATATGCCCTTTGGCATATTGAGGAAGTTTCCTTTAATTCCTACCTTTTGTAGTGTTTTTATCACAAAACGATGCTGGTACAGGATACAAGATGGTGTATTAGGAGAGACAGAACAAAATTCTCCTCCATGAAAAACACTAGATAAAAGACAGAAATTGCTCCAGAACAGTGGTTCCAGGGTTACACCAGCTTGACAGGGACTTCTACATCCCCAGTGACTGTATATTTGGAGAAACTGTGATACTGTTTTTGGAGTCATGTGAGTGTTTTGTTCAGAGAGCTGCCAGGGAAATGGCAGCCAGTGTCATGGTTGAGCATGGTGGGGATAAATTGAGCAATAGTGTTCATAATCCATTGGGGTCTGACCTTGGTAGCCAGCAGTGGCGGCCAAAGTCAAGTGTGGTAGGTAGTGCCTTCTGTGCCCCAGGAACCTGCCTCTGTACATGGTGTGGGTGATAGCCCTTCACACTCCCACCGCTAAGAGCCCCCAAGCCAAAGATGGGCTGCTGCAGCAGGCAGACAATTGCAGAAGTAGGTAGTTTACAGGCCTCATGCAACCATCGTTACAGTGGTTTGGGAGACAGCCCCTTTACAGTGTCACAGACCAGAGATTCCTTAAGGGAATTTGGGATTATGCTGGCTTTTGATGGTGCACACTCCTCCTCAGTGGAAGCCCATTATGTGCACATCCTAGAGGCAGGGGTGCCACATGGAAGTGCCAGGAGACCTACACCATTTCCAGGGACTTGTGGGCCCAAGTAAGAGAAAGACTGTGGGGAATCTAAGCTGAAGGGTTAGATGCATTCTGCAGCCCAAGGGTATTCCAGCTGCAGCCCTGGGAATGGCTGGGTGTACTGGGTCTTAGAGCCATCCTCCCTGCCAAACTACACAGGGCACACTCCCCAACCACAGGGCCAGTGGTCCCCACTGCACATGGAAAATTGGTGCACTGATTGGATGCCCACATGATTTAGGCCCCCACTCACTGCATAGGTGAAGTTAGGGAGAACTGGCTTGAGGATAAGAGGGGCTTGGGAGAACTAACTCCTGGTAGGTCAGGGAAAGTGCACTCCACCAAGCTGTAGCTCTGTCAAATTATGGATTTTTTAAATAAGCCTGCATATCCTAAAAGAACCCTATCAAGTTAAACAAATGCCAAGAAGCCAAAAACAACAGAAAATTATAAAGAATATGAAGAAACCAGAAGATATGAATAATCCATACACCAAAATTAAAAAACAAATGACAAAAAGCAAAAAAAAAAGGATGCTGGACTTTGTCAGATGAGTTTTCAGCATCTATTGAGATGATCATTTGATTTTTCCCTTTTGATTTGTTAATGTATTGTATTACATTGATTGATTTTCTTATGTTGAATCATCCTTGCATGCCTGGAATGAACCCCACTTGGTCATGGTGTATTATTTTAATGTGTCTTTGGATTTGATTTGCAAGTATTTTGTTGAGAGTTTTTGCATCTATATTCATAAGGGAGATTGACCTGTAGTTTTCCTTTCTTTTAGCATCTAATACCTGGGTTGGGTATTAGAGTGATGCTAGCTTCATAAAATGAGTTCAGTGGTTTTCCATTTTCTTCAATTTTCGAAAGTTTAAGTAAGTTTGGTGTCAGTTCTTTTGGAATGTTTGGTGGAATTCCCTTGGGAAGCCATGTGTCCCTGGGCTTTTATTTGTGGGAAGCTTTTGGAAGATGGATTGGATCTCTTTATTTGTGATTGGTTTCTTGTGGTCTTCTATTTCTTCTCTGGTCAGTCTGCATTGTTCATGTGTTTCCAGGAAATTGTCCATTTCCTCTACAATGTCTAGTTTTTTTATCTACAGTTGTTCATAGTATCCTCCTGTGATTTTTTAATTTCTTCAGGATCTGCAGTACTGTCCCCTCTCTCATTTATTATTTTGTTTATTTGGGTCTTCACTGTTTCTGATTTTGTCAATCTAGCTAAGGGCTTTTCAATCTTGATCTTCTCAAAGAACCATTTTTGTTTTATTTATTCTATTTTTTTTTGTTCTCTATATTATTTATTTCTGGTTTAATCCTTATTTCTTTACTTCTACTTGGTTTAGGATTAGTTTGCTGTTCATTGTCTAGCTTCTTCAGTTGTTCCATTAGTTCTTTGATTGTAGCTATTTCTTCCACTTTTTTTTTGGTTTGTGGGTATATGTGCATTTTTTTAATTAAATTCAGTTTTATTGAAATATATACACATACCATACAATCATCCATGGTGTACAATCAACTGTTCACAGTACAATCATATAGTTATGCATTCATCACCACAATCTATTTCTGAACATTTTCCTTACATCAGAAACACTCAGAATAAAAATAAAAAATAAAAGTAAAAAAAACACCCAAATCATCCCCCCATCCCACTCTATTTTTCATTTAGTTTTTGTCCCCATTTTTCTACTCATCCATCCATACACTAGATAAAGGGAGTGTTATCCACAAGGTTTTCATGATCACACTGTCACCCCTTGTACTCTACATTGTTATAAAATCATCTTCAGGAGTCCAGACTACTGGGTTGGAGCTTGATAGTTTCAGGTATTTACTTCTAGCTATTCCAATACATTAAAACCTAAGAAGTGTTATCTATATAGTGCATAAGAATGCCCACCAGAGTGACCTCTCGACTCCATTTCAAAACTCTCACTACTGAAACTATTTCATCTCATTTTGAATCCCACTTTTGGTCAGGAAGATATTCTCAATCCCACAATGCCAGGTCCAGGTTCATCCCTGGGAGTCATATCCTGTGTTGCCAGGGAAATATACACCCCTGGGATTTGGGTCCAATGTAGATGGGAAGACAGTGAGTTCAACTGCTGAGGTGGCTCAGTTAGAGAGAGAGAGGTCCCCATCTGAGCAACAAAGAGGTACTCAGGGGGAGACACTGAGGCACAATTATATGCAAGTTTAGCCTCTCCTTTGCAGTAACAAGCTTCATAAGGGCAAGTCCCATGGTAGAGGGCTCACCACATCAAACCACCTGTCCTAATGTTTGTGACAACATCAACATCAGTCCAGGTGAGGAAGCCCAACACTTCTGCACTTTCCCCCATTTCCTCAGGGAGTCTGTAAATATATTTTTATTCTCTGCCCAAATTACTTTGGGATGCATCACTATTTCACTGTAACCTATAGTAACTTACTATATCTCACTTCCTATTCAAAGTTCCATGTAGTTGTGGTGATTGGACAAACCGACTGTAGAGTTATACTGTTTAGAAAATATAGATCCTGAACCAAATAGACATCTCTTCCCTTGGGCTCACATGGAAGTTGAAGTTTTAAAATACAGTCAGTTTCAACCTTTACCCTTTGGCCTGGTTTGCCCTGGTCTTAACCAGATCTGCTTCATTTATATCACTAATTGAAGTCTGGGCCATTTTTCAGCTTTTTTTTTCCCCACAGTTGCTGTATGCACTAATACTGAGATTCATAACTGCCAAGCTCTAGCTCTGAGTTTCAGGTGTCACAGAGATACCCATTGTTCCAGAGATCAGTCAGGTTATACACTAAGGGATCAACATCTCAAAGTTTGGAGATAACCATTACAATTCAGGAATAGAGTTGAATGCTGAAAGAGCTTACAATTTAGGGACCATTGCAATAATCATTTCCCTGTTAGGCTCTGTTCTAAAATTCAATTCTGAGTTTACACATTGTAGTTAGACCGTATTGGTGAGGCATTATAGTGTTTGTCTTTGTTTCTGGTGTACTTCACTCAAATGCTGTGTACAGGATGCATTCACCTCATTGCATGTCTCACAGCTTCACTCCTTGTGGTTGCTCAATATTCCATTGTATACATACACCACAGCTCACCATTCTGTTCCTCAGTCTACGTACCCTTAGGCCACCTCCACCCATTGCAAATCATGAATACTGCCTCCATGAACACCAGTGTGCAAATGTCCATTGATGTCTCTTCTTTCAGATCTTCCAATGACATGCCCCATAATGAGGGTGCAGGACCTTATGTTCCCCACATAATTAGCTTTTTGTAGAAATACCACACTGACCTTTGGAAAGGCTACACCATTCTACCTGCTCATCAACAGTATATAAGTATGTCCCTCTCACCATGCTTTCTCCAACACTTTTGCTCCTATATATAATTTTTCACACAATTTTATAGAGTTATATTCATATACCATACATTTATCCACAGTGCACAGTCGTTCATGGTATCATCATAAAGTTGTAAATTTATCACCACAATCAATACTTGAACATATTGATTACTACAAAAAATTGTTGCTTTTTTAGCAAATAATAAAAAAGATGATAAAAAGAAAAATAACATGTCATACAATACAATATAATAGTAAGGACAGAAAACAACACCACTACCAAGAATCCCATATCCCTCCCCTATATCTCCCTCACATACACACTTAGCATTAGTATATTGCCTTTGTTACATTTAATGGAAGCATATTACAATGTTACTGTTGACCATAGACTCCAGTTTGCTTTGATTATGTTTTTCCCAAATACCATCCCTTTTTCAACACTCTGCATGATTGATATTCATTTGCTCTCCCACATGCAAAAGCATTTTTATATTTGTACATTTAGTAGCAGTCATTGGCCACTCCAGTTTTTGACAAGTTATACAGTCCCAGTCTTTATCATCTGTCTTTATGTCTGGTGTCATACATTCTCCTCTCCCACCTCTTTCAGCTTTACTCAGACATCTTTACTCGGTCTACTTACAATACTGTGCTGCCATCACACAGTGTTATGCTATCTATTTCTGGATCTATACAATCAATCCTGCTAAACATTCTGTAGTCCTTCAGCATCAAATACCTGATCTCTACCCTCTTTCTATCTCCTGGTAACCTGTGTTGTCAGCTTTTAACTCCCAAAATTTGTTCATCAATATTTGTTCATATTAGTGAGACCATGCAGAATCTCTCCTTTTGTTTCTGTCTAACTTCACTCAACATAATGTCCTCAAGGTTCATCAATGTTATTATGTGATCCATGTCTTTGTTCTGTCCTACAGCTGCATAATATCCCATCATGTGTATAAAAGACCACAGTTTATTTATCCACTCATCCATCGAAGGACATTTGGTCTGTTTCTGTGTCTTGGCAATTGTGAATAATGCTGAAATAAACATCGGTTCACAAATGTCCATTTTTGTCCTAGGTTTCCATTCCTCTGAGTATATACCTAACAATGGAATAGCTGGGTCATATGGAAAATCTATACTTTGCTTCCTGAGGAACCTCCACACTGTCTTCCAGAATGATTGCACCATTCTACATTCCCACCAGCAATGAATAATTGTGCCTCTTTCTCAATATCCTCTCCAGCACTTGTAATTTTCTTTTTTTTTTTTTTTTTTTGGATAATAGCCATTCTGGTAGGTGTGAGATGATATCTCACTGTGGTTTCAATTTGCATTTCTCTGACAGCCAGTGAAGTTGAGCATATTTTCATGTTTTTGAGCCATTTGTATTTCCTCTTCAGAAAAGGGTCTGTCCATGTCTTTTGCCCATCCTTAACTGGATGATTTGTCTTTCTGTTACTGACTTGTAGGATTCCTTTATATACATGGGATATTAAACCTTTATCTGATATGTGGTTTCCAAATATCATCTCCCATTGTGTAGGTTGCCTTTTTACTTTTCTGATAAAGTCCAATGTACAAAAGTGTTTAATTTTGATGAAATCCCATTTGTCTCTTTGTTCTTTGGTTGCTCACACCTTGGGTGTGAGGTCTAGGAAATCACCTTCTATCACAAGATCTTTAAGATATGGCCCTACATTTTCTTGTAAGAGTCTTATGGTCTTCATGTGAATGTTTAGGTCTTTTATCTATTTTGAGTTACTTTTTTATAAGGTGTGAGATAGGCATCCTCTTTCATTCTTTTAGAAATGGATATCCAGTTCTCCAAACACCATTTATTGAAGAGGCTGCTCTGTCCCAGTTGCTTTGGCTTGACTGCCTTATCAAAGATCAATTGTCCATAGATGTGAGGGTCTACTTCTGAACACTCAATCCAATTCCATTGGTTGGTATCTCTGTTCTTATGCCAGTACCATGATGTTTTGAGCACTGTAGCTTTGTAATATGTTTCAATGTCAGGTAGTGTGAGACCTCCCACTTTGTTCCTCTTTCTCAAGATATTTTTGGCTATTCAGGGCACCTTGGCCTTCTAAATACATTTGGTTATTGGTTTTTCTATTTCTGTAAAGTAAGTTGTTGGGATTTGAATTGGTATTGCATTGAATCTATAAATCAGTTTAAGTAAAATTGCTATCTTAACTATATTTAATCTTCAAATCCATGAACATGGTATGTTCTTCCATTTTTTCAGGTCTTGTTCAATTTCTTTTAGCAGTTTCTTATAGTTTTCTATGTAAAGGTCTTTTGTGTCCTTGGTTAAATTTATTCCTAAATACTTGATTCTTTTGGTTGCTATTGTAAATGGGATTTTTTTCTTGATTTCCTCCTCTTGTTGTACATTACTTGTGTATAGGAACACTACAGATTTTTGCCTGTTGATCTTGTAGCCTTCTACTTTACTGTATTCATTGACTAGTTCTAGTAGCTTTGCTGTAGATTTTTCTGGATTTCCTACATATAGAATCATGTCATCTGCAAATAGTGAAAGTTTTACTTCTTCCTCTCCAATTTGGATGCCTTTTATTTCTTTTTCTTGCCTAATTGCTCTAGCTAGAACTTCCAGCACAATGTTGAATAACAATGATGATAGTGGGCATCCCTGTCTTGTTCCTGATCTTAGAGGGAAAGCTTTCATTCTCTCCCCATTGAGTATGATGCTAGCTGTGGGTGTTTCATATATCACCTTTATCATATTGAAAATTTTCCCTTCTGTTTATTCCTAAATACTTGATTCTTTTGGTTGCTGTTGTAAATATAGTTTTTTCTCAATTTTCTCCTTTTGTTGCACATTACTTGTGTCTAAGAACACCACAGATTTTTGCATGTTCATCTTGTAGTCTGCCACTTTGCTGTATTCATTGACTAGTTCTGATAGCTTTGCTGTAGCCTTTTCTGGACTTTCTACATATAGAATCATGTCATCTGCAAATAGTGAAAGTTTTACTTCTTCCTCTCCAATTTGGATGACTTTTATTTCTTTTTCTTGCCTAGTTGCTCTAGCTAGAACTTCCAGCAAAATGTTGAATAACAATGGTGACAGTGGGCATCCCTGTCTTGTTCCTGTTCTTAGAGGGAAAGCTTTCATTCTCTCCCCATTGAGTATGATGAGTATGATGCTAGCTGTGGGTGTTTCATAGATCACCTTTATCATATTGAAAATTTTCCCTTCTGTTCCTATCCTATCAGGATAGAATGTTGAATTTTGTCAAATGCCTTTTCTGCATCAATTGAAATGATCATGTGGTTCTCTGCTTTGATTTATTGATGTGGTGCATTACGTTAATTGATTTTCTTGTGTTGAACCAGCCTTGCATACTTGGAATAAATCCCACCTGGTCATAGTGTATAATTCTTTTAATGTGCTGCTGCGTTTGATTTGTGAGTATTCTGTTGAGGATTTTTGCATCTATATTCATTAAAGAGATTAGTGTATAATTTTCTTATTTTGTAGTATCTTTGTCTGATTTTGGTATTAGGGTGATGTTGGCTTCATAGAATGAGTTAGGTAGCTTTCCCTCTTCTTCAATTTTTTTGAAGAGTTTGAGTAGAATTGGTACTAATTCTTTCTTGAATGTTTCGTAGAATTCACATGTGACGCCATCTGGTCCTGGGCTTTTCTTTTATGGGAGTTTTTTTTTTTATTAGAGAAGTTGTAGATTTACGGAAATACCATGCAGAATATACAGAATTCCCATATTAATTTTTTTTTAATTAGAGAAGTTGTGGGATTACAGAAAAATAAGGCCAAAAATACAGGATTCCCATATGCCACTTATTATTAAGACTTCCCATATTTTTAATTTTTGAAAATGGCATAATTAAATATACCATCAAGTTTTATTATTTGGTAACCTGCTTTCTCTAAATTACCAGGGACAGAACTAAGAAGTAAAAAACCTTAAAGCAACTTTGGTCTTAAACAGTATGTCAACATTGTTCATTTCCAAAAATAAGGGCCAATTTTTTTAAAGAATTATCTGTTTATGCCCAGAGAAAGTTCTTAACATTTTCTTATTCATCTGGCTTGAATGATTATCTTCTCCTTATCACCACTCATTTTATCATCTATTCAGACATTCATTTTCACTAAACAAATATGTTCAAACCCTTTGGTATTATAGTAAGCATCTCTTTCACAACCAGTCTTATCTGTGTAACATCATTCATCCTCTGTGGAGAATGGCCTCGACCTACTTCATCCATTGCTTAAGTTCCTCATTTTCCTTTTGTTGCTTCATGCAAGCTGAACCTTTGGATTTTTTTCTTTAGACTCCTCTTTTCTTTCTGCCTCAGACACCTTCAATTTCTGCCTCCTCTGGATAAGATGCAGAAAAATCAAATGTTGAATAGCTAATGTATTTATATATTTATTCATTTCAGTATGCACACACATGCTAGATATACAGAAATAAATGACAGTCCCTGTGCCAGTTTGGGTATATTATGTCCCCTAAAAAGCCATGTTCTTTGATGCAATCTTGTGGGGGTAGATTTATTAGTCTTTGGTTAGAGTGGAGACTTTTGATTGAGTGTTTCCATGGAGAGGTGACTCACCCAACTGTGGATACTTTTTTTTTTTTTTTTGGTGTAGTTGGCTTCTCAGCCTTTTTATTTATTTTTATTTTATTTTCCATTTGCTATTTTTTTCATTTTTAAAATTCGTTTTATTGAGATATATTCACATACCATGCAGTCATACAAAACAAAGCATACATTCAATTGTTTACACTACCATACATAGTTGTGCATTCATCACCAAAATTAATTTTTGCCATTTTCATTACCCCACACACAAAAATAATAAGAATAAAAATTAAAGTGAAAAAGAACAATTAAAGTAAAAAAGAACACTGGGTGCCTTTTTGTTTTTTGTTTTTTGTTTTTTGTTTTTTTTTTTCCTTCCCTTATGTTTCTACTCATCCATCCATAAAGTAGGACAAAGGGGTGTGTGGTCCATATGGCTTTCTTTGGGAACTTTTTGATAACTTAATCTCTTTACTTTTGATTGGTTTGTTGAGGTCATCTATTTCTTCTTGATGGCTGTTTATGCTTTTCTAGGAAGTTGTCCATTTTGTCTAAGTTGTCCAGTTTATTAGCACATAGTTTCTCATAATATCTTCTCATTATCTCCTTAATTTCTGCATGGTCAGTAGTTAAGTTTCCTTTCCCATTTCTGATTTCATTTATTTGCACCCTCTCTCTCTCTCTCTTTTTTTTTTTGTTAGCCTAGCCAGTGGTCCATCAATTTTACTGATTTTCTCAAAGAACCAACTTCTGGTTTTGTTGATTCTCTCTATTGTTTTCCTGTTCTCAATTGCATTTATTTCTGCTCTAGTGTTTGTTGTTTCTGCCCTTTGGTTTGCTTTGGGGTTAGTTTGCTGTTCTTTCTCTAATTCCTCCAGGTGAACAGTTAATTCTTCAGTTTTTCCTCTCTCATCTCTTTTAATATAGGCATTTAGGGCAATAAATTTCCCTCTCAACACTGACTTTGCTGCATCCCATAAGTTTTGATATATTGTGTTTTCATTGTCATTTGCCTCGAGGTATTTACTAATTTCTCTTGTAATTTCTTCCTTTACCCACTGGTTTTCTAAGAGTGTGTTGTTTAGCCTCCATATGTTTGTGAATTTTATGACCTTCTGCCTTTCATTTATTTCCAACTTCATTCCACTATGGTCTGAGAGAGTGTTTTGTATAATATCAATATTTTTAAATTTGTTGAGACTTGCTTTGTCACCCAACATGTGATCTATCCAAGAGAATGTTCCATGAGCACATGATAAATAAGTGTATCCTGCTGTTGTTGAATGTAGTGTTCTATAAATGTCAAAGCTAGTTCATTTATCATACAATTCAACATCTCTGTTTCTTTAGTGATCCTCTGTCTAGATGTTCTATCCACTGAGGAAAGTGGTGTATTGAAATTCTCCAACTATTATTGTAGAGGTGTCTATTTCTCCTTTCAGTGATCTCAGTGTTTGCCTCATGAATTTTGGGGCATTCTGGCTTGGTGCATAAATATTTATGATTGTCATGTTTTCTTGTTGAATTGATACTTTTATTAATATATAGTGTCCTTCTTTGTCTCTTTTAATTGTTTTACTTTTGAAGTCTAATTTGTCTGATATTAATATAGCTACTCCCACTTTTTTTCTGGTTGTTGTTTGCGTGAAATATCTTTTTCCAACCTTCCACTTTCAGTCTATTTTTGTCCTTGTGTCTAAAGTGAGTTTCTTGTAGACAGCATATAGATGGGCCCTGTTTTTTAATCCATTCTGTCAGCCTGTGTCTTTTTATTGGGGAGCTTAATCCATTTACACTTAGTGTTATTAGTGTATGGGCAGTACTTTCTTCTACCATTTTGTCTTTTGCAATTTATATGTCATATCTTATTTTTGCCTCTCTCTCCTTTTACCTTTCCTGATAATCTTCATTTCTGCACTCTTCTCCAACCCTCTCTCCTGTCTCTTCCTATTAGCCTGCAGCTCTCCCTTTAGTATTTCTTGTAGCACTGATCTCTTATTCACAAACTCTCTCAGTGTCTGTTTGTCTGAAAATATTTTAATCTCTCCCTCATTTTTGAAGGACAGTTTTGTCAGATATAGAATTCTTGGTTGACAGTTTTTCTCTTTCACTATCTTAAATATATCATGCCACTGTCTTCTTGCCTTCATGGTTTCTGCAGAGAAATCTGTATATAGTCTTACTGAGCATCCTTTGTATGTGATGGATTGCTTTTCTCTTGTGGCTTTCAGAATTCTCTCTTTGTCTTTGACATTGGACAATCTGATCAGTAAGTGTCTTGGAGTAGGACTATTGGGATATATTCTGTTTGGAGTAAACTGTACTTCTTGAATCTGTAATTTTCTTTCATAAGTGTTGGGAAATTTTCAGTAAATGTTTCTATTATTCTTTCTGCTCCTTTTCCCCTCTCTTCTCCTTCTGGGATACCCATAACACGTATATTTGTGTGTTTCATGTTGTCACTCAGCTCCTCAAGACCCTACTCATATTTTTCCATTTTTTCACCATCTGTTCTTTTGTATGAATTCAAATGTCTTGTCTTCCAGTTCACTGATCCTTTCTTCTGCCTGTTCAAATCTACTGTTGTGTCCCTCCATTGTGTTTTTCATCTCCTCCATTGTGGCTTTAATTCCCATGAGTTCTGCCATTTGTTTTTTCAAGTTTATGAATTCTTCTTTTTGGTCATCCAGTGTCTTCTTTATATCCTTCATCTATTTTGCTTTATCTTCCTTCAGTTCATTGAATTGGCTTAGCATTAGTTGCCTCAACTCTTGTATCTTGGTTGAACTATTAGTTTGTTCCTTTGGCTTGTCCATATTTCCATGTTTCCTAGTATGGCTTGTTATCTTAAGTTGTCTAGGCATCTGATTTTCTTGATTAGTTTATTCTGGAGCTTGTTTTCTATCTTTTACCTAGGGGTTTCTTGTTGGTTGGCTTTGTTCTCTGATCTCTGTTGTTCAGTTCAACTTATTCTAGACCTTTAACTTAGCTTCTATTTAGTTGATTAGAATTTTTCACCTCTTGTTTTTTCTGTTTCTTGACCTGCTTCTATGTAGCTTTTTGTGAGAGGGTCTCCTCAGATATGGTCAACCCAGTCAGATTTTTCCAGTCTAGAGGGGCCCAGGTCTCATGGAGAATGTTTCAACTTTTCCTGAGAATGAGACCCTCCTACAAGCCTCAAGAATCAGTGCTTTTCCTCTCCTGTCCAGCAGTTGGCACTTGCCAGCCCACAGCTCCCCCACCAGCATAAGGAGGTATGGAGCCTTTAGTTCTCCTGGTGACTCTGATCCTGTTGGTGGCATGGCTGGCTGAAGCCAGAATCTGAATTCCATCCCCTGGGGTCTGAGTTCCCAGAAGGAGGACTGCCAGTTGAGCTGGACCTCCCTCCACTCTCCCAATCCTAGGAACTCCAGTTGTCTCTCAGGGGCACTTTTCTCTTCTCCCTTCTCTTTGTGGCATCTCCAGCTAGATTCCTTGGTCAGCCTGAGTTGCCAATTAAAGATGGGGGTGGAGACCTTCTTCGGAAGTGAATCTGGAATTCAAAGGCATTCTGGGTACTCTGTCTCTCCACAACCCTAGCCTAGTCTGTCCACTTGGGCTTTAATATTTGCTGTGATCTCAGCTTTTCCTCCAATTCCAAGCTTGTGTCTGATGTTTGACTGGTTACTGGAGACCCTCACTGTTTCATATAGTTCTTGAGTAATTGCCAGCTGCTCTAAAGAAGAGATGAAATACTGCACCTTGCCACTCTGCCATCTTGCCCCACCCCCCTCTTTCTTCCTTTTTAAAGTATGCATTTAGAGCTATAAATTTCCCCCTCATACCACAATTGCTGCATCCCATAAGTTTCGATATGTTGATCTCTTGTTTTCATTTATCTCTAGACAATTAGTAATTTCTCTAACAATTTCTTCTTTATCCCACTTACTGTTAAGAGGTGTGTTTTTTAACCTCCAGATATGTATGAATTGATTGTTATTGACTTCTAATTGTATTCCATTGTTGTCTGAGAATATTTTTGAATAATTTCAATCTTTTTAAATTTACTGAGGTGTGTTTAATGCTCCAGCATGTGCTCTATCCAGGAGAAAGTTCCATGAGCCCCAGAGAAGAATTTGTATTCTGGTGATTTCAGATGTAATGCTCTATATATGTCTGTTAAGTCAAACTCATTTATCACATTGTTTAGGCTTTCAATTTCGTTATTGGTCCTCTCTCTGATCTATCTATTGGGAGAATGATGTATTTAAATCTCCCCAAATTATTGTGGAAACATATATTTCTTCCTTCAGCTTTGCCAATGTTTGTCTCATGTACTTTGGGGCACCTTGATTGGGTGCAGAGACATTTATGATTGTTAATTCTCTTGTGGAATTGTCCTTTTTATTAGTATATAGTGTTCTTCTTTGTCTCTTATGACATCCTCATGTTTAAAGTCTATTTTATCTGAGATTAATATTGTTACTCCTGCTTTCTTTTGGCTGTAGCTTGCATGGAATAGTTTTCCATCCTTTCACTTTCAATTTCTTTGTGTCTCTGGGTCTAAGATGAGTCTCTTGAAAGCAACATATTGATGATTCATATTTTTTAATGCATTCTGCCAATCTATGTCTTGTAATTGGGGAATTTAATTCTTTCACATTTGATATTATTACTGTGAAGGCAGTTCTTGAATTAGCCGTCATATCCTTTGGTTTTTATTTGTCAGATCTATTTTTTCCCTCTCTCTCATTTCCTTTAGTGTACCCTTACTAAAAGTGTTTAGTTCTGTACCCTTCTGCAGACCTTTCTTTTCTTTCTTTTTTTCTCAGCTGTTAGGTCTCTCTTTAGTATTTCTTGTACAGCAGGTCTCTTGTTAGCAAATTCTTTCAGCCTTTGCTTGTCTGTGAAGATTTTAAGCTCTCCCTCAAATTTGAAGGGGAGCTTTGCTGGATAACAATCCCCAGTTGGCAGTTTTTCTGTTTCAGAATTTTAAATATGTCATACTACTGCCTTCTTGCCTCCATAGAGGCTGCTGTATAGTCACTACTTAGTCTTATGCTGTTTCCCTTGTATCTGGTGAATCACTTCTTTCTTACTGCTTTCAGAACTTGCTCCTTCTCTTCAGCATTTGACAATCTGTTCAGAATATGTCTTGGAGTTGGTTTATTTGGATTTATTCTATTTGAAGTTCCTTGTGCATCTACGATTTGTGTATTTATGTCATTTAGCAGGGTTTGGATGTTTTCCCCAACAATGTCTTTGAATACTATTCCTAGTTGTTTACCCTTCTCTTCCTCTTCTGGAACACCAGTATTCTTATATTTGTGAACTTCATGTTGTCCTTCATTTCCTTGAAATCCATTTTAGTTTTTTTTTTCCACCATTCATTCTTTTGTGCTTTCACTTTCCAAACAACTTTTTTTGAGTTTTCTTATTCGTTCCTCTACTTCTTCCAATCTGATGTTATGTGTTTCAAGAATCTTTTTAAATTGATCAAGTTTCTTTTATTTCCATAAGATCCACTATTTTTTTAGTCTTACAAATTCTTCTTTATACTGTCTAAGGGTCTTCTTGATGTCCTTTCTATCCTGAGCCATAGTATTGGTGATTGTGATTACTTCTTTGATTAATTTCTGCAAGTTCTGAGTCTCCTCTGGTTTTTTGATATTGACATTTGAGTTATCCATATTTTCTGGTTTCTCCATATGAATATAGAAGTCCCTGACCAGCCACTGGAACCCTGGAATGGTTATTCTGGAGCACTTTCTGTCTTTTATCTAGCACTTTTTGTGGAGGACAATTTTCTCTGTCTCTCCTAATCTGTCATCTTGGATCCTTTCTGTTGCTTTTTATTGTTTCAATTGCCCTGCTGAAAATTTCAAGCTTGCTTGTTATTTCCTTTAACAAAATATGCATAGGTGTTTTATAATCTGCATTTCATAATATCAGTATTTATTATTAGACTCCCATGGGTCTTTTGATATTGTCTTGTTTCTTCTGATTATAGTTTATGGGGTTTGTTACATCTTGTTCTAGTTTATGGGTTCTAGCTTTCTTGTGTGTGTTGTTATCTGTGTGTGTGTTCTGGACACTCAATACATTTTGTAGAAATAACTCAAGGCCTAGAATGATGCTCTCTTTCCCCACAGATGATTTTAGATAGCTTTTGTCAGTGCCTGGGGACACTAGCAAATCAGCAAGTTCAAATCTTGTAATTTTCTTTGCCTCAAATTCAGATTGCAATTTTTTTGGAGGAATAGTTTCTTTCTGGCTTGCCTTTGTACATAGAGTTTAAACCTTTGGGTTCTTGGTTCAAATCCCTAGAAAATAAATCAGGCCTCCACCTTTTGCAGATCCCCTACTTTGAATTTTGTCTGCCTAATCTCAGGAGGTCATTACAAGCTCACCTCGTTTCTTCATCTACCTCTTCCAGATCTTGAAACATTAATTTAAATTGATGGTATTTGTTATTTTCTCATACAGGGAGGTAATATTTCCAAGGGGAATTTTTGTAGTTGCAATATTCTAGGAGTTTTATCCAACTGTGCTTCATATATGAGATGGACTGGATTTTTTTCAGAAAGTACAGCAGATGCTTTATAGATTAGTTAGTGTCACCACTTTGTACAAAATATTGTCTGTGTGGGTAAGGGTGAGAAGGAACCTTAAAAGACCTATATATAAAAATATATATATTTTAAGTGTAACATGTCTAAAATGATTTATTCATGACAGAAAAGTAAAAAAGCACCTACTAATAGTAATTGAAGATATTCTATTTGTTGAGTATCTGTGCTATGTGAGCACTTTGTAAAGTATGTTAATCTTTATTATAGATAATAGCAATACATATTTAATTGTATTCTTATATCTCAAAAACAATTAGTTTTATGCCTCTGTTTGTGTTTCTGAGTTTTGACATGTAGAGGTAGAGGCAGAGAAGGCCCAGACATGGCTCCAGCTATGGTAGGCTCAGTTAGGGATTCCAGGACATCTATAAAGGATAAGATGAGGTCATTGGTAACATGTTGAAGGTAGTGGGGAGTTGATACCAGAGAGGAGAGGGGTACTGAAATGAGGATTAACTAAAGTATTAACAGCTAGAACAGTTGGGGTCCTAATCTAAGGATACAAAAAGTGAACAACCCAACCCCTGCTCCCAAATATTTTACAATCTACAAGTGAAATAAGCAGGAACTAACTTCAGAATACTAACATCCAGGACAACTCAGGCATTGATACTTGAAAATGTACACAAGCCTTAGCTAACACAGGTTTCTGCTAACTCCTTGCAGTTTGAAGTGTTAATCCATTAGTTGCCTGATCATTGGGAGGTCTGAAAGAGAGCCAAGGAGAAGAGCTGGGATGGTAGGAAGTCCTAGGAAGGTGGGGGCTTAGGACACTGCATATTTACCAATCTGTTTGGACATATTTCAACAATCTAACAACTAGTAGAGTTATACTGGGGATTATCCAGACCTCAAGACTAGAAATACAAAGAATGACAATACATAATAGAGGTTTATATATCATAAAGTGAGCTAAAAAAGATGGGAGTATTGAGCTTTCCCTAAGGTTAGGCTTCATGGAGGAAATAACACTTCAGGTGGATCTTGAAGCAGGAATACATGCATAACATGTAGATAGTGGAATAAGAATATTCCAGAAAGATGAAATGAATAGTGTGTTTATGTATGGTATGAAATGGTGTGAAGCTTAGGAAACCTCTAATTGCTCTGTTTAAATGGAGAGTAGGCTGCAAGGAAGTAAGTGACTGACAATGATATTAGAGAAGTATGTAAGGAAATTGATCTGCCCAAAGTCACATGTCAAGTAAATGGAAGAGTGATTATTTAAAATCTAGGTCTCTCTAGCTCTGGAGATAATATTTTCCCCACTATACTTGTGTTTTTTGATGTTTCTTTTTTGAGTTAGAACACTTTTTCAAATGTAATCTTATGTAGAATGTATATAAAATATAAGATTGAATGTGTTTTGGTTGAAACAGAAGCTGTGATTCTGTGTTAGGGAGCTCTTCAGGTATCTCTTTGGTGAAATCCATTGCTCTAACTGAAATCCATTCCCTTCTTCCCCTACACTGCATGAACGATGTGAATCCAGAGGAGAGAGTGACTAGTTCATTTGGGAGAAATCAGAGGAAGATTCATAAGGGAGACGACATTTGAGCTGGGCCTTGAATGAGAAACAGACATTCATAAGGCAAAGAAGAGAGGAATTGGGGCTGCCGAAGAGAGGGGAGAGGAGGTAGGAAATGATTCTAAAAGAGTAATTTGGGCCTATTCTTTGCTAAGGAACTTGAGCATTAACATATGAGGAATAGGGAGTCATTTATAGATTTTCAGCAGGAGAATGGTGAGCAAATTTGAACTTTAGATATATGTTTCTGACATTAGTGTGTAGAGTGGAATGGGAAAACATAGAGACCATAAGAATGTAGGTGATTTAGGAGGTAATTGTTTCAAAAAGAGATGAGGTGGGTCTGAATTTATGCCTCTTGTGATTATGAGTTCCCCTTCTGACTGGAGGGAAGATAATGGAAGTGTCTCAGTATTAATTGATCATTCAGTATTCAGGTCTGGACAGTCTAATTCTCAATAAAATAGATCACATCATGGGGTTTCTCACAGGGAAAAATTAAACTTTGATTTGAGATTTTGTGTAATAATTTGGCAGTCCATTCCTGGTTGCTTTTGGTGGTATTATTCATAAACTTTATAAAAAGCTCCCCATTGTATTGTGATATTTTCCTTTGCTTTGTAACGAGTTTCTTAGAAAACAATTCAGCAAAACAATAGAGGGGTCTATGATTCACATCCTTATTGTTTTTCTCAAGAGTGTTCCACAGAATTAGTAGATATAATATACACAGCTTCCTGTGTGCTGAAGTATACTTTAGGCTTGTTTATCCCATAAATCAAAAAATGTATCTGAAGGACAGTGAGAAAATACATTTTAACATATTATTTAATTAATATTTTATGTAAATAAAACAATCTAATATGTATTATGATATATTTCTCATGTTATTTTCTTTGAAGTCCATTTTAATTATTGTTATTTCAGTCTATTACATATCTTATATTGTCTGAATGCTGTAATTCGTTAAATATTTATGCTTATAATTACTTTTAGAGTTTACAGGTTTTTATTAACGACAAAGAGAAAAAAATATCAAGTGTGAAATTTTCCTTGCTTTGCTGAATAATTTGGTTTAACAATATTCAGCCACAGAGACTTTTGTAGCAGACATGATACCATGGGTTGGTCCTCTCTTCCAAATTGAATTATAGAGAAACAGAATGAATTTAAATATTTGCTAGTAGGGTTGATTTGGTGGGAATCATTTCACTTTTAAGCTCATCTGTTCAAGTTAGTCTTACGTGAATGAAACATATGGCAGTGTGAAAATGAAAACAAAAGGAGCTTCTAGTAAATAGCTTAAAATTGTGCTATTTGCATCCTGTGGTGCAAGGTTTGACTTCCCTACATACAGCCTTTGACCTGAAGATAATGGTGCTATTTCTTACCTCCCCACATTCCTCTACTCCATTTTTATCTATTTGGGATTGGACTGAGACTATCTACTTATCATGTCTTATTTCTTGCATTTTTCCCTTTAATACAAAATGTCCCACTTTTGAAGCCCCTTTCTCTTGGGGGATTAGATTTTTGCATGTCTCATTTGCATGGGCATGATACTCATGTCATCAGTTGACTGGCTTATCTTTATGCTTTTGAGAGTGTAGAAAACTGGGAATGTAGACTTTCCATCTTCTCCCACCTTTCCCTTTTTTCCCTCCTCACTTATGCTTTTGTCTTTTTCTCCATTTTCCTTTCTTTGACATTTCTGTTCTCCTTAGTTCAGAAAAGCAGAAGGGTGGTGATGAAGTGAAGAGAGCAATGTGGAACTTGACACATCCAGTTTCATTTTTCCACTCTGATCCCTACTCTGTATGAAACCAACACAAGTAGCTGAGATGTGAAAATGCACAATTAAACTTATTTTCTATAAATTAGTGGTGTGTTGGAGCTGGGTCTTAATGGCTCACAGTAACTGATTGTTAAATTTTCAAGAATTATTTGAGAAGGATGTTAAAAAGGTCATTGTTAAAAATTAAGTTATATAAAATTTACAATTAAATAAATTGTAATCAAAAATAAGGTAATAAGTATCCAAACTCATCACTTCTTAATTGTTTTCAGCACTTATGATTATGTATGCTCTTGACAGTATTTATGTTTATTGTACCTGCATAGTAGGAATACTATATAATTGTGTGCCACTGTGCATCTCTTCTTAACTATGCCTCCAGTGGTATCACACTGGTTTAAAATTGGCCATAATAGGAGTACTTGCACTTGCAGAAATTGGAAAGTGCTAAAAATTAGGCTTTGATTTATTGTTTTGTTGATTATTTAACCTAGGAATAGAGAAATTAAAGCCCATGGAACACACTTGCCTTTCATCAGTTTTTGTCAGTAAATCTTTACTGGAACATAGCCATGCTCATTTGATTACATCATCAAAGATTGCCTTCTTGCTCTAAAGGCAGACCTGAATAGTTACAACAGAAACTGTATGGCATTCAAAACCCCTAATATTTATTATCTGGTCTTGCAGAAAAACTTTGTCCACTTCTGGTCTAAAGTTAAGAAAATGTTAACAACACTGACTAAACTTACAAGTGTAACATGTCTGTAGTCATTACATTGTGACCAGCAAAAAAATGAACAATTCTTTCAATATTTAAAAACTGTTATTCAACTCAATAAAGATGTACTTCAAGTCACTGATGAATGATGAATTTCTGACATATGTCTGTAATTTCACTTTTGTCTTACTTGTTAACATGAATAAAAAAGAGCATCTAATATTCATGCAAGAACTACACTTGCTCACCAGTCACAAACTTTGGCCAGGTATACAAAAGTTTGGAAAAATCAATCAAAGCAGTCTCTGAGAATCAATTGGCTATGTGACATTTGCAATAAAGACTCTTGAGTATGTCTTAGTTTCCAGGTTTCTATGACAAATGCCATACAATCAGTTGGCTTAACAACAGGAATTTATGGCTGGCTCACAGGTTTGCTTCCTTCAAAGTCAGTATCATTCTGATTAGCTGGCAATGTTTGGGTTCCTTGGTTTTCCCATAATATGGTGATTTCTCTTTTTTTTCTAGGTTCCCACTGACTTCCTGCTTCCTGCTCCTCCCCATAGATTTCTTTTTATAAGGCCTCCACTAATAGGATTCAGACGTATCTGATTAAGTTGGCCAAACCTTAAGTAAAAATAACGTTTTCAAATGCTCCTATGTATAAGGGGTTCACACCCACAGGAATGGGATTAAGATAAGTTTTTTTTTATTTCTGTGGTACATAATTCAACCCACAATAGTGTGCTTTATTTTTATTTGTAAATTGCATGTAATTTACATCAGAAAAAAATAATTAATGTGTATATATACATATACACATTCACATATGTATGTGTAAGTATAAGTATATTTGGATACATGAGCATACAATTTTTTGGAGAGCTGGTTGGTAAACATTTACCAGCACTACATAGGATATTAAACAGAACATATTGGTTGTATTGAGGAAAAATGCAAATAAAGGTATAAATTAATACCACATTTATTTGGACTACTGTTGAATAAAGCTGGATGATAAACCCTGAAGGCAGGAATCTTTTATGTCTTTGATTTCTTACAATCCCTAGCACAAAACTTAACACAATGTTGCCACTCATCTGTGAATTATAAATAATGATTCTTATCTGAAAGGTAGCTTTTAACTTATTTCCATATAAAATTCATTTCCAAATATTTTCTCTCTCTTTTTTTATTAGAGAAGTAGTGACTTTACAAAACAACCATATATAAAATACAGGATTCCCGTATACTACCCCAACACCAACACCTGGCATAGGGTGGAACATTTGCTACTATTACTGATAGCACTTTTTAAAAATAAATTGTACTTCTTTTTAAACAGTAGTTATGATTGTTACAATTGAAAGATTATTAAAATAGTTCTATCTATTGTCCATTATTTACATTGGGGTTTTTCCCCATAAATCACCCTATTATTATCTCCTTGTATTAGTATTGTACATTTGCTATAATTCATGAAAGAGCATTCTTATAGTTGTACTATTAACTAGAGTCCATTGTTTACACTAGGGTTCACTCTTTTGTACACTCTTATGTATGATCTTTTAATTATTATTCTATATATATTAATACATATATTGTAAAGTTTTGAATTTTTGCCACATTTACATAAACAGTTCATTGCTGTTGATTACACACATCATAATGTGTTACCATCACCACCATCCACTTCCAAACCTTTACTGTTCACCTAAGTAGAAATCTGTACAAGTTAAACATCAACTCCTCATTCTCTAGCCAATCTGTCTATTTGTACCCTATTTCTTGGTAACCAATATTCTAGATTCTAATTCTATGAACTCATAGCAATGAAATCATACAATATTTGGCATTTTGTATCTGGTTTATTTCATTCAATTTAATGTCCTCAAGGTTCATCCACATCAACTCATGTATCAGAACTTTTTTTACAGCTGAATAATATCCCATTGTTTGTATATATCACATTTTGCTTAACCATTCATTGGCTGATGATCATGTGAATTACTTCCATCTTTTGGCAATTATGAATAATGACACTGTGAACATTGGTGTGGAAATATCTGTTTGAGTCCCTGCTTTCAGTTATTCTGGATATATGCCTAGAAGTGGGATTGTTGAATCATATAATTCTATACTTAACTTCCTGAGGAACTACCCAACTGTCTTCCACAGCAGCTGCACCATTTCACATCCCCACCAGCAATGAAAGAATGTTGCTATTTCTCCACATTCTTACCAACATTTGTAATTTTCTGGTTTTTAAATAGTAGCCATTCTAGTAGGTGTGAAATGATATCTTACTGTGGTTTTGATTTGCATTTCCCTAATAGCTAGTGATGTTAAGCATCTTTTCATGTGCTTTTTAGCCATTTGTATTTCCTCTTTGGCTTTAGTTGGCCAATAAAGAAATTGAGACCTGCAGAGATGAAATAACTTTATCTATCTATCTATATCTATGATCTATCTATCTATAATCTATCTATCCTTCCTCTATCTAATCTGTCATCTATTTAATCATCTCTGTACAGTCTTGCTACTCAAAAGGTGACCCTTGAGCGATCAGCATTTCATCATTTTGAAGATTGCCAGAAATGCAGAATTTCAGGCACCTCCCAGATCTACTGATTCAGAAAGTGCATTTTAACCAAATTCTCAGGTGATTCCTACGTAGGTAAAGGAGAACAAAATGTTCTTAATAAAGTCTTGCAATCTGTGTCCACAATATAATATGTTTTCATATTTATAAATGTGATAAACTAAGGCAATGCCCCAACTTGTTGTGTCCAAGAACCAAAAGATAAAATATTTATCCAATGTGTTTTTGTTCCCTTTGGCAATATTACCCAATTTTATTCTCACAAATTTTCCATGAGGTAAGTAGCATGAGCCTTGATATACCCTTATAAATGATGAATTAATGAATGTACAGACAATTGGTTTAACCAAATTTAAACAGTGTGCTAGTGACAGAACTGGTCAGCAGAACTCCTCATATCAGTTTATTTTATCCCTTTAAGTTCAATGAAGGAATATGGGGAGAAACAATTCTTTGATTAAATTCAGAAATTGACTATCATCTATCTAGGTATTTAAGGCTCCTGAACATCCACCACTCCACCCTCCATCCCCCAACATGTTCCACAAAGTTCATGAAAAATTAACAAATTAGGGATTTTAGCTTGAAGTGCCTGGGTAGTTTTACACAAACTCAGTATCTACTTATTTAGGCTTTAAATTATTCAAGAACATTTTACTCCCTAAAATTTCTAACTACAATTACCAATTTCAACAACTAACCCAAGATTATGGCAAATGTTGCCTTAATTAAAAAAAAATCAATGAACTTTTCATAGCAAGATTAATAATTCAATTCTTTCTTGATAATATACTCCTTTAGTTCACTGAAGAAATGGAATAAGAGGATAATTAAATAAGTATCTAATATTCATGTGCAGAACAGTGTAACTGGGTAGATAGTTTATTTACATGTACTTCTACATACTAATTTACTGTATATGATGTTTTATTTTGAATGCTAATGCATGAAAATTAAGAAAAAATATATTGCTTTCTTACATTGTAAATTTTCTGCTTCTTCAAGATACTCTTCCCTTCATTCCACCCACAAGAAGCCAAACAAAGTTACTTGTATTGGGATTTTGTTAATCTTTCTTATGCTGGATAGTATCTGAGGCATAGCAGATTTCACAGAAATTAATTTGTCCTGACATCAGTCCTACAGACTGGAGTCCAAGGGTCACATGACAAATTCCTTTTATACTGAAAATAAGAATAAACAGGAAACATAAAGAAAGTTTTAAAAGACCACACAGAGGAAGAACCAGGAGTATACCTGCTGTGTGTTTATCTGTAAATACTTCTATTAAACTAGAAGATAGTTTACTGATTAAGATTTCTACATACTGAATTATGAATGTTTTCATATTACATTATTCAGCAGTTACAACAAATTTACATTTCAAACAAATTATTTAAGCATAACTATAACTTTAGTTACTATATATTTGCAGTAGCATGCTATGGCTACTGGATAACAGTTATTAGTTTGTATTTAATATTTGAATCTTTAAGAACAATTTTTCAATATTTTATTTTGATTCAAAATTCATAATAATCTGTTTATCCTTACTAGAAAGTTAAAGTAAAAATTGGTGTGTGTATATAATGTTCTACAAAATCACTTAATAGTTTAGTATTAAAGTAATAAAGAACAATATTTTATATGTCCATTCTACAATTTTCAATTCATGTTTTGAATTTGCTTTAAATAACCCTTTTAGATAATAATTTATTGACTACTGAGAAGGAAAAATGGCTTAAGTGATATAATTACCACAGCTTTATTCTTGTAATTCTAATCTCATGCTAAGCTATTAAATGAGTATTTTTTCCTAGGATTAATGCTGATGCCAAATTTACACTACATGCATTATATATGCTGCCCATACCAGTTTTTGTTTCTATTCTTTTAATGGCTAACCCTTCCTTTGAAAGGAAAGGAAAGAACATAGTCAAATTGTTTAATAGAAATATTAGAAATATGTGACTTGCCAGTATATGTATGAAAACATCATTCTTCTTTGGTATCCCTAAGCCCCTTAATTTTCATTATTAGTGAAAACAACTACCCAGAATTTTTACTTCTTTATCTTGGTACTGTATAATAGAGTAAGTGGTGAACTCTGGAAGATACAGATGATAGTATTTAAAACAGAGGAAAACAATTTGAAAGTAAAGCCTAATTCTTTATTCATTGACCAGGGATGTGTTCTGAGTCAGCCTTTCAGTGCATAAAAGTAATATCTGAATGTATTATTAGAAGCAAAGCAGAGTATTTGACAAGCATAATGACATACGTAATTGCATGAGTCATATTCGATTATCACTACAATCTCAGATCTTTATTTAGAATTAATTTTGGTGCTGTTATTAAGCAAAATCATTTGAAAAACTTCAAAAATGCATTGTTCTGCCTCATACAAACTTTTAAAGTAGAACATACTTGTGCTTGTGATAGGCAGACATATAAAAGCTGTGAATCTGAAGATCCTAGGGAAAAGAGAGACTAAATAACCAATTCAGTATTCAATGTGCAGTGACAATGCAGGAGAAAGGGTCATGTTGTGGGAGGCATTGTATCACTATGCAAGAGTGGGTGGCAGTTTGTCAGCATCTCCATAGTTAAGGGCTTCAAAGGACTCTTTACAGCATTTGAAAAGCATGACACTTTTGTTTACATAGAAATTTCTGTCTACAAATTTCCAACACATTTTCCATATACTGAAAAATAACATTATTCACAAAGTTTCAAATTTCAAGCTTAATGCATCTTCTTGGAAAAAATATTATATATTAATGCACATCAATGAACTGTGTGGAAAAAATTAATATATCACAATTGATTTACCTTCACAAAGCTTTTGAACTAGTGATAGTCACACTCATATTTTGATATGTTTATTGTATAGGGGGAAATTTTTGAAATTATTTTCCATGATTTCTGATTAATTTTCTCTTTTTATACTAAATCACATGGACTGCCATTTTTTTTGCATTTTTTAATTGTGAGATATATTCATATACCATACAATCATCCAAAGTTTACAATCAATTGCTGACAGAGCCATCATATAGCTCTGCATTCATCACCCCAATCAATTTTTTGAACATTTTTCTTGTACCAGAAAAAGTGAAAATAAGAATAAAAAATAAAAGTAAAAAATAACACCCAAATCATGCCCCCAACCTATTTTTTCTTCTTTTTTTTTAATAAGCAGGTTTAGCCTCTCCTTTGCAGCAAGGAGCTTCATGTGGGCAGATCCCGTGATAGAAGGCTAAGCGCATCAAACCACCAGTCCTCAATGTTTGTGAAAATATCAGCAAATTCCAGGTGAGGAAGCCCAACACCTCTGCATTTTTCCCCAGCTCCACAAGGGGGCCCTGCCTATATATTTAGTTTTACATCAAGAAATTACATTTTCTAACCTTATGTCATACAGAAAGTCTTTACAAATTTCCCAGTTGAATATAGCTTATGACTTTAAGTGTTTTCCTATAAAGAATAAAAATGAGACCATTTTTCTTTAAGACACTGTATTAGTTAGGGTTCTCTAGGGAACCTGAATCAATAAGAGATATCTAAATACAAGATTTCATAAAAGTGTCTCACACAACTATGGGGGTGCACTATTCCAAATTCTGTAGAGCATTATGATGGTTAGTTTCATGTGTCAACTTGGCCAGGTGACCCAGCTGTCTAGTCAAGCAAAACTGGCCTAACAATTGCTGTGAGGACATTTGAGGCTGGTTAATAAACCAACAGGCTGGTTTATTAAATCATCAGTCAATTAACTGCAGCTGTGACTGATGACTCACCAAAGGGTGTGCCTTCCACAGTGAGAGAATGCAATTGGATGGATTTGATCCAATTAATCAGTTGAAGACTTATAAGCAAGACAGATAGAGGACCTTCACTTCTTCTTCGGCTGCCCAGTGAAGCATTTCCTGAGGAGTTCATCGAAGTTGCCAGTCGGTTTCCTGAGGAGTTCATCAAACACGTTCATCGAAGATCCCAGTTCATCTCCTGAGGAGTTCGTTGAAGTTGCCGGTTAGTTTCCTGAGGAGTTCACCGGACATCTTCCTTGGAGTTCACAGTTTGTTGATGACTCTACAGAATTTGGACTCATGCATACCCACAGTTGCGTGAGTCACTTTTACAATTTGATAATCAGAGACACCTCTCATTGATTCTGTTTCCCTAGGGAACCCTAACTAATACAACTTGGTACCGGGAGTGGTACTTGAGAAACAGAATCTCAAAATGGGCTTTTACAATTTGTTTTCTACTCTGATTAGATTCAGAGGCACTAATGACTCTATTTCCAGTAATCAAGAGGGCACTGACAGTCCATGGCATGAGTTGGCAAAGGAAATACACAAAATAGCACCGTTTGATTCTCCTAATCATACTCTTGTATAAAGCAAGGCTCTGGGTGACAGTGTTTTCGACACCTTAATGGAATTTTGCAGTATTAAGAGGTATAATGATGTTGGCTGGCTGCTCTTAGATACTTTGGATAAAGTTGTAAGAGAAAGGGATGAGCTGAAGGCTTCAAATTCAAAACTTAAATGCCGTATGACAGATGTAAAGGTTTCCATGTGTGCCCTGAAAGAAAATCTTCTTTCCTGTGCCCGCAGACTGGAAGTTTCTGAAAACCAGACGCAGTCTCTCATTGTGTGAGTAGCAAATTTACAACGTAAACTAAACTCTCAACCCCTCAGGGTGTCTGCTGTTAAAGTAAAGGCATTGATTGGAAAAGAATGGGACCCAGAAACTTGGGATGGGGACATACGGATTGATAATAATGGCAGTGAGGACATTGGAACCCTGGATTCTGCTGGGTCATTGTTAGATTTACCTGTAGAGGGCTGTCCTGAGGAAACAGCTTCCCCACCTCCAGTCTGCCCTAAGGAGCCTGCCACCCAACCCCCACCTAAGGAGATTAACCCTTCAGGGCCTGCTAATCCTGTAATCACCTCCTCTGAGGAAGCACCCCTCACTCTTTGGCTGGAGAGATTAATCCTGTTTTAAGAGATGAAAATGCAAGAGAATGTCCTGAGGTGAATGGCTTGAGAGATAATTCTAACTCTTTTCATGACCCACCCCCACCACCAGTTTTTGCTTCAAGACCTATAACTAGGCTCAAGTCCCAAAAAGCCCCAAAGGGTGAGGTACAAAGTGTGACCCATGAAGAAGTATGCTATACTTCAAAGGAACTGTATGAGTTTTCCAACTTATACAGACAGAAACCAGGGGAATATGTGTGGGAATGGATATTAAGAGTGTGGGATAATGGTGGAAGGAATATAAGGTTGGATCAGGCTGAATTTACTGATATGGGCCCACTAAGCAGAGATTCTGCATTCAATGTTGTAGCTCGAGGGGTTAGAAAGGGTATTAACAGTTTGTTTGGGTGGCTGGCTGAAACATGGATCAAAAGGTGGCCAGCATTACCAGAGGTTGAAATGCCAGAACTGCCCTGGTACAGTGTGGAGGAGGGGATTCAAAGGCTTAGAGAGATTGGAATGTTAGAGTGGATTTATCATGGAAGACCTGCTCACACAGCCCTGGAATGTACAGAGGACACACCTTTTACCAGGACTGTAAGGAATAAATTTGTGAAACTAGCTCCATCATCCCTGAAGAGCTCTGTAGTCGCCCTTCTCTGTAGGTCAGATATTACTGTAGGAACTGCTGTCACTGAGCTGGAATCCTTAAACACAATGGGGATAATCGGGTCCCGAGTCGGTAGAAGCCAAGTGGCTGCAGTTAATCGCCACAGACAAGGTGGGCATGGCTACCATAATGGAAAACAGGCTCAAAGCAGCAATCAAAATAATATGACTCACAGAGACTTACGGTGTTGGCTAGTGGATCATGGAGTACCAAGTAGTAAAATAGATGGGCAATTGACTAAATTCTTGTTTGAACTATATAGTCAGAAGAATTCTAGGTCACGTGAACAAAAGTCTCCCTTGAATTACAAAAACAGAGAGTCACGGCCCCTTAATCAATTCCCAGATTTGAGACGGTTTACAGATCCAGAGCCCCTTGAATGAAGGGAAGTCCAGGTACCCTTGGGGAAGGACCCTGTTACACTGCCAAAAATTTATACTGTTAATCTTCCTCCCAGCCTTCCCGAGGGGGACCTATGGCCTTTTACCAGGGTAACTGTGCATTGGGGAAAAGGAAATGATCAGATATTTCGTGGATTATTAGACACTGGTTCAGAAGTGACATTAATTCCCGGAGACCCAAAACATCACTCTGGTCCACCAGTCAGAGTTGGGGCTTATGGAGGTCAGGTGATTGATGGAGTTTTAGCCCAGGTCCATCTCACAGTGTGTCCAGTGGGTCCCTGGACCTATTCTGTGGTTATTTCCCCAGTGCTGGAATGCATAATTGAAATAGACATACTCAGCAACTGGCAGAATCCTCCTGTTGGTTCCCTGACTCCTGGAGTGAGGGCTATTATGGTGGGAAAGGCCAAGTGGAAGCCACTAGAACTGCCCCTGCCTAGCAAAATTATGAACCAGAAGCAATACTGGATACCTGGAGGGAGTGCAGAGATTAATGCCACTCGTAAGGACTTGAAGGATGCAGGGGTGGTGATTCCCACCACATCCCCATTCAACTCTCCTGTTCGGCCTGTACAGAAAACAGATGGGTCTTGGAGGATGACTGCGGATTATCATAAGCTTAACCAGGTGGTGACTCCAATTGCAGCTGCTGTCCCAGATGTGGTATCATTGCTTGAGCAAATCAACACATCCCCTGGTACCTGGTATGCAGCTATTGATCTGGCAAATGCTTTTTTCTCAATTGCTGTCAGCAAGGACCACCAGAAACAGTTTGTATTCAGCTGGCAAGGCCAGCAGTTTACATTCACTGTGCTACCTCAGGGTTATATCAACTCTCCAGCCCTATGTCATAATATTGTCTGCAGGGAACTTGATCGTTTCTCCCTCCCACAAGACATCACACTGGTCCATTATATTGATGATATCATGTTGATTGGACCTAGTGAGCAAGAAGTAGCAACTACTCTAGATTTGTTGGTGAGGTATTTGTGTGGCAGAGGATGGGAGATAAATCCATGAAAAATATAGGGGCCTTCCACTTCAGTAAAATTTCTAGGTGTCCAGTGGTGTGGGGCCTGTCGAGATATTCCTTCTAAGGTGAAGGATAAGCTGTTGCATTTGGCCCCTCCTACAACCAAAAAAGAGGCACAATGCTTAGTTGGCGTCTTTGGGTTTTGCAGACAACATATTCCTCATTTAGGTGTGCTACTCCGGCCCATTTACCGAGTGACTAGAAAAGCTTCTAGTTTTGAGTGATGACCCGAACAAGATGAGGCTCTGTGACAGGTCCAGGCTGCTGTGCAAGCTGCTCTGCCACTTGGACCATATGATCCAGCTGAGCCAATGGTGCTGAAAGTTTCAGTGGCAAATAGAGATGCTGTTTGGAACCTTTGGCAGGCTCCTATAGAAGAATCACAACATAAACCCTTAGGATTTTGGAGTAAAGCTTTACCGTCCTCTGCAGATAACTACTCTCCATTTGAGAAACAGCTGTTGGCCTGCTACTGGGCCTTAGTAGAGACAGAATGCTTAACCATGGGCCACCAAGTTACCATGAGACCTGAGTTACGTATCATGAGTTGGGTGTTGTTTGACCCACCAAGCCATAAAGTTGGGCGTGCATAGCAGCACTCCATCATAAAATGGAAATGGTATATACGAGATAGAGCTCGAGCAGGTCCTGAAGGTACAAGTAAGTTACATGAGGAAGTGGCCCAAATGCCCATGGCCCCCACTCCTTCTACCTTACCTTCTCTTTCCCAGCCCACAGCTATGGCATCTTGGGGAGTTCCTTACAGTCAGTTGACTGAGGAAGAGAAGACTCGGGCCTGGTTTACAGATGGTTCTGCATGATATGCAGGCATCACCTGAAAGTGGACAGCTGCAGCACTGCAGCCCCTTTCTGGGATGTCCCTGAAGGACAGTGGTGAGGGGAAATCTTCCCAGTGGGCAGAACTTTGAGCAGTGCACCTGGTTGTTCACTTTGCTTGGAAGGAGAACTGGCCAGAGGTGCATCTGTATACTGATTCCTGGGCTGTTGCTAATGGTTTGGCTGGATGGTCAGGGACTTGGAAGTAACGTGATTGGAAGATTGGTGACAAAGAAGTCTGGGGAAGGGGTATGTGGATAGACCTTTTCTGAGTGGGCAAACAACATGAAGATATTTGTGTCCCATGTGAATGCTCACCAGAGGGTGACTTCAGCAGAAGGTTTTAATGACCAAGTGGATAAAATGACCCATTTGGTGGATACAAATTAGCCTCTTTCTGAACCAACTCCTGTCATTGCCCAATGGGCTCATGAACAAAGTGGTCATGGTGATAAGGATGGAGGTTGTGAATGGGCTCAGCAACATGGACTTCCACTCACCAAGGCTGACCTGGCCACAGCCACTGCTGAGTGTCCAGTCTGCCAGCAGCAGAGACCCACACTGAGTACCTGATATGGCACCATTCCTTGAGGTGATCAGTCTGCTACCTGGTGGCAGGTTGATTACATTGGACCACTTCCGTTATGGAAGGGGCAGTGATTTGTTCTTACTGGAATAGACACATACTCCGGATATGGGTTTGCCTTCCATGCACGACATGCTTCTGCCAAAACTATGGTCCGTGGACTTACAGAATGCCTTATCCACCATCATGGTATTCCACACAGCATTGCTTCGGACCAAGGAACCCACTTCACAGCAAATGAAGTGAGGGAATGGGCACATGCTCATGGAATTCTGTGGTCTTACCATGTTCCCCATCATCCAGAGGCAGCTGGGTTGATAGAACTGTGGAATGGCCTGTTGAAGACTCAATTACAGCGCCAACTAGGTGGCAATACCTTGCAGGGTTGGGGCAGTGTTCTCAAGGAGGCTGTGTATGCTCTGAATCAGCGTCCACTCTATGGTGCTGTTTCTCCCATAGCCAGAATTCATGGGTCCAGGAATCAAGGGGTGGAAACCGGAGTGGCACCACTCACTATCACTCCTAGTGATCCACTAGGTACATTTTTGCCTCCTGTCCCTGCATGATTAAGCTCTGCTGGTCTACAGGTCTTGGTTCCAAAAGAAGGAGTGCTTCCACAAGGAAACAACAATAATCCCATTGAACTGGAAGTTAAGACTGCCACCTGGCCACTTTGGGCTTCTTATGCCTCTGAATCAACAGGCAAGGAAGGGGATTACTGTACTGGCTGGGGTGATTGATCCTGACTGTCAAGGGGAAATAGCATTGCAACTACACAATGGAAGTAAAGAAGTGTTTTCCTGGAATACAGGAGATCCCCTAGGGCATCTCTTAATACTACCATGCCCTGTGATTCAAGTCAATGGAAAACTGCAACAACCCAATCCAGGCAGGACTACCAATGGCCAAGAAACTTCAGCAATGAAGGTTTGGGTCACCCCACCAGGCAAAGAACCACGGCCAGCTGAAGTGCGTGCTGAGGGTAAAGGAAACATGGAATGGGTAGTGGAAGAAGGTCATGATAAATATGAACTACGGCCACGTGACCAGTTACAGAAATGAGGACTATGATGACATGAATATTTCCTCCTCGTTTTGTTATGATTATGTTTGTATTTGTCTGTAAAGCAAGTATCTTTGCTTTCTTCTCTGTCTTATCCCCTTATCATATGGCATAAGCTGTAATGTTCATTTTGAAGGTATGGTTTTAAGTGATGTGTATAACTGCCAAGTTGACAAGGCGTGGACTATGATGGTTAGTTTCAGGTGTCAACTTGGCTGGGTGACCCAGCTGTCTAGTCAAGCAAACACTGTCCTAACAATTGCTGTGAGGACGTTTGAGACTGGTTAATAAACCAACAGGCTGGTTTATTAAATCATCAGTCAATTAACTGCAGCTGTGACTGATGACTCACCAAAGGGCATGCCTTCCACAATGAGAGAATGCAATTGGATGGATTTGATCCAATTAATCAGTTGAAGACTTATAAGCAAGACAGATAGAGGACCTTCACTTCTTCTTCAGCTGCCCAGTGAAGTATTTCCTGAGGATTTCATCGAAGTTGCCAGTTCGTTTCCTGAGGAGTTCATCGAACATGTTCATCGAAGATCCCAGTTCATCTCCTGAGGAGTTCATCAAATTTGCCGATTCGTTTCCTGAGGAGTTCACCGGACATCTTCCTTGGAGTTGACAGTTTGTTGATGGCTCTACAGAATTTGGACTCATGCATACCCACAGTTGTGTGAGTCGCTTTTACAATTTGATAATCAGAGACACCTCTCATTGATTCTGTTTCCTTAGAGAACCCTAACTAATACAGGCATGCAGCAAACTGGCAACTCCAATAAAAGTGTTCAATGAACTCCTCAGACAGCGAGCTGGCAATTCTGATGAATGTGGTCCATGAACTCCTCAGGAAATGCTTCACTGTTTAGCCAAAGAGGAACTGAAGGTCCTCTGTCTGTCTTGCTTGAAAGTCTTCAACTGATTGCATTTAATCCATCTGATTGCATTCTCTCATTGTAGATACACACCCTTCATTGATGTAATCAGTCACAGCTGCAGCCAATTGACTGATGATTTAATAAACCAGCCTTCTGGTTTATTAACCAGCCTCAAATGTCCTTGCAGAAACAGTTAGGCCAGTGCTTGCTTGACCAGACACCTGGTCTCCATCACATGGCCAAGTTGACACATGAACATATCCATCACAGTCCACCCCTTGTCAACTTGGCAGTTATACATATCACCTTAAACCATAATTTATCTTCAAGTAGAGAACAGTAACAGACATATATTTCACCTAACAATACTCTGCTGTCCTGTGTACAACCAGAAATGCACTAAATCTCTCCAAAATAGGGTGCAAGTCCTTGGGTGACATTAACTCTTAAAATTGAATTCCTTTAACTTAAATACTGCAAGTCCTTGGGTGACATTAACTCTTAAAATTGAATTCCTTTAACTTAAATACTGCAAAATGAATACAGCTTACATCATATGATAAGGGGACAAGATAGAGAAGAAAAAAAGATATTTGCTTTACAGACAAATACAAACATATTCATAACAAAACAAGGAGGAAATATTCATGCCATCATAATCCTCATTTCTGCAACTTGTCATAAGGTCAAGGTTTGTATTTATCACTATCTTCTTCCACTACCCATTCAATGTTCCCTTTATCCTCAGCAAGCACTTCAGCTGGCCATGGTTCTTTGCCTGGTGGGGTGACCCAAATCTTCATTCCTGAAGTTTCTTGGCCATTGGTAGTCCTGCCTGGATTGGATTGTTGCAGATTTCCATTAACTTTAATCACAGGTCATGGCAGTTCTAAGGAACACCCTAGGGGTTCTCCTATATTCCATGAAAACTCTTCTTTACGTCCATTGCATAGTTGCAATGCTATTTCTCCTTGATGGTCAGGATCAATCACCCCAGCCAATACAGTAATCCCCTTCCTTGCCTGTTCATTCAGAGGCATAAGAAGCCCAAAGTGGCCAGGTGGCAGTCTTAAGTTTCAGTTCAATGGAATTATTACAGTTTCCTGGTAGATGCACTCCTCCTTTTGGAACTAAGACTTCTAGACCAGCAGAGCTCAAGCTTGCATGGACAGGAAGCAAAAATGTACCTAGTGGATCACTAGGAGTGTTAGTGAGTGGTGCCACTCCTGTTTCCATGCCTTGATTCCTGGACCCATGAATCCTGGCTATGGGAGAAACAGCATCAGAGAGTGGAATCTGATTCAGAGCATACACAGCCTCCTTGAGAACACTGCCCCAACCCTGCAAGGTATTGCCACCTAGTTGGCGCTGTAATTGAGTCTTCAACAGGCCATTCCACAGTTCTATCAACCCAGCTGCCTCTGGATGATGGGGAACATGGTAAGACCACAGAATTCCATGAGCATGTGCCCATTCCTCACTTCATTTGCTGTGAAGTGGGTTTCTTGGTCTGAAGCAATGCTGTGTGGAATACCATGATGGTGGGTAAAGCATTCCATAAGTCCATGGATGGTAGTTTTTTCAGAAGCATTGCATTGTGGGAAGGTAAATCCATATCCAGATTATGTGTCTATTCCAGTGAGAGCAAATCAGTACCCCTTCCATAATGGGCATAGTCCAATGCAATCAACCTCCCACCAGTTAGCAGGCTCTTCCCCTCAGGGAATTGTGCCATATCGGGGAATCAGTATTGGTCTCTGCTGATGATAGATTGGGCATTCAGCAGTGTCTGTGTCCAGGTCAGCCTTGGTGAGTGGAAGTCCATGTTGCCAAGCATAACCTCCATCCCTACCACCATGACAAGTTTGTTCGTGAGCCCATTGGACAATGACAGGAGTGGCTGGGAAAAGAGGCTGATTAGTATCCACCAAATGGGTCATCTTATCCACTTGATTATTAAAATATTCCTCTGCTGAAGTCACCCTTTGGTGATAATTCATATGGGAAACAAGTAGCTTCTTGTTTTTTGCCCACTCAGAAAGGTATATCTACATATGTGTTCCCCAGACTTCTTTGTCACCAATTTTTGAATCGTGTTCCTTCCAAGTCCCTAACCATTCAGCCAAGCCATTAGCAACACCCCATGAGTCAGTAAACAAATGAACCTCTGGCCACTTCTCCTTCCAATCAAAATGAGCAACCAGGTGCACTGCTCAAATTTCCACCTACTGAGAGGACTTCCCCTCACCACTGTCCTTCAGGGACATCCCAGGAAGCAGCTGCGGTGCTGTAGCTGTCCACTTTTGGGTGATGCCTGCATATCCTGCAAAACCATCTGTAAACCAGGCCTGAGATTTCTCTTCCTCAGTCAACTGATTGCAAGGAACTCCCCAAGAGGCCATAGCTGTGGGCTGGGAAAGAGAAGGTAAGGTGGAAGGAGTGGGGGCCATTGGCCTTTGGGTCACTTTCTCTTGTAACATACTTGCGCCTTCAGGACCCACTTGAGCTCTATCTCATATATACCATTTCCATTTTATGATAGAGTGCTGCTGTGCACTCTCACCTTTATGGCTTGATGGGTCAGACAATACCCAGCTCATGATAGGTAACTCAGCGTTCGTGGTAACTTGGTGACCCATGGTTACGTAGTCTGTCCCTACTAAGGCCCAATATCAGGCCAAAAACTGTTTCTCAAATGGAGAGTAGTTATCTGCAGTGGATGGTAAGGCTTTACTAAAATCCCTAAGGACCTGCCTTGTGTTTCTCCTATAGGACCCTGCCAAAGGTTCCAAACAGCATCTCTATTTGCCACTGACACTTCCAGCACCATTAGATCAGCTGGATTATATGGTCCAAGTGGCAGAGCAGCTTGCACAGCAGACTGGACATGTCACAAAGCCTCATCTTTTTCCAGTTCCTACTCAAAACTAGAAGATTTCTTGTCACCTGGTAAATGGGCCAGAGTAGCACACCCAAATGAGGAATATGTTGTCTCCAGCATGCAAAGAGGCCAACCAAACATTGTGCCTCTTTTGTGGTTGTAGGAGTGGCCAGATGCAACAGCTTATCATTCACTTTATAAGGGATATCTCAACAGGCCCCACACCACTGGACACCTAGAAATTTTACTGAGGTGGAAGGCCCCTGTATTTTTGTTGGATTTATCTCCCATCTTCTGCCATGCAATTACCTGACCAACAAATCTAGGGTAGTTGCTACCTCTTACTCACTAGGTCCAATCAACATGATATCATCAATATCATGCACCAGTGTGATGTCTTGTGGGAGGGAGAAATGATCAAGATCCCTGCGGACAATATTATGACATAGGGCTGGAGAATTGATATACTCCTCAGATAGAACAGTGAATGTATACTGCTGTCCTTGCCAGCTGAATGCAAACTGTTTCTGGTTGTCCTTACTAACAGCTATCGAGAAACAAGCATTTGCCATATCAGTAGCTGCATACCAGGTACCAGGGAATATGTTGATTTGCTCAAGAAATGATACCACATCCTAAACAGCAGCTGCAATTGGAGTCACCACCTGGTTAAGCTTATGATAATCCACTCTCATCCTCCAAGACCCATCTGTTTTCTGCACAGGCCGAATAGGAGAGTTGAATGGGGATGTGGTGGGAATCACTACCCTTGCATCCTTCAAGTCCTTAAGTGTGGCATTCATCTCTGCCATACCTCCAGGAATCTGGTATTGCTTCTGGTTTACTATTTTGCTAGGCAGGGCCAGTTCTGGCTTCTACTTGGCATTTCCCACCACAATAACCCTCATTCCATGATTCAGGGAACCAATGTGAGGATTCTGACAGTTATTGAGTATGTATACCAACTATGAATTCCAGAACTGGAGAAATAACCACAGAATGGGTCCAGGGACCCACCCACTGGACACACTGTGAGATGAACCTGAGCTAAAACTCCATCCCATCACCTGACCTCCATGAGCCCCAACTCTGAATGGTGGACCAGGGTGATGTTTTTTTTTTTTTTTTTTTTTTTTTTTTTTATTTTTTTATTTTTTTTTTTAATCATCATTTTATTGAGATATATTCACATACCACGCAGTCATACAAAACAAATTGTACTTTCGATTGTTTACAGTACCATTACATAGTTGTACATTCATCACCTAAATCAATCCCTGACACCTTCATTAGCACACACACAAAAATAACAAGAATAATAATTAGAGTGAAAAAGAGCAATTGAAGTAAAAAAGAACACTGGGTACCTTTGTCTGTTTGTTTCCTTCCCCTACTTTTCTACACATCCATCCATAAACTAGACAAAGTGGTGTTTGGTCCTTATGGCTTTCCCAATCCCATTGTCACCCCTCATAAGCTACATTTTTATACAACTGTCTTCGAGATTCATGGGTTCTGGGTTGTAGTTTGATAGTTTCAGGTATCCACCACCAGCTACCCCAATTCTTTAGAACCTAAAAAGGGTTGTCTAAAGTGTGCATAAGAGTGCCCACCAGAGTGACCTCTCGGCTCCTTTTGGAATCTCTCTGCCACTGAAGCTTATTTCATTTCCTTTCACATCCCCCTTTTGGTCAAGAAGATGTTCTCCGTCCCACGGTGCCAGGTCTACATTCCTCCCTGGGAGTCATATTCCACGTTGCCAGGGAGATTCACTTCCCTGGGTGTCTGATCCCACGTAGGGGGGAGGGCAGTGATTTCACCTTTCAAGTTGGCTTAGCCAGAGAGAGAGGGCCACATCTGAGCAACAAAGAGGCATTCAGGAGGAGACTCTTAGGCACAAATATAGGGAGGCCTAGCCTCTCCTTTGCAGCAACCGTCTTCCCAAGGGTAAAACTTATGGTAGAGGGCTCAACCCATCAAACCACCAGTCCCCTATGTCTGTGGTCATGTTAGCAACCATGGAGGTGGGGTAGGCGAATACCCCTGCATTCTCCACAGGCTCCTCAAGGGGGCACTACATCTTTTTTTTTTTTTTTTTTTCCCCCTTGTTTGTCTTTTTTCTTTTTTTTTTTTTTTTTTTTTTTTTTTTTTTTTAACTTTCCCTTCTTTTTTCAAATCACCTGTATGAAAAAAAAAGTTAAAAAGAAAACATACATACAATAAAAGAGCATTTCAAAGAGACCATAGCAAGGGAGTAAGAAAAAGACAACTAACCTAAGATAACTGCTTAACTTCCAACATGTTCCTACTTTACCCCAAGAAAGTTACATAATATAGCAACATTTCAGTGAACTTGTTCCTACTACAACCATCAGAAATTAACAGACCATAGTCATTTCTGGGCATCCCCAGAACGTTAAATAGCTTATCTGTTCTTCCTGGATTATTGTTCCCCCTTCCTTAATTGCTCTCTACTGCTAGTTCCCCTACATTCTACATTATAAACCATTTGTTTTACATTTTTCAAAGTTCACATTAGTGGTAGCATATAATATTTCTCTTTTTGTGCCTGGCTTATTTCGCTCAGCATTATGTCTTCAAGGTTCATCCATGTTGTCATATGTTTCACCAGATCGTTCCTTCTTACTGCCGCGTAGTATTCCATCGTGTGTATATACCACATTTTATTTATCCACTCATCTGTTGAAGGACATTTGGGTTGTTTCCATCTCTTGGCAATTGTGAATAATGCTGCTATGAACATTGGCGTGCAGATATCTGTTCGTGTCACTGCTTTCCGATCTTCCGGGTATATACCGAGGAGTGCAATCGCTGGATCGAATGGTAGCTCTATATCTAGTTTTCTAAGGAACTGCCAGACTGACTTCCAGAGTGGCTGAACCATTATACAGTCCCACCAACAATGAATAAGAGTTCCAATTTCTCCACATCCCCTCCAGCATTTGTAGTTTCCTGTTTGTTTAATGGCAGCCATTCTAACCGGTGTGAGATGGTATCTCATTGTGGTCTTAATTTGCATCTCTCTAATAGCTAGTGAAGCTGAACATTTTTTCATGTGTTTCTTGGTCATTTGTATTTCCTCTTCAGAGAACTGTCTTTTCATATCTTTTGCCCATTTTATAATTGGGCTGTCTGTACTATTGTCATTGAGTTGTAGGATTTCTTTGTATATGCAAGATATCAGTCTTTTGTCAGATACATGGTTTCCAAAAATTTTTTCCCATTGAGTTGGCTGCCTCTTTACCTTTTTGAGAAATTCCTTTGAGGTGCAGAAACTTCTAAGCTTGAGGAGTTCCCATTTATCTATTTTCTCTTTTGTTGCTTGTGCTTTGGGTGTAAAGTCTAGGAAGTGGCCTCCTAATACAAGGTCTTGAAGATGTTTTCCTACATTATCTTCTAGGAGTTTTATGGTACTTTCTTTTATATTGAGATCTTTGCTCCATTTTGAGTTAATTTTTGTGTAGGGGGTGAGGTAGGGGTCCTCTTTCATTCTTTTGGATATGGATATCCAACTCTCCCAGCCCCATTTGTTGAAAAGACCATTATGGCTCAGTTCGGTGACTTTGGGGGCCTTATCAAAGATCAGTCGGCCATAGATCTGAGGGTCTATCTCTGAATTCTCAATTCGATTCCATTGATCTATATGTCTATCTTTGTGCCAGTACCATGCTGTCTTGGCAACTGTGGCTTTATAATAAGCTTCAAAGTCAGGGAGTGTAAGTCCTCCCACTTCGTTTTTCTTTTTTAGAGTGTCTTTAGCAATTCGAGGCATCTTCCCTTTCCAAATAAATTTGATAACTAGCTTTTCCAAGTCTGCAAAGTAGGTTGTTGGAATTTTGATTGGGATTGCATTGAATCTGTAGATGAGTTTGGGTAGAATTGACATCTTAATGACATTTAGCCTTCCTATCCATGAACATGGAATATTTTTCCATCTTTTAAGGTCCCCTTCTATTTCTTTTAGTAGAGTTATGTAGTTTTCTTTGTATAGGTCTTTTACATCTTTGGTTAAGTTGATTCCTAGGTACTTGATTTTTTTAGTTGCTATTGAAAATGGTATCTTTTTCTTGAGTGTCTCTTCAGTTTGTTCATTTCTAGCATATAGAAACATTACTGACTTATGTGCATTAATCTTGTATCCCACTACTTTGCTAAATTTGTTTATTAGCTCTAGTAGGTGTATCGTTGATTTCTCAGGGTTTTCTAGATATAAGATCATATCATCTGCAAACAATGACAGTTTTACTTCTTCTTTTCCAATTTGGATGCCTTTTATTTCTTTGTCTTGCCGGATTGCCCTGGCTAGCACTTCCAGCACAATGTTGAATAACAGTGGTGACAGCGGGCATCCTTGTCTTGTTCCTGATCTTAGAGGGAAGGCTTTCAGTCTCTCACCATTGAGTACTATGCTGGCTGTGGGTTTTTCATATATGCTCTTTATCATGTTGAGGAAGTTTCCTTCAATTCCTACCTTTTGAAGTGTTTTTTATCAAAAAGGGATGTTGGATTTTGTCAAATGCTTTTTCAGCATCTATTGAGATGATCAATTGATTTTTCCCTTTCGAGTTTTTAATGTGTTGTAATACATTGATTGTTTTTCTTATGTTGAACCATCCTTGCATGCCTGGAATGAACCCCACTTGGTCATGGTGTATGATGTTTTTAATGTGTCTTTGGATTCGATTTGCAAGTATTTTGTTGAGGATTTTTGCATCTATATTCATTAGGGAGATTGGCCGGTAGTTTTCCTTTTTTGTAGCATCTTTGCCTGGTTTTGGTATTAGATTGATGTTAGCTTCATAAAATGAGTTAGGTAGTGTTCCATTTTTTTCAATGTTTTGAAAGAGTTTGAGTAAGATTGGTGTCAGTTCTTTCTGGAAAGTTTGGTAGAATTCCCCTGTGAAGCCATCTGGCCCTGGGCATTTATTTGTGGGAAGATTTTTGATGACTGATTGGATCTCTTTGCTTGTGATGGGTTGGTTGAGGTCTTCTATTTCTTCTCTGGTCAGTCTAGGTTGTTCATATGTTTCCAGGAAATTGTCCATTTCTTCTACATTATCCAGTTTGTTGCCATACAGTTGTTCATAATATCCTCTTATAATTTTTTTAATTTCTTCAGGATCTGCAGTTATGTCACCTTTTTCATTCATTATTTTGTTTATATGGGTCTTCTCTCTTTTTGATTTTGTCAGTCTAGCTAGGGGCTTGTCAATCTTGTTGATCTTCTCAAAGAACCAACTTTTGGTGATATTTATCCTTTCTATTGTTTTTTTGTTCTCTATGTCATTTATTTCTGCTTTAATCCTTGTTATTTCTTTTCTTCTACTCGGTTTAGGATTGGTTTGCTGTTCATTTTCTAGCTTCTTCAGTTGATCCATTAGTTCTTTGATTTTGGCTCTTTCTTCCTTTTTAATATATGCGTTTAGTGCTATAAATTTCCCCCTTAGCACTGCTTTTGCTGCATCCCATAGGTTTTGGTATGTTGTGTTCTCATTTTCATTCGTCTCTATATATTTAGCAATTTCTCTTGCTATTTCTTCTTTAACCCACTGATTGTTTAGGAGTGTGTTGTTTAACCTCCAGGTATTTGTGAATTTTCTAAGTCTCTGATGGTTATTGACTTCTAATTGTATTCCATTGTGGTCAGAGAATGTGCTTTGAATAATTTCAATCTTTTTAAATTTATTGAGGCTTGTTTTATGTCCCAGCATATGATCTATTCTGGAGAAAGTTCCGTGAGCACTAGAAAAGTATGTGTATCCTGTTGATTTGGGATGTAATGTCCTGTAGATGTCTGTTAAATCTAATTCATTTATCAGATTGTTTAGGTTTTCAATTTCCTTATTGGTCTTCTGTCTGGTTGATCTATCTATAGGAGAGAGTGATGTGTTGAAGTCTCCCACAATTATTGTGGAAACATCAATTGCTTCCTTTAGTTTTGCCAATGTTTCTCTCATGTATTTTGTGGCACCTTGATTGGGTGCATAGACATTTACGATTGTTATTTCTTCTTGCTGAATTGCCCCTTTTATTAGTATGTAGTGGCCTTCTTTGTCTCTCAAAACATCCCTGCATTTGAAGTCTATTTTATCTGAGATTAATATTGCTACACCTGCTTTCTTTTGGCTGTAGCTTGCATGAAATATTTTTTTCCATCCTTTCACTTTCAATTTCTTTGTGTCCCTGTGTCTAAGATGAGTCTCTTGTATGCAACATATTGATGGTTCATTTTTTTTGATCCATTCTGCGAATCTATATCTTTTAATTGGGGAGTTTATCCATTTACATTCAACGTTAAAACCGTGAAGGCATTTCTTGAATCGGCCATCTTATCCTTTGGATTATGTTTGCCATATTTTTCCCTCTCTCTATTAATATCCTTTATTGTACCCATACCGAATCTCTTTAGTACTGAACCTTTCTCCAAGTCTCTCTGTCCTGTCTTTGTTTCTCTGTCTGTAGGGCTCCCTTTAGTATCTCCAGTAGGGCAGGTCTCTTATTAGCAAATTCTCTCAGCATTTCTTTGTCTGTGAAAAATTTAAGCTCTCCCTCAAATTTGAAGGAGAGCTTTGCTGGATAAAGTATTCTTGGCTGGAAATTCCTCTCTCTCAGAATTTTAAATATATCGTGCCATTGCCTTCTCGCCTCCATGGTGGCTGCTGAGTAGTCACTACTTAGTCTTATGCTGTTTCCTTTGTATGTGGTGAATTGCTTTTCTCTTGCTGCTTTCAGAACTTGCTCCTTCTCTTCTATGTTTGACAGTGTGATCAGTATATGTCTCGGAGTGGGTTTTTTTGGATTTATTCTATTTGGAGTTCGCTGAGCATTTATGATTTGTGTATTTATGTTGTTTAGAAGATTTGGGAAGTTTTCCCCAACAATTTCTTTGAATACTCTTCCTAGACCTTTACCCTTTTCTTCCCCTTCTGGGACACCAATGAGTCTTATGTTCGGACGTTTCATATTATCTATCATATCCCTGAGGTCCATTTCGAGTTTTTCAATTTTTTTCCCCATTCTTTCTTTTATGCTTTCATTTTCCATTCTGTCATCTTCCAGGTCACTGATTCGTTGTTCAACTTCCTCTAGTCTTGTACTATGAGTGTCCAGAATCTTTTTAATTTGGTCAACAGTTTCTTTAATTTCCATAAGATCATCCATTTTTTTATTTAGTCTTGCAATGTCTTCTTTATGCTCTTCTAGGGTCTTCTTGATTTCCTTCATATCCCGTACTAGGGTCTCATTGTTCATCTTTAGTTCTTTGAGTAGCTGCTCTAGGTGTGTCTCTTCTGGTCTTTTGATTTGGGTGCTTGGGCTTGGGTTATCCATATCGTCTGGTTTTTTCATATGCTTTATAATTTTCTGTTGTTTTTGGCCTCGTGGCATTTGCTGTCCTTGATAGGGGTCTTTTAGGGTTTGTAGACCAGTTGAAGTCCTTATCTCTAATTTATCAGATCTACAGCTTCGTGGAGTACACTTTCTCTAACTAACCAGCAGGTGGCGTCCACGAGCCACCTGTTCTCCACAAGCCAGATCTCCCCTGCTTAGCCTTTTTGGTGAGTGGGGGAGTGAGTCTTGTGGGGCCCAATTGGTGTCCCAAGCTTGTGTGTGTAGTTGGTGGTGCCTGCCCTGTATGTGGGGCGTGTTTCTGGGCAGTCGGGGAGGGGGGGGTGGCCCTAACAATCAAATCTCCCTGATGATCCTAGAGTTTTAAAGCTACTGCAATAGTCTAATCCTTCAGTTCAGTCCTGCCACAGTTTGTCTCTGCCACTGACCCACAAGTCTTTGGTATTGGCGTATGGCTCCTGAGACTTGCAAGTGGGCCCCTCTTCCAGGCTGTGCACCCCGGGTCCTCTGTTGAGGGATGACTGTGCTATGTCACAGGTGAGTGCCGTCCCCCCAGGGCAGTTCTGGGCTGCTGGGCTGTGTTGGGAGGCTCCCAGTCTGCTCAAATGATGGCTGAATGGGGCTCTGTTAATTCACACTGCTCCCCCTTCCCAGCTCTGGGACATTCAGCTGAGGTTGCAGGGAAGGCTAATGTCCACGCCCAGTTTTGTGGTGTGTGCCTGTTATTTGAAGCACTTCCGTCACACTGGGTTGTCTGGGGCAGCTCTGGGCTATGGGGCTGGCGATGGGCAGGAGTGTTTCCTGTCCACCAGGATGGTGGCTGTGAGCGGACACCCCCCTTTTCTTGGGAAGTTGTGTTGTTTAGTGAATTTTCTCAGCCACTGGATTATTGCCTTTTGTCTCAGAGCTCTCTTAGTTCTGCTCTTGACTTGACGTGCCCAAATTTCAATTCTTTGAAGCTTTCTGTATTGAGCTTCTTAGAGTAATTGTTTTAGAAAAAGCAAAAAGGATTTAAAAAAAAAAAAAAAAAAAAAAAAAAAAAAAAAAAAACGGCCCTCCTCAGAGATCTAATGGGTTATTGAAATGCTAATAGACAAAGCAACCAGGGCCATTAAGGAAAGGTGCCCTGGGCAGAGAGATCAGCCTTGCTTCGGGATTTGCATATGCGCCTCAAGGCCTGATCTCCGCCCTTCCCCTTTCTGTGTTCACCAGAACTCCAAAAATCCTCTGCTTTTACTTTGGAGCTTCTCGTGTTGTTTTCCTTCTATGCCCGTCTCCTCTCTGCTGGGCTGGCTGCTCTCAGAGTCTCTGGTGTCTGGCCTCAGTCTATCTATGGTTGGAGTTTGAATCAGTAGAATGAGTTTCCGATGAGAGCAGCCACTGCAATTCTCCCTTCTCCTTCCTGGAGCTGACAGCCCCTCCTCCCCCGGGACTGAGCCTGGCAGGGAGGGGCGCGGGTCCCCTGGCCGCAAAAACTTACAGATTTCGCTGATCTCAGCAGTTCCACGTTTTCATGAGTGTTGTATGAAGTATGCCCAAAGACAGATTGCTCTGTGGTGTCCAGTCCACGCAGTTCCTGGCTTTTTACCTACTTTCCTGGAGGAGTAACTAAAACATACAGCTCACCAGTCTGCCATCTTGCCCTGCCTCCCAGGGTGATGTTTTGAGTCTCCTGGCATTAATGTCACTTATGAACAAGTGTCTAATAATCAGTGTCTAATGAACCAGTGTCTAAATATCTGATCATTTCCTTTTTCCCAATGCACAGTTACCCTATTAAAATGCTGTAGGTCCCCCTGGTGAAACCTGGGAAGAAGAGTAACAGTATAAAATTTTGGCAGTGTAATAGGGCCTTCCCCAAGAGTAATTGGCCTTCCCCTCATTCAAGGGGCTCTGGATCTGTAAACTGTCTCAAGTCTGGGAATTTACTAAAGGAACATGACTCTGTTTTTGTAATTCAAGGTAGACTTTTGTTCACTTGACCTAGAATTCTTCTGCCTATACAGAGCAAGCAAGAATTTAGTAGAATGCCCATCTGTTTTACTACTAGGTACTCCATGATCTACTAGCCAATGCCATAAGTCTCTGAGAGTCAGATTATTTTGACTGCTGCTTTGAGCCTGTTTTCCATTGTGGTAGCCATGTCCACCTTGTCTTTGTTGATTTAGTGCCACCACATGGCTTCTGCTGATTCAACATCCAATTATCCCCATGGCATTTAAGGATTCCAGCTCAGTGACAGAAGTTCCCACAGTAATATCTGAGCTACAGGGAAGGTTGACTACAGAGCTCTTCAGGGATCATGGGGCTAGTCTCACAAACTTATTCCTTACAATCCCGGTAAGAAGTGTGCCCTCTGGACATTCCAAGGGTGTGTGAGCAGTTCTTCCATCATAAATCCACTGTAACATTTCAATCTCTCTAAGCCTTTGAATTCCCTCCTCTACATTATACCAGGGCAGTTGTGGCATTTGGACCTCAAATAATTTCAACCACCTTTTGATCCATGTTTCAGCCAACACTCCAAGCAAAGTGTTCATGCCCTTTCTAACCCTTTGAGGTACAACATTGAATGGAGAATCTTTGTTTAGTGAGCCCATATCAGTAAATTCAAACTGATCCAACTTTATATTCCTTCCACCATTATCCAACACCCTTAGTATCCATTCCCACACATATTTCCCTGATTTCTGTTGGTATAAATTGAAAAACTCATACAGTTCTTTTGGAGTATAGTATACTTCTTCATGGGTCACACTTTGTACTCACCCTTCAGGGTCTGTTGGGACTCTTGTATAGTTATAGGTCTTGAAGCAAAGACTGGTGGTCCGGGTTGGTCATGAAAAGAATTGGAAGTATCCCCCAAGCCATTTACCTCAGGACATTCATTGCAGTTTAATCTCATGGAACAGGATTAATCTCTCCAGACAGAGGAGTGAAGGCTGCTTCCTCAGGGGAGGTGATTACAGGTTTATTAGGCACTGAAAGTTAATCTCTTTAGGTGGATGTTTGAAGGCAGGCTCCTCATGGCAGACTGGAGGTTGGGAAGCTGTTTCCTCAAAGCAGGCTGGAGGTGAGGGGTGCTGTCTCCTCAGTACAGACCACTACAGGTATATCGAACAATAACTTAGCAGAATCCAGAGTTCCAACATCTTCACTGCCATTATTATCAATCCACATGTCCCCGTCCCAAGTTTCAAGATCCCATTCTTTTCCAATCAATGCATTTACTTTAACAGCAGACACCCTGCAAGGTTGAGATTTTAGTTTGTACTTTAAATCTGTTACTTGCACAATGAGACTCTGGGTCTTGTTCTCAGAAATCTCAAGTCTGCAGCCACAGGAAATAAGATTTTCTTTCAGGGCACACATAGAAACCTTTACCTCTGACATATGGTAGTGAAGTTTCAAATTTGAAGCCTTTAGGTTGTCCCTTTCACTTATAACTTTATCCAGTGTATCTAAGAGCAAACAGCCAACATCATTATACCTCTTAACTCTGCAAAACTCTGTTAAGGTGTCAGAAACACTGTCATCCAGAGACTTGCTTCATACAAGAGTAAGATTAGGAGAATCAAATGGTGATATTTTGCATATCTCCATTGCCATCTTATATCATGGGCTGTCAGTGGCATCTTTGTTATTGGAAATGGAGTGATTAGTGCCTTTGAATCTAATCAGAGTAGAAAACCAGTTGTAAAACCCATTTTAAGATTATGTTTCTCAAGAACCACCCCATTTGTACCAAGTTGTATTAGTTAGGGAAACAGAATCAACAAAAGATATCAAAATAAAGGATTTATAAAAGTGTCTCATGCAACTGTGGGGATGCACGAGTCCAAATTCTATAGGGCTGGCAGCAAACTGGCAACTCCAATGAAGGTATTTGATGAACTCCTCAGGCAGTGAACTGGCAACTCTGATGAAGGTGTTCTGTGCATGCCTCAGGAAATGCTTCACTGGCTAGCCAAGGGAGAAGTGAAGGTCCTGTATCTGTTTTGCTTAAAAGTTTTCAAGTGATTGGATTAAATCCAGCTGATTGAATTTTGTAATTGTGAAAGACACATCTTTCATTGACACAATCAGTCAGAGCTGCAGAAAATTTACTGCTTTAATAAATCAGCCTTCTGGTTTTTATTAAACAGCCTCAAATATCCTTGCAGTAATGGTTAGGCCAGTGCTTGCTAGACCAGACACCTGAACACCATCACCTGGCCAAGTTGACACATGACCCTATCACAGCCACCAAACTGGTTACCAGAGTTCATAACAACCTTCCATTATGATTAAATTTTGAAAGCTCTTTTTAGTCTGTGCAAATTAAAATAACACAAACTGTAGTTCCCTGAGTAAAGATGAGATGTTTTACAGTATTGTAAGATGTTAATGGTGTACATTATGAATGATAGTGAAATTCAACGAGTTGTAGACAGAGAGAGGGGTTTCTAAAACATTTTTGGTTGTTGAGCCCTTCTGCCCCTTATGAGAGGACGGAACAGGTATATCATTGTATGTGTTAGGGAAGGGTAATCAGAAGATGGTGGCAGATGGTGGTGTTTCTGTGAAACAGTTCTTGGAAGTAGAAGGAATTGAGACTTCATATTTGGTTGCTGGGCCCCATAGATGGCTACTATAGTGAAACTCCAGTGTTTGAGGCTATGAATAAGGAAGGAAGTGGTGGTGTAGAAAAAGAAAATAAATTCCTATCATAGTTCAGTCATTCAGTGATTGAAATGGTACCACTCTCTGAGGTCACTTAAAATCTGAGAGGCTTGAGGCACAGTATTTGAGTACTAGTAATTTAGCTTATGTACTTATGACAGAAAAAAAGGACTACTTGATGAAGAAAAACAGTGGTATTTATAAGAGTGTGTAATATTCATTCAATCTACTTCATTTGAAAGGTTTAATTTGTTCTTTTGATATATTTTAACATTTAAAATGATAAGATTATGGTCCCACTTAGATTGTTTGCCCAGTTTTTGAGCACAAATAAGTTTTTTGTCATCCCTTTCAACAGACCAGGCTAATAGCAATGTCAGTAAAATGCTTTAAAATTTTGCAAAGTATTTTCACTCATTCGTCAAATATTGTTGGTTGCCTTGTGTCAGTCAGTATGCTAGTTGTCAGAGATACAGTAGCATATACAAGACAGTAGCGGTCCCTGACCTCAAGTTGGTTACAGTTTGAGAAGAATGAGAAACATTAGAAATAATAACATAAATTATTAATTATTTAGATGGCAATAAATACCACGAAGGGGAAATATGGGGTACTTCTCATAACACTGTTTAATTGAGAATATTAATGTTGCTTGGAGGATGCTCAGGAAAGGTATGACTATCTCAATACTAACTCATTGTGAATACTATTATTATCTTTATTTTGAACATGTACTAACTTGGGGTCCCAGAAAGTGGAAAAACAGAAAGTCAAACCTAGATCTTTAAGATTTTTATTATGCCATGCTCCCCTCCTGACAAAAATGAATTGCAAATTGAAAAGTTTGAAAAATTCTTTCTAAGATTACTTTTGAAAGATTTGTACACTGCCAGAAGCTGTTTATTTTGCCTTCTCCAAATCATTTCTTCTTCACCCTAAAATTTTATTCTATAAATAAGCTGTCTTCTTCTATGTTATTAAAGTATTAACAATGAATAACATTGAATGTGTGGATGAATGAATGACATTTTGAAACTTTAAATACTCATATTAGGATTTTTGAGAGAAATTAAGTTCAGAAAATAATTATGTAAATGGATTGAATCCTCATCTGTGCCTTTCTTTACCTATGATGTGTATTCTCCCAAATTACTCTCTTTAAAGTGGTACATGCAATGAAACAGAACAAAGAAATGGTATGATTTTTAAAATCTTTTTAAAAGAAGAAAAACAAAACAAAGTGAAAAGCAGAGAGACAATATCCCAGGAGGTGGGATGAGCAAAAGTGGCAAGCATGTTTTCTATTTTTATTCACTGCAAGCTCTGCTGAAAAGTCAAAAATGAGTCCCACTCAATGAATCAGTATTTCCTCCAACACTAAAGTGTTTATAGTGATGAAAAATAAGCAGCAGTACCAAAGGTAAGCTAAGTGAATACTACATTGAATAAAAGGTAAAGTTGAAAGAGAAGTGTTATTGTTTTTCATAACTAACTTCATAATTAGATGAAGATGTGTATTCAACATGTGTAAGGAATGAAACCATGGAGAAGGCTGCTGCTGTGTCTTCAGGATATTAACAATAACTAGCAACAGTCTGTGAGTTCAAACAACTCCAAACAACATTTCCCAATTATATTATGTGACAAAATTGACTTTTGTTCATTTAGTTGACTATCTGATGCAACACTGTTGCTGTCCATGTAGGCAATGCACTGTGACTAAGAGAGGTAATGATAGCACTGTTTTTGCTTCATGAGCATTAGACTACCCTTGGATAGTGGGGTCAGTTCTGGGTGCTACTAGTATGTACTTGCTGCTAGTTATATTGTAGTGCTCTTGGAATTTTGTGTCATTAGGAAAAACATGTTTAATTTGTTAGTTATATATTATTTTGCATTACAAATGGAAGTATAGATAAAAAAACACTGTGACCTTTTTGATATATAGGCCTAAATCTATTAGTGCCACACTTGAAGAAAGCCATTGAGAAACTGAAGTCTATTCAAGGGATGCAACTATATTCAATCTGTCTGTCAAATCAGTTATATAATAGTGAGAGAGAGATCAACATAATAAAGACAAAGTAAGTCCATGTCACTGGGGAACAGATAAAGTGGAGGAAATTTAGGCTGAAAAACATGGCTCCATTTGTGTAATGAAGCCTGGAGGCAGGGGTAAGGTGGAGTATTACAGAGGTCTGTTCCAGTTTGCTAATGCTGCCAGGATGCAAAATACCAGAAATGGATTCGCTTTTATAAAGTGGGCTTATTTGGTTACACAGTTACAGTCTTAAGGCCATTAAGTGTCCAAGTTAAGTCATCAACAATCAGGTACCTTCACTGGAGGATGGCCAGTAGTGCCCAGAAAACCTCTGTTAGTTGGGAAAGCACATAGCTGGCAACTGCTCCAGAGTTCTGGTTTCAGAATGGCTTTCTCCCAGGATGTTCCCCCCTAGGCTTCAGCTCCTCAAAAATGTCACTCTTAGTGCTCTTGGGGCATTTGTCCTCTCTTAGCTTCTCCAGAACAAATGTCTGCTTTCCAAGGCCATCTCCAAAATGTCTCTGCAAGCTGAAGTTCCTCTCTCAGCTCCTGTGTGTTCTTCAAAGTGTCCCTCTTGGCTGTATCGAGCTCACTCCTTCTGTCTGAGCTTATATAGTGCTCCAGTGAACTAATCAAGGCCCATGCTGAATGGGTGGGGCCACAAATCCATGGAAATTATCCAATGAAAGATCTCACCCTCAACTGAATGATTACATCTCCATAGAAATATCCAATCAGTAGTCTGCAACCCAATCAGCACCAATAGATTTCCTGTCCACACAATACTGCATCAAAGATAATGGCATTTTGTGGGACATAATACATCCAAACCAGCACATTCCAGCCCCTGGACCCCAAAATGACATGATCTTTCCATGTACAAAATACATTCATCCCATCACAATACCACAAAAACTTAAATCATTTCAGTAACAATAGGTAAGTACAAGATCCCATCAAAATCAGTTACAGGTGTTGTCTGTCCAAAAGCAAAATTCCACTTTGACTGTGGACCTGTAAACTTAGAACAAGTTATGTGCTTCTAATATACAAAGGAGGGACATACATAGGATGAATATTCACATTGCCATAAGGAGAAACTGAAAGGAAAACAGGGTTCACAGGACTGAAAGAGTTCCTAAAACCCACAGGGCAAACTCCATTAGATTTCAAAGTCTGGGAGACATTTAGAGAATGATGTTGCATCCTTGGGGCTTGAGAGAGTGGGAGTCTAACCTTTCCTAAGGGCCTTCATGGCAGCTCTTTTCTCTCCAAACACCCAAACACTGGGGTGAGCTCTCCAACATAGCCACATATTGGGGAGACCACCTTCATGGCCCCACCCTCCTCAAACATTGGGGCAAAACCCATATTCTCTTCCATCTTCAGGGCACATGCTCAATCCCTTCAGTACAGTGGGGTGGTGGGGGCCAGGCTCCCCCAAGCCCCCTGGGAATGTGCTCCACCCTCTTTGAGGTCTGAGGTGGAAACACCTTTCCTGAACATCAAGGTGGAAGGCCCACCCTAGACCTCTGGGCCAAACTCACCCTTTCCATACATGTGGACCACTCCCCTCCCAGCCTGAGACCTCTTGACTCCAGACCTCAACTTCCATGGCTCTGTCTTTGAAGAAATTTTTCCTTCAATATTTACCTTGTGTGCCTCCTCCAGTCCAGACTGGCAGCAGCTCCATCTATAATGATCTTGCAAAAGTTCTGTTGGCTTCACATGAAGCACACAGGGGTCAAAGCTGTCAGACAATAGGACTTTCCACAAATCCTTTCTGGATAACTCCATCTCCCATTTTGGCTTGTACTGGAATGGTGGTCAGTTTCCATGTTTGGTTAAATCCTCATGCTGGACTTTAGTTTCTGGGATTCTACCCCCTGGAAGCCCAGAATTTTCCAAACCATCAGTTTCTGGTTTCTTTGGACCCAAGATTTCAGTTCTAAGTTTATTTCTCTCTGGTCATATTTTACTATAAGCTGCAAGGAGAAGCCTTGCTATATCCACAACTTTAAGTTTCAAAATTTCATCAGCCAAGTATCCCAGCTCATCGCCCTCAAATTCTTCTCTCCATCTGACACCAGGACTCAATTTTGCCAAATTCTCTGCCACTTTAAAATAAGGATCACCTTTTTTCCAGTTCACAACAACACATTCATCATTTCTGCTCAAGGCATCATCAGAAATACCTTTAGAGTCCATATTTCCACAGTCTCTTCAAAGCAGTTCAGGCCTTTTCTATCAAGCTCCTCACAATTCTTCCAGAATCTTCCACTTATCCATTTAAGAAGCCATTCCAACATGTTTGGTGTTTGCAAACTCAGTAGCACCAGCACCCCACTCCTGGTACCAAAATCTGTTCCAGTTTGCTAATGGTGCTGGGATGCAAAATATCAGAAATGGATTGCCTTTTATAAAGTGAGTTTATTTGGTTACACAGTTACAGTCTTAAGGCCATAAAGTGTCCAAGGTAAGTCAACAATCAGGTACCCTCACTGGAGGATGGCCAATGGTGTCTGGAAAACCTCTGTTAGCTGGGAAGGCACATGGCTGGTGACTGCTCCAGAGTTCTGGTTTCAAAATGGCTTTCTTCCAGGATGTTCCTCCCTAGGCTTCAGCTCCTCAAAAATGTCACTCTTAGTTGCTCTTGGGGCATTTGTCCTCTCTTACCTTCTCCAGAACAAAAGTCTGCTTTTTAAGGGCCATCTCCAAAATGTCTCTGTAAGCTGAAGCTCCTCTCTCAGCTCCTGTGTGCTCTTCAAAGTGTCCCTCTTGGCTGTATCAAGCTCACTCCTTCTGTCTGAGCTTATATAGTGCTCCAGTAAACTAATCAAGGCCCATGCTGAGTGGTGGGGCCACACCTCCATGAAAATTATCCAATGAAAGATCTCACCCTCAATTGAGTGATGACATCTCCACCAAAACATCCAATCAATAGTCTGCAACCCAATCAACACCAATAGATTTCTTGCTCACACAATACTGCATCAAAGATAATGGTGTTTTGAGGGACATAATACATCCAAACCAGCACAAAGTCTTCAAATATCCAAAGGATTTTCATGTAGAAGAAGGATCCAACTTGATCATTATTACTCCAAGGGTCAGAATGAAATCAACAGACAGAAGTTAAAGGGAGATAGACTTTCTCTGAATTCAAGCAAGACTTTTCTAACAGTCATAGCTGACCAAAAATGGAATGAACTGTATGCAGATTGTCTGTCACTGGAGATGTTCAAGCAGCTCTAGATAACCACATAGTATGCATGTGGTAGAGAAGACTCAAATGATGGCATAAAGAGAAAAACCAGGAAAATATAGTGAATTTTCTTAGGGTTAAGTTTATTCAATTTTTATTTTAAAATGTTCTTTCCTTTTAGAAATGGTGGTATCAGATGGAAAAATTTTAAAATGGAAAAATAAATTGGCAATTCAATGTTAGTCTCATCATAATCATTTAAAGAGTAAACATAAATTTACAGGTCCTATAATCTACATTTCTGGAAACTCTGAAAAAGATGACCATAAATATTCTCTCCCTCATTGAAAGTCTATGATTAAATTTTTGAGAGGATGAAGAAAAAGGGTGTAAGTTTCCTTAAAATCATTAAAACTTGGTATGAATGATAATCAGATTGCTTTTTCCACCTAAGACTAGGCCTGATTAACATGAAGGCCCTAGACCGCTTGCAGGGGAAGGATAAACTGTAAAGAGAGGCAAAGGATACAGGGAATGGTTGAGTGTAAACATGTGCTAGTCAAAAGTTTGCTTATTGCTAGCTATATCTTGTCCTTCTCCACTTTCTTACTATGTCTATTTAAACTTCTCTGTGAAGTACTTTTCTGCATTAATGCCTCTATTGTTTTACAGTAATTATTCAATTGGGAGCTGTCATTAGAAAATGGGTCAATATTGCTAGTGAGTGAATATCCCATACCTTTAAAGGAGTCATTTAGGGAGTTTTATTTGCAGTATTGGACTCTTACTAGTGTTATTTTACTCACTTTTACTTGAAACTTTATGTTCATGTTTGGCAGCCCATTATGTTGAATGCACTTTTCAGTTGATCAGGTTATAACAATTTTTCCATGGTACAGTGGCTTGGAGCTATGTACCTCACAAAAACATGTTCTTAATCTTAATCCATTCCTGTGGATGTGAACCCTTGTAAATGGGACCTTTTAATGGGGTTACTTCAGTGAAGGTATCACCCAACTGAATCAGTATGGGTCTTAAACCTGTTACTGGTGGTCTTACAGAGAAGGCCTCAGAGGAGAAAGCCACAGAGAGGATACAGCTGGAAGACACCAGAACCTGGAAGAGAAAGCAGAAGCCAAGAGAGGAAGCCTTGCACATTGCTATGTGAAACAGAAGCCAAGGACTAAGGATTGCTGGCAGTAAGAACCAGAATGTCAGCTTTCTGGAACAAAGAATCACCTTGATCATGCCCATATTTTGGACTTCTCCTAGTCTCAAAACCATGAGCCAATAAATTCCCATTATTTAAGCCAACCCATGGCATGGTATCTGTTTTCCAGCCTGAAATTAAAACACAAGGTCAGCATGTAAAAATAGTTGAGCATTTTACGCCTGGACAATAATTTACTTCTACAAAATGGTTAGCTTTCACATAGAGCAACAAGAGGTTTTAAAAATCGCACAAATATGTGTCTTATTTATCTGCAGTTTCTTTTTATTTTATCATTTTTATTGTGATTGTTCATATACCATACAATTATCCAAAGATCCGAAGTGTACAATCAGTGGCCCTCAGTACCATCATACAGCTGTGCATCCATCACCACAAATTATTTTTTCAATTTTTAGAACATTTTCATTACTCCAGAAAATAAAGACAAAAATGGAAACTCAAATCCTCCCATATCCCTATCCACTGCCCCTACATTGTTGACTCATAGTATTGGTATTGTACATTCATTACTGTTTATGAAAGAATGTTAAAATACTATTAACTGTAGTATATAGTTTGCAATAGGCATATATTTTTCCATTTGTTCTGGTTCATGAAAGAGATTTCCAATATTTGTACAGTTAATAAAGGACATTGCCCACCACAAGGTTCACTGTTTTATACATTCCCATCTTTTAACTTCCAGCTTTCCTTCTGGTGACATACATGACTCTGAGCTTCCCCTTTCCACCTAATTCACACACCATTCATCACTGTTAGTTATTTTCACAATGTGCTACTCTCACCTCTGTTCATTTGCAAGCATTTAAGTTCAACCTAGTTGAACATTCTGCTCATAATAAGCAACCGCTCCCCATTCTTTAGCCTCATTCTATATCCTGGTATCTTATATTTCATGTCTATGAGTTTACATATTATAATTAGCTCCTATCAGTGAGACCCTGCAATATTTGTCCTTTTGTGTCTGGCTTATTTCACTCACGATATTGCCCTCAAGGTTTCTTCATCAACCTATTTTTTAAGATTTTTTTTTCACAACCCATACATTCCATCCTAAGTAACCAATTGATGGGTCCCTGTATAGTCATATATTTATGTGTTCACCACCCCCACCCCTATCTATATAAGGACATCTCCATTTATTTCTTCCACAAAGCAGGAGGAAGATCAAAGAAGGTAGAGGGGCAAAAGAAAAAGAAAAAGAAAGAGAAAAAAAAACATGACAGCTAGGAAGTAGCAAAAGGAAAGATAATCTTAAACTAAAGTAGAATAAAAAGTCAGACATTACCAGTGCAAAGAGCCCCATATGCCTCCCTTAAGCCCCTCTCTTATATGCATTTAGCCTTGGTATATTGCCTTTGTTACATTAAAGGAAGCATAAAACAATGCTTCTGTTTATTATACTCTCTAGTTTATATTGATTGTATTTTTCCCCAATAGCTCCCTATTTTTAACACCTTGCAAGGTTTACATTCATTTGTTCTCCCTCATGAAAAAACATATTTGTACATTTTATCACAGTTGTTGAACACCCTAGGTTTTACTGAGTTATACAGTCCCAGTCTTTATCTTTCCTCCTTTCTTCTGGTATCCCACATGCTCCTAACATTCCTTTTTCAACCATATTCATATTTATCTTTGCTCAGTGTACTTTCATTGCTGTGCTACCATCACCCAAAGTTGTGTTCCAAACCTCTCACTCCTGTCTTTTCCTATCTGTCTGTAGTGCTCCCTTTAGTATTTCATGCAGAGCAGGTATCTTGTTCACAAACTCTGTTGTTGTCTATTTGTCAGAGAATATTCTGAACTCTCCCTCATATTTGAAGGACAGTTTTGCTGGATATAGGATTCTTGGTTGGCAGTTTTTCTCTTCCAGTATCTTAAATATATCACACCACCTCCTTCTTGCCTTCATGGTTTCTGCTGAGAAATCCACACATAGTCTTATTAAGCTTCCTTTGTATGTGATGGATCACTTTTCTCTTGCTGCTTTCAGGAGTCTCTGTCTTTGACATTTGATAATCTGATTATTAAGTGTCTTGGCATAGGCCTATTCAGATCTATTCTGTTTGGGGTATGCTGCACTTCTTGGATCTGTAATTTTATGTCTTTCATATTAGATGGAAAATTTCCAGTGATCATATCCTCCGTTATTGTTTCTGCCCCTTTTCTCTTCTCTTCTCCTTCTGGGACACCCATGACATGTACATTCATGTGCTTCATGTTGTCATTCATTTCCCTGTGACAGCTATGGCCCCTGGCTCTCCAAGATCAGTCATCACCAAAAGCCTCTGTCTGCTTGTTGGGGATTCATAGCATGTATTGAGCAGTTAAAATTTGTTAATTAAAACTCTAGTTGGAGCTAGGCTGAGGTATATTCACTTGTTCAGAGATTGCTACTATCACAATGAGGCTCTGCAGTTCAGGCTGCTGTGAGGGAGGGGCTCTCAGCTCGGGTCTGCACTTTTTACTTACAGATTTTATGTTGTGATCTTGGGCATTTCTCACAATCCAGATTGTTGCACAATGTGTGGGCAGTCACAGTCATCTCCCAGCAGTTATTCTATATCTTTTACTGGTTGTACTTGGTTGTTTATTAGTTACTCTGGGAGGAGTAACTAACTTCCACTCCTCTCTATGCTGCCATCTTCTCCTATCTTTGATTAAAGATGCAAAACAGGAGTTTTTTTTTTTTTTTTTGCCTCTGTTGCTCATTTTGAGTAAATGCTGCCTACTGTTTTAGTAAAATTACTTTTACTTAATCAAAATGCATGCAACTTATAATCTGATAATCTGAATTACTTGTGAGCCAGAAAGCTCCATTTATTAGAATTTAAGTTCCTTTTATTCCCTAAAAGATGAAGCATAATATTAGGATCTATTGAAAACCTTACTCTAAGGACAGTTGATGAGAAAAATTTATGTAATCTTTGTTAAATACTTCAAATGTGAAAGTCTTGTCATTAACTTAAAAAATTAGTTTCAAGGCTATCCTTAGTACATAATGTTTGAAAAGTATACATTAAATAAATTCAGTTTGATTCAATAAATTTTACTTAATGCCACTATTTAATCATACAGGAATATGACAGCACCACTGAAGTCCTACATGTTGATTTTCACATAAATAAAATGAAGGGAGCTTTGTAACCAAAGCTGGAGAATCTTTATACATAAAAATTCAACAACTAAATCCACTTCTTTGAAATGCTTTACCAAATCAGAACACTTCCCAATTTTTTTAAGCTGTCCATTTACCTTATCTTTACAAAAAGGTCAATGAAAGAGCTTGAAAGTTAAAGTGAAACTTTTTTTTTGCTTTTAAAAATAACCCAACAATCTTATCTATTCAAAAGACAGCACATTCAGGGTCTTTGTTTTTAACAGATGATGTATCACAGCTGATGTCCCTACGAAGTTATTGAACGACTGACGAACTGATAATTAAGAAGCAAAATTATATCTACCCAGTGACACTGCTGCTTTTCTAATCATGTAATTCTTTTTAAAATTAATGCAGTTAGGGGAGAAGATAAGAAGGCAGCATAGAGAGGAGTGGAAGACTGTTAGGTCCCCCTGGAACAATTCATAAATGACCAAAAAACTAGTAAATAACCTGGAATAACTGTGGAGAGACAAATGTGACTATCCACTCATCATCCACCAACCTGAATTGGGAGGAATGCCCAAGATTGTAGCATAAAATATGTAAATAAAAACTGTGGACCCACGCTGAGAGCCAAGAGCCAAGAGCCCCTCCCTCATGGAAGCCTTGCAGTGCTAGAGAGCAGAACTCCCCAAACAAGCTAGTGTACCTCAGCCCAGCTCAAACTGGGGTTTTAGTGTTAACTGCTCAATATAGACAGTGAATCCTCAACAAGCAGACAGAGGTTTTTGGTGACAACTGACCTTGGTAGAGTCAGGGGTCATATCTGTCTCAGGACAGGGAGCCCAGAGGATCAGGTGCTATCTCTAGCTGATGGGTGAATCTGGGAGCTTTCTGTCCCTTTCTCTCTCTGTGGAGAAAACCTCAGCCATTTTCAGCCCACAGTGCTTTGCAGTAAAGAAAGCCTCAGCCATTTTAAAATCACAGCACTTCAACCGGCAGAGTCAGAGAAACAAAGAACTTATCAATATTCAGATGACCTCTCTGGAGGGGTCATAGCTTCCCAAGAGGAAAGGGGGGGGCACCAGCTCTACAGCCTGCCTTACCGGAATCAGACCTCAAAGCCTGGGGGAGGAGAGCCATGGGCTACACCCCCTTACACCAGCTGGTGACAGGCTGACAGGTGCACCTGCCAGGCAGAAAAGCACAGGGTATGTCAATCCTCTAAGGAAAACCATCAGGGAAACCAGATACTGAATATTTCCTCCTTCTGTGACCTGAGCCTGTTCTCATCTGGGAAAACCTGATTGGGGTGGCCTAGGAGGTCAGATGCCTAGACAAAAGAAAATTACAACCTACACTAAGAAAAACAAAGTTATGGCCCAGTCAAAGGAACAAACATACACTTCAACTGAGATACAGGAATTTAAACAACTAATGCTAAATCAGTTCAAAAAGTTTAGAGAAGATTTGGCAAAAGAAATAAAGGCTATAAAGAAAACACTGGGCATACATAAGGCAGAAATTGAAAGTTAAAAAAAGCAACTAGCAGAATCTATGGAAATGAAAGTCACAACACAAGAGATGAAAGACACAATGGAAACATACAACAGCAGATCTCAAGAGGCAGAAGAAAACACTTAGGAACTGGAGAACAAAACACCTGCATGCCTACATGCAAAGGAGCAGATGGAGGAAAGAATGAAAAAATATGAGCAACGTCTCTGGGAACTTAAGGATGAAACAAAGTACAAGAATGTCCATATCATTGGTATCCCAGAAGGAGAAAAGAAGGGAAAGGGGGCAGAAGCACTAATAGAGGAAATAATCAATGAAAATTTCCCATTCTCTTATGAAAGACATAAAATTACAGATCCAAGAAGTGCAGCATACTCCAAACAGAATAGATTTGAATAGGCCTATGCCAAGACGCTTAAAAATCAGATTATCTAACATTAAAGACAGAGAATCCTGAAAGCATCAAGAGAAAAGCAATCCATCACATACAAAGGAAGCAATGATACTATGTGTGGATCTCTCAGCAGAAGCCATAGAGGCAAGAAGGAAGTGGTGTGATATACTTAAAATACTGGAAGAGAAAAACTGCCAACCAAGAATCCTACATTCAGAAAAGCTGTCCTTCAAATATGAGGGAGAGCTCAAAACATTTTCAAACAAACAGACAATGAGAGACTTTGTGAACAAGACACGTGTTCTACAGGAAATACTAAAAGGAGCACTACAGAGTGATAGGAGAATACAGGAGTGCATGGTTTGGAACACAATGCTGGGAGATGGTAGCACAGCAATGTAAGTACACTGAACAAAGATAAGTGGTGAAGGTGGTGAACACATAAATATGTGACCATACAGAGAACCATCGATTGTTTACTTAGGATGGAATATATGACATGTGAACAAAACCATCTAAAAAAATGGGTTGGTGAAGAAATCTTGAGGGCAATATACTGAGTGAACAAAGATAACTATGAATACGGTTGAGAGAGGAAGGTTGGGAGCATGTGAGACACCAGAAGAAAGGAGGAAAGATAAAGACTGGGACTGTGTAACTTGGTGAAATCTAGAGTGTTCAACAATTGTGATAAAATGTACAAATATGTTCTTTTATGAGGGAGAACAAGGAAATGTTAAACTTGCATGGTGTTAAAAATGGGGAGGCATTGGGGGAAGGATGCAATCAACGTAAACTGGAGACTGTAACTAACAGAATCATTGTATTATGCTTCCTTTAATGTAACAAAGGTGATATACCAAGGTAAATGCAGATAAGAGGGGGGGAAAGGGGAGGTGTGTTAGACACTTGACATTGGTGGTGTTGTCTGACTCTTTACTCTACTTTGATTTAAGGTTATCTTTCCTTTTGCTGCTTCCTAGCTGTCATTTTTTTCCTCTTTCTTTTTTTCTTTTTCTTTTGCCTCTCTTCCTTCTTTGACTCTCTCTCCTGCCTTGTGGAAGAAATGTAGATGCCCTTATATAGATAGTGGTGAAGGTGGTCAACACATAAATTTGTGACCATACAGAGAACCATCGATTGTTTACTTAGGATGGAATATGTGACATGTGAACAAAACCATCTAAAAAAATGGGTTGATGAAGAAATCTTGACGGCAATATACTGAGTGAAATAAGCCAGACACATAAAGACAAATATTGCAGGGTCTCACTGATAGGAACTAATTATAATATGTAAACTCATAGACATGAAATATAAGGTACCAAGATATAGGGCAAGGCTAAAGAATGGGGAGTGGTTGCTTAGTATGAGCAGAATGTTCAACTAGGATGAACTTAAATGTTTGGAAATGAACAGAGGTGTCAGTAGCAAGATGTGAGAATAACTAACAGTGCTGAATGGTGTGTAAATGAGGTGGAAAGGGGGAGCTCAGAGTCATATATGTCACCAGAAGGAAAGCTGGAGGTCAAAAGATGGGAATGTATAAAACTGAATCCTATGGTGGGCAAATGTCCATGATTAACCGTACAAATATTAGAAGTTTCTCCCATGAACCAGAACAAATGTATGACAATACAATTAGAAGTTAATAATAGAGGGGCATATAGGGAAAAAATATATACCTGTTGCAAACTATACACTACAGTTAGTAGTATTTCCACACTCTTTCATAAACGGTAACAAAAGTACTATACCAATACTACAAGTCAACATTCAGGGGGGTGGTTAGGGATATGGGAGGATTCGCGTTTCCCTTTCTTTTTTTTTTTTTCTTTTTTCATCTTTTGCTTTATTTCTGGTCTGGAGTATTGAAAGGGTTCTAAAAATTGAACAAAAATTAAGTGCGGTGATGGCTGCACAACTGTATGAGGGTACCAGGAGCAACTGACTGTACACTTTGAATCTTTGGATAATTGTATGGTATGTGAACAATCTCAAGAAAAATTAAAAAAAATAATGCAGTTAAAGCCTTATGAGCTGTCTTTCATACATAATTATGCAATCAGCTCTTGCCTATGATCAGACACTCAAGTAGAAACTACATCTATTGCATTGTGGTGAATTCAGCATTCAATCAATTCTTCAATAATTATTGAGCACAGACCTTGTGCCAGCACTGTTCTGTATACTAGGGAAACAAAAATGAATATGAAATAATTTCTTCTTCAGGAAGCTCACAATTTAATGGTAGTATTGGAGATAGACTGAGAAACAAATAGTTGCAATATATTTAATCTCTTCTTTTTTTTTATTAAATTCAGTTTTATTGAAATACATTCACACACCATACAATCATCCATGATATACAATCCACTGTCCACAGTATGATAACATAGTTATGCGTTCATCACCACAATCTATCTCTGAACATTTTCCTTACATCAGAAAGAACCACAACAAGAATAAAAAATAAAACTGAAAAAAAGAACACCCAAATCATCCCCCATCCCACCCCATTTGTCCTTTAGTTGTTATCCCCATTCCTCCACTCATCCATACACTAGATAAAGGGGGTGTGATCCACAAGGTCTTCACAATCACACCGTCACCCCTTGTAATCTACATTATTATATAACTGTCTTCAGGAGTCCAGAATGCCGGGTTGGAGTTTGGTAGTTTCAGGTATTTACTTCTAGCTATTCCAATACATTAAAGCCTAAGAGGTGTTATCTATATAGTGCATAAGAATGTCCACCAGAGTGACCTCTCGACTCCATTTGGAATCTCAGCCACTGAAATTATTTTGTCTCATTTTGCATCCCCCTTTTGGTCAAGAAGATACTCTCAGTCCCACGATGCCGGGTCCACATTCATCCCCGGGAGTCATACTCTGCATTGCCAGGGAGGTTTACACCCCTGGGAGTCGGGTCCCACGTAGGGGGGAGGGCAGCGAGTTCACCTGTCGAGATGGCTCAGTTAGAGAGAGGGCCACATCTGAGCAACAAAGAGGTACTCGGGGAGACTCTTAGGCACCATTACCTACAACTTTAGACTCTCCTTTGTGGTAATGAGCTTCATAAGGGCAAGTCCCATGCTCGAGGGCTCAGCACATCAAACTGCCAGTCCCAATGTTTGTGACAACATCAACACCAGTCCAGGTGAGGATGTCCAACACATCCGCACCTTCCCCCAGATCCTCGGGGCTGGGGAGGGGGAGGCTGTAAATATATTTTTTATTATCTGCCCAAATTACTCTAGGATGTGTCACTATTTCACTCCAGCCTATACTAACCTACCGTATCTCATTTCCTATTCAAAGTTCCATGCAATTGTGGTGTTTGAACAAATCGACTAGAGTTGTACCGTTTAGAAAATTTAGATCCTGTACCAAATAGATATCTCTTCCCTTGGTCTCATATGCAAGTTGAAGTTTTAAAACACAATCAGTTTCAACCTCTGTCCTTTGGCCTGGCTTGCCCTGGTCTTAACCAGACCTGCTTCATTCATATCACTAATTGAAGTCTGGGCTCTTTTTCAGCTTTTTTTTTTTTTTTTTTTTTTGACAGTGGCTGTATGCGCTAATACTGACATTCATATCTGCTGAGCTCTAGCTCTGAGTTTCAGGTGTCTCAGAGATATGCATTGTTCCAGAGACCAATCAGGTTATACGCTAGGGGATCAGCATCTCAAAGTTTAGAGACAGGCCTTATAATTCAGGGATAGAGTTAACTGCTGTAAGAGCTTACAATCTAGGGATTATTACAATAATTGTGTCCACGTTAGCCTATGTTCTAAGATTCAGTTTTGAGTTTACACATTGTAGTTAGTCCATATTGGTGAGGCATCATCCCTCTCACCATGTTTTCTCCAACACTTTTACTCCTATATATATATTTTCCTACAATTTTATAGAGTTGTATTCACATACCATACATTTATCCACAGTGTACAATCAGTTGTTCATAATATCATCATAAAGTTGTACATTTATCACCACAATCAGCACTTGAACATACTGATTGCTACAAGAAAAATTGTTTTTTTTTTTAGCAATAAGAAAAAATGATAAAAAGAAAAATAACATGTCGTACAATAAAATATACTTCTAAGGACAGCAAATAACACCACTACCAACAATCCCATATTACTCCCCTATATCCCCCTCTCATATACATTTAGCATTGGCATATTGCCTTTGTTACATTTAATGGAGGTATATTACAATGCTACTGTTGACCATAAACTCCAGTTTGCTTTGATTATGTTTTTTCCTGAATACCATCCCTTTTTCAAATTTCTACATGGTTGACATTCATTTGCTTTCCCACATGCAAAAACATTTTTATATTTGTATATTTAGTAACAGTCATTGGCCACTCCAGTTTTTGCCATGTTATACAGTCCCAGTCTTTATCATCTATCCTTACCTCTGGTGTCATACATTCTCCTATCCCACCTCTTTCAGCTTTACTCACAGACATCTTTGTTCAGTGTACTTACAATACCATGCTACCATCACACAGTATTATGCTATCTATTTCTGGATCTATGCAATCAATCCTAAACATTCTGTAGTCCTTCAGCATCAAATGGCTGATCTCTGCCATCTTTCTATCTCCTGGTCGCCTGTGTTGTCAGCTTTTAACTCCCAAAGTTTGTTCATTAATGTCTGCTCATATTAGTGAGACCATACAGAATCTGTCCTATTGTTTCTGGCTAACTTCACTCAACATAATGTCCTCAAGGTTCATCCACATTATTACATGATCCATGTCTTTGTTCTGTCTTACAGCTGCATAATATTCCATCATGTGTATATACCACAGTTTGTTTATCCACTCGTCCTTTGATGGACATTTGAGCTGTTTCCATCTCTTGGCAATTGTGAATAATGCTGCAATAAACATTGGTTTACAAATGTCTGTTTGTGTCTTAAGTTTCAGTTCCTCTGAGTATATACCCAGCAATGGAATAGCTGGGTCATATGGCAAATCTATATTTAGCTTCCTGAGGAACCTCCACACTGTCTTCCAGAGTGGTTGCACCATTCTACATTCCCACCAACAATGAATAAGTGTGCCTCTTTCTCCACATCCACTCCAGCACTTGTCATTTTCTGTTTTTTGGGTAATGGCCATTCTGGTAGGTGTGAGATGATATCTCATTGTGGTTTTGATTTGCATTTCCTTAATAGCCAGTGAAGTTGAGCATTTTTTCATATGCTTTTGAGCCATTTGTATTTCCTCTTCAGAAAAATGTCTGTTCACGTCTTTTGCCCATTTTTTAATTGGATTGTTTGTCTTTCTGTTATTGAGATGCAGGATTCCTTTATATATTTGGGATATTAAACCCTTATCTGATATGTGGTTTCCAAATATCATCTCCCATTGTGTAGGTTGCCTTTTAACTTTTCTGACAAAGTCCTTTGATGTACAAAAGTGTTTAATTTTGAGGAGATCCCATTTGTCTATTTGTTCTTTGGTTGCTCGTGCCTTGGGTGTGAGGTCTAAGAAACCACCTCCTTTCACAAGATCTTTAAGATATTGCCCTACATTTTCTTCTAAGAGTCTTATGGTCTTGGTGCTAATGTTTAGGTCTTTGATCCACTTTGAGTTAATTTTGGTATAAGGTGTGAGATGGACATCCTCTTTCATTCTTTTGGCAATGGATATCCAGTTCTCCAAACACCATTTTTTGAACAGTTTGCTCTTTCCCAGTTGCTTCGGCTTCACTGCCTTATCAAAGATCAGTTGTCCATAGATGTAAGGGTCTACTTCTGAACACTGAATTCGATTCCATTGATCAGTATATCTGTCCTTATGCCAGTACCATGCTGTTTTGAGCACTGTAGCTTTGTAATATGCTTCAAAGTCAGGTAGTGTGAGACCTCCCACTTCATTCCTCTTTCTCAAGACATTTTTGGCTATTCGGGGCACCTTACCCTTACAAATAAATTTAGTTATTGGTTTTTCTATTTCTGTCAAGTAAGTTGTTGGGATTTGAATTGGTATTGCATTGAATCTGTAAATCAGTTAAGGTAAAATTGCCATCTTAACTATATTTAGTTTTCCAATCCATGAACATGGTATGTTCTTCCATTTTTTCAGGTCTTGTTCAATTTCTTTTGGCAGTTACTTATAGTTTTCTATGTAAAGGTCTTTTGTGTCCTTGGTTAAGTTTATTCCTAAATACTTGATTCTTTTGGTTGCTATTGTAAATGGGATTTTTTTTCTTGATTTCCTCCTCTTGTTGTACATTACTTGTGTATAGGAACACTACAGATTTTTGCCTGTTGATCTTGTAGCCTTCTACTTTACTGTATTCATTGACTAGTTCTAGTAGCTTTGCTGTAGATTTTTCTGGATTTCCTACATATAGAATCATGTCATCTGCAAATAGTGAAAGTTTAACTTCTTCCTCTCCAATTTGGATGCCTTTTATTTCTTTTTCTTGCCTAATTGCTCTAGCTAGAACTTCCAGCACAATGTTGAATAACAATGATGATAGTGGGCATCCCTGTCTTGTTCCTGATCTTAGAGGAAAAGCTTTCAGTCTCTCCCCATTGAGTGTGATGTTAGCTGTGGGTTTTTCATATATTGCCTTTATCATATTGAAAAAGTTCCCTTCTATTCCTATCCTTTGAAGTGTTTTCATCAGGAAAGGATGTTGAATTTTGTCAAATGCCTTTTCTGCATCAATCGAGATGATCATGTGGTTCTTCTGCTTTGATTTATTGATGTGGTGTATTACATTAATTGATTTTCTTGTGTTGAACCAGCCTTGCATAACTGGAATAAATCCCACCTGGTCGTGGTGTATAATTCTTTTAATGTGCTGCTGGATTCGATTTGCGAGTATTTTGTTGAGGATTTTTACGTCTATATTCATTAAAGAAATTGGTCTATAATTTTCTTTTTTTGTAGTATCTTTGTCTGGTTTTGGTATTAGGGTGATGTTGGCTTCATAGAAAGAGTTAGGTAGCTTTCCCTCTTCTTCAATTTTTTTTGAAGAGATTGAGCAGGATTGGTACTAATTCGTTCTTGAATGCTTGGTAGAATTCACATGTGAAACCATCTGGTCCTGGGCTTTTCCTTTTTGGGAGCTTTTTGATGACTGACTCAATCTCTTTACTTGTGATTGGTTTGTTGAGGTCATCTATTTCTTCTTGAGTTAATGTTGGTTGTTTATGCTTTTCTAGGAAGTTGTCCATTTCATCTATGTTGTCTAGTTTATTAGCATAAAGTTGCTCATAGCATTTTCTCATTATCTCCTTAATTTCTGCAGGGTCGGTAGTTATATTTCCTTTCCCATTTCTGATTGCATTTATTTGCATCTGCTCTTTTTTTTTGTTAGCCTAGCCAGTGGTCCATCGATTTTATTGATTTTCTCAAAGAACCAACTTCGGGTTTTGTTGATTCTCTCTATTGTTTTCCTATTCTCAATTGCATTTATTTCTGCTCTAATCTTTGTTATTTCTTCCCTTCTGCTTGCTTTGGGGTTAGTTTGCTGTTCTTTCTCTAATTCCTCCAGGTGAGCAGTTAACTCTCCAATTTTTTGCTCTCTCTTCTCTTTTAATATAGGCATTTAGGGCAATAAATTTCCCTCTCACACTGCCTTTGCTGCATCCCATAAGTTTTGATAAGTTGTGTTTTCATTGTCATTTGCCTCGAGGTATTTACTAATTTCTCTTGTGATTTCTTCCTTTACCCACTGGTTTTCTAAGAGGGTGTTGTTTAGCCTCCATGTGTTTGTGAATTTTATGACCTTCTGCCTTTTATTTATTTCCAACTTCATTCCATTGTGGTCTGAGAAAGTGTTTTGTATAATATCAATATTTTTAAATTTGTTGAGACTTGCTTTGTCACCCAACACGTGGTCTATCCTAGAGAATGTTCCATGAGCACTTGAGAAAAAAGTGTATCCTGCTGTTGTTAGATGTAGTGTTCTATAAATGTCTGTCAAGTCTAGTTCATTTATCATACAATTCAACATCTCTGTTTCTTTAGTGATCCTCTGTCTAGATGTTCTATCCATTGATGAGAGTGGTGTATTGAAGTCTCCAACTATTATTGTAGAGGTATCTATTTCTCCTTTCAGTGATCTCAGTGTTTGCCTCATGAATTTTGGGGCATTCTGGTTTGGTGCATAAATGTTTATGACTGTTATGTTTTCTTGATGAATTGACCCTTTTATTAATATATAGTGTCCTTCTTTGTCTCTTTTAATTGTTTTGCTTTTGAAGTCTATCTTGTCTGATATTCATATAGCTACTCCTGCTTTTTTCTGGTTGTTGTTTGCATGAAATATGTTTTTCCAACCTCTCACTTTCAGTCAGTGTTTGTCCTTGTGTCTAAAGTGAGTTTCTTGTAGACAGCATATAGATGGGTCCTGTTTTTTAATCCAGTCTGCCAGTCTGTGTCTTTTTATTGGGGAGTTGAATCCATTTATGTTTAGTGTTATTACTGTAAGGGCAGTACTTTCTACTACCATTTTATTTTTTGGAATTTATATGTCATATCTTATTTTTTCCTCTCTCTCCTTTTACCTTTCCTGATAATCTTCATTTCTGCACTCTTCTCCAACTCTCTCTCTCCTGTCTTTTCCTATCAGCCTGTAGCACTCCCTTTAGTATTTCTTGTAGTGCCAGTCTCTTATTCACAAACTCTCTCTGTGTCTGTTTGTCTGAAAATGTTTTAATCTCTCCCTCATTTTTGAAGGAAAGTTTTGCTGGATATAGAATTCTTGGTTGGCAGTTTTTCTCTTTCAGTATCTTAAATATATCATGCCACTGTCTTCTTGCTTCCATGGTTTCTGCAGAGAAATCTGTACATAGTCTTATTGACCTTCCCTTGTATGTGATGGATTGCTTTTCTCTTGCTGCTTTCAGAATCCTCTCTTTGTCTTTGACATTGGACAATCTGACCAGTAAGTGTCTTGGAGTAGGTCTATTGGGATCTATTCTATTTGGGGTACGTTGTGCTTCTTGAATCTTTAATTTTTTGTCTTTTATAAGAGTTGGGAAATTTTCAGTGAATATGTCTTCTATTACTTTTCTGCCCCTTTTCCCCTCTCTTCTCCTTCTGGGATACCCATAACAGGTATATTAGTGCGTTTCATGTTGTCACTCAGCTCCCTAAGACCCTGCTCATATTTTTCCATTTTTTTCACCATCTGTTCTTTTGTGTGTATGAATTCGAATGACCTGTCTTCCAGTTCACTGATCCTTTCTTCTGCCTCTTCAAATCTACTGTTCTGTCCCTCCATTGTGTTTTTCATCTCCTCCATTGTGGCCTTCATTCCCATGAGTTCTGCCATTTGTTTTTTTAAGTTTATGAATTCTTCTTTATGGTCATCCAGTGTCTTCTTTATATCCTTCAGCTCTTTTGCTATATCTTCCTTCATTTCATCAAATCTATTTAGCATTAGTTGCCTCCACTCCTGTTTCTCAGCTGAGCTATTAGTTTGTTCCTTTGGCTGGTCCATGTTTTCGTGTTTCCTGGTATGGCTTGTTATCTTAAGTTGTCTAGGCATCTGATTTTCTTGATTAGTTTATTTCGGAGCTTGTTTTCTGTCTTTTACCTAGTGGTTTTCTTGTTGGTTGGCTTTGTTCTCTGGCCTCTGTTATTCAGTTCAACTTATTCTAGACCTCTAACTTAGGTTCTATTTAGTTGATCAGAATTTTTCCCCTCTTGTTTTTTCTGTTTCTTGCTCTGCCTCTGTGTAACCTTTTTGTGAGTGGTTCTCGTCAGATATGGTCGACCCTAGTCAGATTTTCCCAGTCTAGTGAGGCCCAGGTCTCATTGGGAGGGTATGGAGTTTTCCTGAGAATGAGACCCTCCTATGAGGCCTTTAGAATTGGTGCTTTTCCTCTCCTGTCCAGCAGGTGGTGCTGGCCAGCCCGCAGCTCCCCCAGCAGTGTAAGAAGGTATGGCGCCTTTAGTTCTCCTGGTGACTCTGATCCTGTCAGGGGCGTGGTTGACTGAAGCCAGAATCTGAATTCCAGCCCCTGGGGTCTGAATTCCTAGAAGGAGGACTGCCAGTTGAGCTGGACCTGCCTCCACTGTCCCAATCCTCAGAACTGCAGTTGTCTCTCAGGGACACTATTCCCTTCTCCTCTCTTCTCTTTGGGGCCTCTCCAGGTAGATTCCTTGGTCAGCCTGAGTTGCCAATTAAAGAGGGGAGTGGAGGCCTTCAGTAGTGAATACGGAACTCAAAGACGCTGTGGGTACTCTGTCTCCCCCAAGCCCAGCCTAGTCCCTCAACCTGGGCTTTCCGATAGAAAATAACCACATATATTACTTTTAGATTTAAAAAAAAAAAAGTAAAAAAGAAATCAAGAAAAAGAAAAAAGGAAAAAAAAAAAAAAAAGAGTCTCTTTTAAAAGTCTTTCCCCAGCCTGGAAGTTTTGTCAGTGTCAGAAGAGAGCATTTAAAGATATGCTTTGGGCTATTGTCTGATAATTACTCTCCAACTGCTTCAGTTCCACCCCTGCGGGGGGCTATTGAAATGTGAAAAGATAAGGGATCAGTGAGAAGCCAGAAGGGACAAAATGTAGGGGAAAAAAAATGGCTTTTTTGGAGTCTGGGAATGGGTGCCCACTTTTACGTGCCCCCACTTCACAGAGCCCAGCCCTTCTTTAGCACCCCAGCTCCCAAAGTTACTTAGTTAATTTGTTAATTAATTCTGCAGTTGAGGCTGGGTTGAGCCTCCCTTCTTGCCCTCAGCAGAATGCTGTTTTTTGGTTTTTTTTTCCCCCCCCCTTTCAGGGAGCAGGCAGCAAGACAGTCTGTGAGGCCTGGGTGGGGAGGGGCGCCAGACCCCTGGTCCGGGGAACTTACAATGTTCGCTGCGATCTCAGCTTTTCCTCCAATTCCAAACTTGTGTCCAATGTGTGACTGGTTACTGGAGACCCCGGAAACACTGATTCATATAGTTCTTGGGTAACTGCCAGCTGCTCTAGGGGAGAGACGAAATTCTGCTCCTCACCAGTCCGCCATCTTGCCCCTCCTCTCTTTAATCTCTTCTTTTAACAACAAGTCCTTTTTAGAATTCCCAGAAAAGTAACCAACAAGAATCAACTGTAGCAAGTATAGGCCAAAGAGAAGGCAGTTTTTCTTCTTTAGGCTTGCACAACTTATTGCATTTGGAGCTTTTCAGTAACTGTGACTGCCAAACCTGGGGAAACAAGAGGAGTTTGTTTTAATAGCCCTCTTTTCATTTCTTGCTCCATGGTCTAGAAATACTCTCCTTTCCAGCTTCACCCTGAATCTAAACTATGGGAGTCTTAGGACTGCTGACGGGGCTTCTCGCCGTATACTTTAGCTCCATGAGGGCAAGAGCCCTGTCTATTTTGCTCGTGATTGTATTGACAGTGCTCAACACTGTGCCTAGCTCTTAATAGATTCTCCCTAAATGATTGTGGAGTGAATGAATGATTAATTATTAAGATATATCTCATATTGTTAGGGGTATTTTTTTCATTTTATGGAAGAAAATTTAAGCTTATTTATCCACATTAATGTATATTTTTTGGAAGAAATTGAGGAGCTATTTAAAAGCAAGTATCTTCCTGGAGTTCTTTGCCTACACCACCTGTCACTGAAATGTACAGAAGACCAGAGGTCAGCAATTAGGCATCTCACTTCTGACATACTATTGATCCTTGCTTTAGAGCAATAAAATATCCAAAATGATAAGATTAGCATTTCAGGTTTTTAATTTTTTCAACTTGAATACATTTTATTTCAGAATATTTGTATTGCTAAACCTTTGAAAGCCATTTTAAGAATTTTATTTATTATGTGTAATTATAACTGGAGATGTCATAAAAATATTAGCACCAAGCCTGGAAAAAAACCCACCTTAGTGTCTAAGAGAATTTATTTGGGATCCCCTTATTTTCCATACATACAATTCTTTGTTAAAAATGTTCTGTGCTTTGCTTCAATAATCACCTTTAAATCCCCAGTGATAGATCATTTATAATCTCTCTCTCCCTCTCTCCCTCCCTGCTTCCTTTTCTCCCCTTTCTCTCTTATTCCTTCCTCCCTCTCTCTCTCCTTCCCCTCTCTCCTCTCTCCTTCAAAAGACATCCTTCCTACGTAATTTAGCTCCAAAGTACTTACTTACTACTTTATCCTTTACTCAAATGGGACTGGACAGTAGTGTCTCAAAACAATTGGCTTCTTTCTAATGAAATTGCCTCTTTAACTCTTCTCATTAACTCTTCTCCTTTGACTTTCACTAACATCAGAAAACTAAACTCAGTGTTTTCTCCCTTAGAGCTAACTTGTAGCTTCACTGTTAGCTGTAAGATACAGAAATGCTGTAGCCTTAATTACTTATTTTTCTTGCTGCTCATAATTCTGCTCAGATGGCCAAAAAACTACATACTCAGAGAGCTTCACAGCCTCATTGCTCTTTCTATCATTTTTCCCCAAGCTTTTAATATGAACAAATTATCTTTGTGGTCAAGTCTGGCTTATGACAAAGTCTTTGGGAGAAGCTAGTTTAGCAAATACTATAAGAATTAAATGTGAATGCTTTGGGAGCAGAACATGTATATGCAAGGAGAATATATTTCACTCACAGAGTACATGAATGGCTAATGCATGTTATGTATCCTAATCACTACTGATTTTTCTATGTAAACATCCATAAAGTAAGTTTCTTGAATTTTGCTTTTGTTAATAGAAGCCATATAATCTATCTCCACTTTCTACTTGCAAGTTAGATCTTGGCAAAGTATTTCTCATTCCATTTATACATTTGCCTTTGCTTTAAAATAGACCCTGCAATTTTATCTCCTTTAGATATAGTGGGAGATGATTCTTCAGTGGTCTAATTGTAATCTTTTGGGACTTCAGGTTTTCTATTTACTAATATATACCACTGTTACTGTTATCTGAATTAACTAATTCTTTTGCTGATGCAACTTGAACACCCCAGAGCAAAGGGAATGCATAATGTCTTATAAACATTAGAGTTCAAATAATTTCTTAGAGTTCTGTTTTGTCCATTTTCAGGTAAATTTCCTTTATTAACTGATTTATTTCATCAGAAAGATAGAATTCAGGGGTGAGAAGTTCACTTTCTTTTGAATACAGTCATTTTACTTTATTTGTGGTATGCTTTTAATTTATTCATTAGTACCCTTTGTTTCTATACAAATAATCAAGAATAAAGCAGTCCTTTCAACTGCACACAGGGGATGGAGAATAGCATCAAAGAACAGAGGCCTAGGAATAACTCTTGGTTAAGCAAAAAGTGTCACTTTCAAAGAGATCTGAGAATTTGTGAGCAGGCAAGTTGTGCATCTCCTTTGTGACTATCAGTTGCTCTATTGAAGTAGCAGTTCTCAGCAATGGAAAATAGTTTTTTGCTTTTATCATATTGACCAAATATTCTAATTCATCCACCATTTTGTTCATAGATTAATTTTCCTCTAAGAGAAGAGAAGGGACTGCATGTAGGATAGGTGAAATTCACCACTTTATATTTTACCAATAAGAAAACACATAAAGCTGGTAGCCATGCATGTAGTGACAAGCAGGATATGAGTGAGATATCTAGGGAGACCATTTAACATTCAAACCAGAAGTTTTCCTTTTGAAAAACAGAAGTGCTATTAATAGTTTTACAAGGACAACAGTAACCCATGACTCTCCCAGGCAAACCAGGACTGTGATCAACTAGTGATAGAAATGAAAACCAACATGCAAGTGTGAAGTAGATATCCAAATAGATGTTTAAATTATAAATAAAAAGGAAAACATGATAGCAAACTTGAGAAAAGATGATGGTACATGAATCCGTAATAAATATATCATAGTTACAAATGTGCAATTCAAAAGGCATCATAAATTACTAAATGCATATATCTTGACCCTTGAGCAACAGAAGACTGGTCAATCCAAACAATGACTGCCCCCAATTTATGACATTTACTTATACTTATTCAGATTTAAAATCTTTGATATTTTCATTTACAGCCCATCATGGATAGAGTAACCACGCATGGTGAAATTCTTTACTCATACCCAAAATTCTCTCTTGTTGTATGGCCATCCATCCAGTAGAGGGAGCATATGTTAGTAAACAATGACATTCCAAGTTGATCAGATCTCTATGGTTATTTGCAATGATGTGGAAATATAAATAATGGAATTTAAAGAACCCATGACTTAAATGTTGGCTTGTGCTTCTTGAATAAATTAGTATGGAGATACACTGGTTTTTAAAACAAATTGTGTCACTTTGCAGTAAAATCCTTCCTACCTTGTATATTATTTCATTGAATGGAAAGTTTCCAATTTCTACATTAAAACATTCTCTAAGAAGTCTCAGGGTGGAAGAGAAAATGGTTTTATATATTAATCTCCAGTATTTTTTCTGATACTGATTCAAATTACAATTTTGCTGACATAGTATATGAAATATTTAATCCTACAAGCCTTTCTTTATAGTGAACCTCTAATATAATAAGCACTAAAGACTTATATGTATATGGTAATCTTGAGGAAGAAGGGAAAATTAAACAAATATAGCCCTTTTATTTTGGAAAGATAAAACATATTTGTTCCATGAACTTTGTTTATCTTGCATATTACATCCTGCAGATATGAGTCTCAACTTCAATTCATGAAGATCAGGACAAACCAACTGTAGAAATATTTTGTGCATTGGTTCCAGCTTGACTAAACTAAGTGAACACAGTATAAGACTATTTTCTAATGTAAAACATGTTTGATTTTTATGTCATTATTGAATGCAAAAACATACCTGTTCAAATAAGGAAATAAGACACCAATGCCCAAAGGATTCACTTACTGGCTTTTGTTTTAAAAGCCAGAAATAGCTTAATTGGTTTTTATCTTAAGTAAAAAATTTATAACATTTTAAAGAAGAAAACAAAAAATACACATATTCAGAGATAACTACTATTATTTTGATGTCTTCTACACTTTTCTAGCTGTAGGGTACATTTATATATATATATATTTATATATTGAATAATTCAATATTATTTTTAAAATGCCATCTTTATCATATAATACAATATGTTTCTAAACATACTATTTCATTCTATTGAGGTAATTATTTATTCCTAACCAGATACCACACAATTTTAATTATTTGTTTTATAATCTGACAACATAATTCTCCTTTCATTGCTCAACTTTTGAAAGTGGTATTGGCCATTCTCATATGATTTTTGAATTGTGGCAATATTCAATCTGGTAAAATGTACAGATTTTAAGCATTTAATGCAACAAGTTTTAACAAATATATATACACATGTAAGTAACACTCCAATCAAGATACTTAATTTTTCTATTGACCCAGAGTGTTCCCTTCAGCCCCTTCCAGTCAATTCCTACCTACAAAGGCAACTGCTTATCTGATTTCTGTCATGACAGATTAGTATGCCAGGTCTTGAGCTTCATAAAAGTGGAATCATACAGTACACACTCTTCTTGTGTGACTTCTTTCATTCAACACAGTGTTTTTAAGATTCATCCATGTTGTTGTGACAATCAGCAGCTTGCTCCTTTTAATTGTGGAGTAACATTCCAATCTTTATTTATTCTCTTGCTGATGGATGTTTCAGTTGTTTGCAGTTTTAGACTGTTATGAACCAAAGCTGCTGTACACATTCTTATACACATATTTTGGTGGACGTATATTTTTATTATTTGGGAAAATACACAAGGGTGGAATAGCTGGGTCATGGGGTAAGTGTGCATTTCCTCTTATAATAACTGACAGTTTTCCAAAATGGATGAACTAGCAAAACTCCCACCAGCAATGTATGAGAATTCCAGTGCCCTACTTTCTCACCAACATTTGGCCTTATCTGTCTTTTGTATTTTAGCCTTTCAAGTGTGTATGCAGTGATGTCTTATGGTAGTTTTAATTTGCATTTTATTAATTATTAATAATGAACACTTTTTCATGTGCTTATTGGCTATCTGTACCTCTTCTTTTGTGAAATTTCTGTTCAAATCTTTCACCAATTTTTCATTGGGTCATTTATCTCTAACTGATGTGTTTGGATTCTTTATACATATTTTCTCAGAATTTCTTTGTGTTATATTATTGTGAATCTCTTCTCCCAATAAATGGTGTTTTCATTTAATGATGTCTTTTGAAAAGAAGATATTTTAAACTTTTCTGTCCAATTGATTTTTTTTTCCTTTTAGGGGTTTATCAATTTTATTACTTATTTCAAAGAATCAGGTTTGTGAGGGGGTTGTTAATATTCTCTATCATTTATCTAATTTTTATTTTGTGAAGCTCCAAAAATTTTTCCATTGGGATAGAGTTAATTATAAATTCATTTTAAAATAATTTATATATTTCTAATATCAAGTCTTCTCATTTATGAATAAGTTTTATTTTCCATGAATCATTTTTATGTCTCAGTAAAGTTTTGTAATTTTCTTTATATAAGTTCTACACATTTTTATTCCTCCTTCCCAACCTTTTGCTATTTAAAGTGGTTTTATCAGGCTAATAATCTTTAGAAGATAGTGACCCTATTCCAAATACACAATCCAGAACCTATTGTCAGGCTTAACTTTACCTTAGAGACATTCTTTATCAGTTGTTCTCAATCTTGGCTGCATATTATAATTGCTGGGATAGCTTTTTTAAAAATCAGAATCTCTTGGTTGGGACTCAGACATGGGTAGTTTTAAAAAGCTTTTCAAGGGATTATAATGTGACACTAGGGTTTAGACCCATGATCCTAATTAAGATGACTTTAACAGGCTTTAGGCAGACCCTTTGTCCCCCTAAATGCAGGTTTTTATACTCTGAAATGCTCCACTTGACTTTGTCAGTGCCTAAAATTCTGCCAATTCATTTAAGTTAACCAGCTTATATGGCTTCCTTTCAATTTTTAACTAGGACATATGTGAAAATATTTAGAGAATTCACCCTGGAAGTATTCACACTTTAAAGTATTTATTTTGTGATATATGGTATAAATTAAGGTCTCACTAGCTTCCATAACACATAATGTCTGAAAAAAAACACTATAGAAATTTATTTCTCACTCACAAAATGTCAAATGGGGAAGTAAACATTTGCACATGTTGATTCAGGGCCTTAGCTCTTTCCATTTTGTGGCTTAGCAATTTTCAACATGTGATTCTGAGCCCTCTCCATTCAGATGAGGAAAAGGCAAAAAGATTGTGGAAGATGTTTTAAATTTTTTTTATGAAAAATACTTATAAATTCACAGGAAGTTGTAAAAGAGTACAGGTATCCCATGTAACATTGATCCAGTTTCCTCTAATGGCTACATCTTAAATAATTATAGTATAATAACAAAAACAGGAAATTGACTTTGGTACAATGTATGTATATAGTTTTAAGTCCTTTAATCACATGTGTAGATTTGTGTAACCATCACCATAATCATGATATGGAACTATTCTATCACCAGAAAGATCTCCTTTGTGCCTCCCCTTTATAGTCACACACACCATCCTCCCCTGTCCCATCCCAAACAGAGCCACTAATTTGTTTTCTATCTCTATAATTTTGGTCATTTCAGGAATGGTATACTTATACAAAAGGAATCGTGGAGTATATGACCTTTTATGACTGACTTTTCACTCAACATTATTTCCTTACAATTCATCCAGGTTTTGTACCAAAAGTTTATTCTATTTTTATTCCTGAGCAGTAAGGTATGGATTATATGGATACACTACAGTTTGTTTAATCATTCACCAGCTGAAGGACATCTGGGCTGTTTTGTTTTGAGTTATTATAAATAAAGCAGCAATAAAAGTTAAAGTAAAGGTTTTGCATGTTTTCAATTCCCTGGGATAAATGTCCAGGAGTGAAATTGCTGAGTCATACAGTAGTTGCATGGTAATGGAGTACTTCACTTTCTGCCTTCATTCCACTGGCTAGAAATGAGATATGGTCACTTATAATTGAAAAGGAGTCTAGGAAATGGAGACTATTTGCTTAGAAGAAAAGGAAACAGGTTTTGGTGAATACATAGTAGTCTTTGCTGCCCATACTATGAGCTGCTTTCATTTAGCTTGCTAAAATCTGTTTGATTAATTGATCAAAATAAGTTTTGTATTTGCAAACCAAAAAAAGGTCTAGTTGGAAGAATTGGAGGGAGAGGGAGTTAATTCATTTCCAGGTAACTTTTTCTACTATTATTATTATTTTCTCTCTTATAGGCATGACACTAGCTGACATTGCTGTAGATATAGAAATTATTGAGGCAGAATTTCAGGATATTGTTGCATTTTTATGTCTTTGGATAAAGAGTGCAAAACTGATTTGGCAGTTTTTCTAATCATTCAGTTCATTTTATTAAAATTTCCTCTGCTTATAAGGACAACAGGTATATTGGATTAAGGGCCCACTCTAATTCAGTTTGGCCTCATCTTAACTAATAACATCTTCAGATCCTATTTATGAATAAGTTCACATTTATAAGTCCAGAGGTTTGGACTTGCACATGTCTTCCTGGGGGCATGCAATTCAAGTAGTTTTGACCAGTTGATCAAAATCTGATGTGAAAAGTTTTCTTAAAAGGACATTACTTTCTCTATTACTTTCCTCTGCTTCTTTAGATTGTGTTTGGAAACTTCATTCAATATTGAAAAGAAAATTGTTGTTCAAAATAAAAACAAAATTATTTTATTGAGCACTTACTTTGTTCTAGCTACTGTTACAAATGCTTTACATATATATCTCATATAATTTCTTCTATAATCTATAAAGAAATTACTATTATTTCAATAGTACAGAAGAAAAACATGAAACTCAGAGCTTAATTAATTTGCACTAGGTCATAAATGAAGTATGAATTGAACATAGGTGTTTGAAACTCCATATCCCAATCTATTAACCACACCTTCCTCCCACTGTGGGATTATCCTTTGGGCAAACTAAGCCAACCTCTGGACAATCTTAGTTATTATCCAATCAATTTTGTAGTTGAACTTTTCCTTACCCTTTGCTGATTTGTCAGCTCCAAGGCAATATACTTTGGATTGAAAGTCTCTGTCAAGCCTAGTTGAATTGTTCTCTGCCACTCTGGGATATGTGTGCCTGTTGTTAAAATCCTTTTTCTCTGAGAAGTGCTGTTCTTGTACTGCCTGACTGCTGCCTGCTTTGTCATAAATATTCCTACCTAACTTTACTACCTATTTTTCAGAGATATAGTTGAAATCCACTCCTCTTATCCAGCCCTTAGCAGAAAAATCCTTCCCCAGTGCATTTAAAAAGGTCTGATTATCTCTTTAAACACATCCCATTTGGAGGAAGATGGGACAGAGTAGAACCACAGGTTTTAGATTTGTCTTTCTGCATGGATGTGGTTTTAGCCTTGCAAATTTCCAGCAATGTACTCCAAGATTAGCATAACTTTCCTAGATGAAGTATAAGATAGAGACACTTGCTTTTTCTGATTTTCAGGAAATTAGTTGATCCTGGGAGGACTTTTAACAGTGCTATATTGGCATGATTTCAATACATCCTTCCTGCCTCTATAACCAAATCCTATAAAATGCAGAAAACCTCCTTTCCTTGCCTCCTGAAATCAGCCTTATTTCATGGTCACAGTCTCTTGGGATATTTACCTATCTCAGAATCACCTTCCAAGCAGGTCAAACTGTATTCTCTAAGCAATGTTTTCTAGAGTGTGTTATGCTTGCCACTGGTAAATTGCCTGAAAGATGATTTTTATAGTACAAAAAACATTTAAAAACAATATTCATACATTTTTAATGTTATTAGAATATAACTAATATATTAAACCCATGATGTTATGGATACTATTACTTAGGACATTCCTAAAGTGAGTGATACATTTTTTAAAAGTTAGTGAATTTGAGGAAATACGGTACATTGTACAGAAAATACTAGAAGTTGTTTACATAAATGTTGGGAAAAATGAAAAGTTCATATATGAATGATTGGAATTAGTATGTTTGTCTTTAATTTAAAACAATTTTAAACACATTAAGATTTTAAGAGAAAATATATTTACATGGATAAAACATTATCAAAAATAAAACATTTTACCTTGAAAAGTATCCTCAATCCTATCCCCTATCTTTCCCCCAAAATAACAGTGGTGTTACATTCCAGAGATCTTTAAATTGATATACAAGCTCATAAGTATGTATTCCTTAATTTTCTACTTTTTGCACAATTGAAAGATTACTATATACACTATCTGCATCTTGCTTTTGCTTTTGCTTTTGCTTTTGGTGACCTTTCATTTCAATACACAAAGGGCTTCCCCCTTTGATTTTTTAATGCTATGCAATATTCTACTGAATGAAATTACTATCATTTTTTTTGAGTCACCAGTTGATTGATATGTAATTTGTTTCCAGTCTGTTACTATTAGAGATAATGTGGCAATGAATTTTTGTACTCATATTATTTTAAACACATGTAAGTGTATTGTGAAGTTTTAGAAGTGGGACTGCTGAGTCAAAGGGTATACAAATTAAAAATTTTCATGGATCTGTCAAATTGCCCTATGCATAGAATTATATTGATTCATCTTCTTTCAGCCATGTAGAATGACTGTTTTCTCAAAATCCCACTGCAAAAGGACTTATAAAACTTGGGGTTTTGCCAATCTGATAGGTTAGAAATGATATTTTAGAGTAATTTTAATTTACATTTATTTTATTTATAACTGAATATGAGCAACATTTCATATGTTTAAGATCCATTTGATTTATGTCTCTAGAAAATGTCTCTCATATAATTTCCCTATTTTTCTACTGGATTGTTGGTCATCTTGTTATGAATTTATTGGTGCCCTTTATATATTAAGGAGCTTTGCCTTTGTAATATGCATTGACTATTTTTTTCCATTTTATCATTTGGTCTCTTTGACTTTACTTGTGACGGTATTTTTCTCTATGCTATTTTTTTTTTTTTAATTCATATGTACTTGAATTTAACAGCTTATTCTTCTCTTATGGCTTCTGGATTTTACATTATATTTGAAAGCTGTTTTCCACCCTTGGGCTATAAAATAATTATCCCATATTATTTTCGTTATTTTATCTTTGAACAATTTGGAATTTATCCTAATGTGTGGTCTGAGGTACAACCCAATTTTATTCTTTTTTTTTCCTAATTGGCTACCTAGTTTTCCAAAAATCCATTTGAAGAATAGTCCATTTCTTCCTCTCAGATTTGAGGATTTACTTTTATCATATATAAACACATATATATATATATTTGTGTCTATTTATGTACTTTGTTCTGCTCCATTGGCCTTAGACAATGATTATTTTTATTTTTTTTTATTTTAAAGTAATTTGATACAGAAAAGTTGAAAGGGTGGAACAAAGAATCCCATATAGTCTTCACACAGATTCCACAGTGGTTAACGTTGTAACTTCTGTTCTTCTCTTTATCTGGTCTAGGATTACAAATTATAGATTGCATTTAATTGTCATGATGTTTGTTCTTTGAGGGATAATCTGTCAATATTAATTTTTATAATTAGAATAATTAGAATATTATTATAATTATACTATTACCTATAGTCTATGGTTTACATTGGGGTTCCCTATTTGTATATACAGCCCTATAGTTTTTAAAAATGTTTTATTCTAGTAACATGTATACATCCTAAAATTTTCCCTTTTAACCACACTCAAATATATAATTAAGTGCTCTTAATTATGCTCACAATGTTGTGCTACCATCACCAGTATCCAGACCAAAACTTTTCCATCACCCCAAATAGAAACTCTGTGCAATTTAAGCATTAACTCCTCATTCCCTCTTCCCACTCAGGTCCCTGGTAACCTATATTCTAGTTTCTGAAACTCATGACTTTTTATTTGCCTTGGATGTGGAACAGTTCCTCTCATTCTTACCATTCAGGACCTTGACATTTTTGAAGAATAAAGGTCAGTTACTATGTAGACTGTTCCTCAATTTGTGTTTGTCTGAAATATTTTTCATGATTAGATTATGGTCATACACTTTTAGTAGGAATATCAAAGAAGGGATTCTGTATTATTTTCATTGCATGATATTAGATTGAAAAGAATGTCAATATGTCTCATTAGTGATACTAAATTTGATCATTTGTTTAAAGTAGGTTCTGCCAATTTTCTAAACTGTAAAGGAACTATTTTCCCTTTTGTACTTAAGCATCTTTTGCAGGAAGATATTTTAAGAATGTGTAAATATCCTGGTCCTCATCAAATTTTCATACACTAGTTTTAGAAGATTTTTTGCCTGAATCAATTATTGCAATGTTTAGTAAAAAAAATGCTGCTTTCTAATTTCATAATTCTTTATAAATTTACTAGTTAGTATTTTACTTTGCAGAATAACTTTCCTTCCTCTTTAAGTAATTAATTAATCAATTTATATAAGGATGGATTTATGGATGCATATTTTATTCAGTGGTCATAGTCCATCATTATTGTTATATATTTTGATGCTCAAATTTAACTAGAGTTGATCACTGGGAGTCCCTTTAAGTTGGCTCCTGTGTGCTTTTGTGTTTCATGTATTTAAAGCTCTGTTATTAGGTGCATAAGCTTTAAGGATTGTTTTGTTTTCTTGATGATGTGACTGCTTTATCCTTGTGGAATGATATTCCTTGTAATGTTCCTTGCTATAAAATCTATTTTGTCTATTTAAATATAGCTACACCAACTTCCTTTTGATTTGTGTTAGCATGATATATCAAATTCCATCTTTTTTAACATACTTGTGTCTTTCTATTTAAAGTGGGTTTCTTATAGGAAGCAAGATGTTGATTTCTAAAAATTAAGCCTCACCAATCTTTTAATTGGAGTGATTAGACTATTTACATTTAATGTGATTATCACTCACATTTGGTTTAAATTCACCTTTTTGTAAAGTTGTAAAATCTTTATGTAAATGGTTGTAAGAAGCATTGGTCAATAATACCTGATGAAAACTCACCTGAACCCAGCTTGATTTTCAGACCAATTTGTGCCAAAAATATGAGGGTACTCATATTTTGTACATATATATTTTCTTGCCAAATTAAGTTCCTCATTTCATCCTTCTAGAGTAGGCGTCTACAAAATATGCAGTTTCTCACATTCTTGTATCTTCTAACTCCTTCGCTGCCAGTATTTCTAAGACCTCTAATTATGGTCATTCTTTTATACCATTCTGTTTTTGATGTTGCTACAAGGTTTTCTGACCCATATAATGATGTAAAACCCAGAAGCATTTTGGCTTCCTGGAAAATCCTGAGACCAATATAGCCTGTTTGATGCCCATTTTATTGAGTCACAATTTGCAAAGATCCAGTAAATATCTAAGAAAACTCTTAAAGAGTAGATGTCTTAACTCATTTGTATCACGTCTTTGTATACAATTTTTTGGTTCATAGTATAAAAATAATGATAAACTTTTCCTCTCTCCAAGGGCAGAATTAATGAAATAAATTATTTGTATTGAAATGAGTTTTTGGTTGGGACAAGGAAAATCATTTTACATAGAATTATTACAATAACAATCATGAATAAAGGATTCCTAGTTGCTAAAACTCTTAGATTTCCACTTCTCTCTCTTTTAAATGAACATATACTTACTTTATTTTGTTTCACTTTATATTTTAGGTCTGTGTAGTAGTATGAATAGTAAGTGGATTTTCTGGAAAATCTTTATGAATGTAAGACAGTGTAATGGAGTTAAGTCCTAATCTTACCTTTTCCCCTTGTATATGAATTAAAATTAAAAAAAAAATGAGATTGTTCATCATGGATTCAATATTTCATTTTTTTCAGAATGAAGTAAAATGTAGGCAAAAATGACTACTTGTCCTCACATGCCATCTGCCACCCCTCCCATTTGGCAAAATGACTACTGAGTTTGATATAAAACTAATTCATCCTTCAATATTTACTGATTTTGTGCTCTGAGCCTTGAGTATGAAAGATAAAGAAATGATGAAGCTCATGATCAATTATTTTTATTCTGTTTTACAGTTTTCAATGTGCCTGAACATACATTTTTTCATTCTATTCTCGTAATAATTCTGTCCTCAAAATACTTACAGTTATTGTTGACTGAAATATGAGATTTTTTTCTTATTATGATATTTTCTCAAAACTTAAATGGAAATATAGAGAAACAGAAGTGAACACAGCATGGAACACATACAGATACAAAAAATCTAAACTAATCAGAACTCAATTTTTCCATGTAGACACTTCTTAAAAGAAAGATGAAACTGGGGGTAATAAATGGGAAGTTTTTTTAAACATTAAAGAAAAACACAAATGATCAAATTTGTAGAATATTGCTTTGTCTACTGCATATTTAGCTCAGTCTTCTAATATTTTACATGTACCTTTATAAACTACAACTATAATAATGGAAAGTGAGAATCAATGTTCAGAGTGATGTCTCTAAAGCTGCTCAAAATATACATGCTTATTCCTGCTTGACAGATTTAGCCAAAGAAATGAGATATAAACACAAAACTTGCATGACAAAATGTTTAGTCTACTAAACTATGAATTGCCTTGAGGGCAGGGACCATGTCTTCTCATCTTTGTCTATTAAGAGTTTTGAACTGCAGTGTGACTTTCAGAAGAGGGAGAAAGGCTAGAGAATCTATAGCGTCCTTGAGTTAACACTTAAGGAATAGATAGGTTAGAAGAGGTATAAAGATTCAGGAACTTTAGGAGCAAATCCACAGAACAGAAAATGAGCATGATGTATTCATCATCCCTTAAGAAACCTGTTCTGAACAGATTCTTGTTGGGAGTATCAGAATAAGGGATTAAGTAGGGTTGGTGGGGGTTGATTATAGAGAACCCACAGCGCGTATGAGGCGTTTAAATATCGTGATGGGAACTTTCCCCTTAAAGAGTTGCTAAAAGCTTTTTAAATAGATTATTATTATTATTTTTTTTTTTAGCCATTCATTTATTTATTCAACAAACACTTACAAGCAGGTATTATGTGCCAGGTACTTTGTAGGTGCAGGGGACCCACCTTCATTGTTTTTTTTTTTTATCTTCATTTTATTGAGATATATTCACATACCACGCAGTCATACAAAACAAATTGTACTTTTGATTGTTTACAGTACCAATACATAGTTGTACATTCATCACCTAAATCAATCCCTGACACCTTCATTAGCACACACACAAAAATAACAAGAATAATAATTAGAGTGAAAAAGAGCAATTGAAGTAAAAAAGAACACTGGGTACCTTTGTCTGTTTGTTTCCTTCCCCTATTTTTCTACTCATCCATCCATAAACTAGACAAAGTGGAGTGTGGTCCTTATGGCTTTCCCAATCCCATTGTCACCCCTCATAAGCTACATTAAATAGATTATTGACATGACAGAATTAAGAATGACATAAAGTTCACCACTCAACGTATTTGGCATATTTCCAATTTTAATTTGCAGCTATTGTTTTCACAATTTAAACATTAATTAATTCATTTATTTAGTTTTGTGAATGAGTAAAAACTGAATGCAGCTAACATCTTTCAGGTTTTCCAGCAAATTACTGAAGTACGTGATTAAATTTAGTATTAGTAATAGTCGAATACAACTTTTGATGCTACATATATTATCTCTGATGTCTTGCAGTAGTTATCCAACTTGCAGCACTAATACTTACTTTTTCCTGGCTATAACTAAGAGGGAAAGGGAGAGGTGATGTCGGTAAGGGGAATTTTTTGTTTCTTTTTTCCATGGTAGCTTTTCTCCAAGTGTCATTCTCAGACTATCTACAGAAGAATCACTTGACTATTTCTCAAGATACAGATTTCTATGACCCACTGGCAGACATAGTAAATCAGAATCTTTGGGTGTGGTTCCCAGAGATCTGTCATTTGAACAAAGTTTGTCAGTGATTCTGACATTGATTCTGATTTTAAGAACCATCACTCCATGATTTTATGTATTTCTTATATCTTTTACATTACAATAAGAATGTATTCAAGTATTACTTGTGGAATTACTTGCATGAATAAAATTTGATTGTAACTTCATGTAAAAGAGAGAAGAAATTCAATGTGGGAAATCTGGAATGTACAGCTTCGAATAAATATGAAAATAAAAGCCTTAGTATATGCCTCCACCCAGAAATAGTCATTGTCAACATTTAATTGTATTTCCTTTCAATTTTTTATGTGGGTAACAATATCTATAGCATAAAATTTGGATCATACTGCATATGCAACTCTGTACATTGTTTTTTCACTTCATATTACATTGTAGGACTTTCACAACTTGTTAAATATTTTTTGAAAATATTTTCCCACTTTTTTTTTAGAGAAGTTGTAGGTTTACAGAAAAATCATGCATAAAATAGAGATTTCACATATGCCACCTTATTATTAACACCTTGATTTAGTGTGGTACATTTGTTACAATTCATGAAAGATCATTTTTATAACTGTAGTATTAACTATAGTCCAAATACTCCATAATTACAATAAGAGCCTATATAGAACTTACAGTGTGCTAGACCCTATTCTAAATATTTCATATATATTAACTAATTTAGTCCTTAGAGTAAACCTATGAGATAATCACTATTACCCCATTTTTTCATATGACTAAACAAAGTCAAAAGAGGATAAGTAACTTACCCAAAGTAATAAATTTAGTAAACATTGTGCCATGATTCACAAATATGTATATTGACTCCAAAATACATAATCATGAACTGGATGCTACATGGCACACACCTTTAAGTAGTCAGCAGAGTACTGATCAGTGGAATCAGGAAAATAACCAAGACTGATGAAACAATCACCTGAAAAGATGAAAGAGAACAGTATCCATCATTCACACAGTGCCAAGAATAGTGCCTATTCCCACAACCCAGACTGCAAGTTTCACATATAATCGGGTAGACTGTTCAGAATCTCTTTGCCTCAGTAGTAGAGCAAAATTAGTCCTAGGTAAAACACTGCACTTGCTTGCTTAACAAATCTTAAAAGCAAGACTTAAAAGGATCAAACTCTTCCCTAACAATTTAACTCTATCCAAAGCACAAAAGTCAAGAACGTTTACAGGAATACAAAAATATCTAGCACTTAACAAGGTAAAATTAATAATGCCTGATATAAAATAAGAAATAACAAAGTATGCTAGAAAACAGGAAAATAAGATCCATAATGATAAGATAAATCAGTCAACCCAAACTGACACAGATGTGACATAGAAGGTAGAATTAATAGAACAGGACATTAGGAGTTATTATAACTATATTACATATGTACAAGAAAATAGAGGAAATATTGAGCATGTTAAGTTGAGATATGCAAGATGAAAAAAAAAAAAAGACCCAAATTGAACATCTGGGTAAGACAACCACAAAGGCTGAGATGAAAAATATACTAGAGGGAATTCACAGGTAATTTAACATTGCAGAAGAGAGGGTTAGTGAACATGGAGACATAGAAGCAGAAACACACAAAGAGAAAAAGTAAAAAAAAAATCAGTTTTAGGATAACATAAGCTTTGGGACAACTTCAAGCAGTCCATATACATGTAACTGGAGGACACAAAGGAGAAGACAAAGTTGGGAAAATAGAAAGGTATTTGAAGAAATATTGCTGACAATTTTTCAAATTTGATGATAATTATAAACCCATAGATTCAAGAAACTTATGTACCCCAAGCACAAGAAACATGAGATAAACCACAACAAATATCATAATCCAACTTATCAAAGTGAGTGAAAAATGGAAAATATTAAAAGCAGCCAGAGAAATATGCCAAATTACATAGGGTGGAAAAAACATAAGGAAAACAGCACATGTCTCCACAAAAACAATGCCAGTGAGAAACATGAAGGAGCATCTTTCAAGTACTGAAAGAAAAACAAAAACCTGTAAACCTAGAATTCTATTAATAGTAAAAATGTTTAAAAATAGAAGGTAAAATGAAACTTAAAAATATATAAAAGCTGGAAGATATAATTACTAGCAGATTCCCATCATAAGAGATGTTAAAGGAGAGGGAGGCGGGGCAAGATGGCGGACTGGTGAGCTGTATGTTTTAGTTACTCCTCCAGGAAAGTAGGTAGAAAGCCAGGAACTGCGTGGACTGGACACCACAGAGCAATCTGACTTTGGGCATACTTCATACAACACTCATGAAAACGTGGAATTTCTGAGATCAGCGAAATCTGTAAGTTTTTGCAGCCAGGGGACCCCCGCCCCTCCCTGCCAGGCTCAGTCCCGTGGGAGGAGGGGCTGCCAGCTCCCGGAAGGAGAAGGGAGAACTGCAGTGGCAGCCCTTATCGGAAACTCATTCTACTGATTCAAACTCCAACCATAGATAGACTGAGACCAGACACCAGAGAATCTGAGAGCAGCCAGCCCAGCAGAGAGGAGACAGGCATAGAAAAAAAACAACACGAAAAACTCCAAAATAAAAGCGGAGGATTTTTGGAGTTCTGGTGAACATAGAAAGGGGAAGGGCAGAGCTCAGGCCCTGAGGTGCATATGCAAATCCCGAAGAAAAGCTGATCTCTCTGCCCTGTGGACCTTTCCTTAATGGCCCTGGCTGCTTTGTCTCTTAGCATTTCAATAACCCATTAGATCTCTGAGGAGGGCCCGTTTTTTTTTTTTTTTAATCCTTTTTTCTTTTTCTAAAACAATTACTCCAAGAAGCCCAATACAGAAAGCTTCAAAGACTTGCAATTTGGGCAGGTAAAGTCAAGAGCAGAACTAAGAGAGCTCTGAGACAAAAGGCAATAATCCAGTGGCTGAGAAAATTCACTAAACACCACAACTTCCCAAGAAAAGGGGGGTGTCCACTCACAGCCATCATCCTGGTGGACAGGAAACACTCCAGTCCATCGCCAGCCCCATAGTCCAGAGCTGCCCCAGACAACCCAGTGTGATGGAAGTGCTTCAAATAACAGGCACACTCCACAAAACTAGGCGTGGACTTTAGCCTTCCCTGCAACCTCAGCTGATTGTCCCAGAGTTGGGAAGGTGGAGCAGTGTGAATTAACAAAGCCCCATTCAGCCATCATTTCAGCAGACTGGGAGCCTCCCTACACAGCCCAGCAGCCCAGAACTGCCCTGGGGGGACGGCACTCACCTGTGACATAGCACAGTCATCCCTCAACAGAGGACCCGGGGAGCACAGCCTGGAAGAGGGGCCCACTTGCAAGTCTCAGGAGCCATATGCCAATACCAAGGACTTGTGGGTCAGTGGCAGAGACAACAGGACTGAACTGAAGGATTAGAATATTGCAGCAGCTTTAAAACTCTAGGATCACCAGGGAGATTTGATTGTTAGGGCCACCCCCCCTCCCTGACTGCCCAGAAACACGCCCCATATACAGGGCAGGCAACACCAACTACACACGCAAGCTTGGTACACCAATTGGACCCCACAAGACTCACTCCCTCACTCACCAAAAAGGCTAAGCAGGGGAGAACTGGCTTGTGGAGAACAGGTGGCTCGTGGACGCAACCTGCTGGTTAGTTAGAGAAAGCGTACTGCACGAAGCTGTAGATCTGATAAATTAGAGATAAGGACTTCAATTGGTCTACAAATCCTAAAAGAACCCTATCAAGTTCAGCAAATGCCACAAGGCCAAGAACAACAGAAAATTATAAAGCATATGAAAAAACCAGACGATATGGATAACCCAAGCCCAAGCACCCAAATCAAAAGACCAGAAGAGACACAGCACCTAGAGCAGCTACTCAAAGAACTAAAGATGAACAATGAGATCATAGTACGGGATACAAAGGAAATCAAGAAGACCCTAGAAGAGCATAAAGAAGACATTGCAAGACTAAATAAAAAATGGATGATCTTATGGAAATTAAAGAAACTGTTGACCAAATTAAAAAGATTCTGGACACTCATAGTACAAGACTAGAGGAAGTTGAACAACGAATCAGTTACCTGGAAGATGACAGAATGGAAAATGAAAGCATAAAAGAAAGAATGGGGAAAAAAATTGAAAAACTCGAAATGGACCTCAGGGATATGAGAGATAATATGAAACGTCCAAATATAAGAATCATTGGTGTCCCAGAAGGGGAAGAAAAGGGTAAAGGTCTAGGAAGAGTATTCAAAGAAATTGTTGGGGAAAACTTCCCAAATCTTCTAAACAACATAAATACACAAATCATAAATGCTCAGCAAACTCCAAATAGAATAAATCCAAATAAACCCACTCCAAGACATGTACTGATCAGACTGTCAAACACAGAAGAGAAGGAGCAAGTTCTGAAAGCAGCAAGAGAAAAGCAACTCACCACATACAAAGGAAACAGCATAAGACTAAGTAGTGACTACTCAGCAGCCACCATGGAGGCAAGAAGGCAGTGGAACGATATATTTAAAATTCTGAGTGAGAAAAATTTCCAACCAAGAATACTTTATCCAGCAAAGCTCTCCTTCAAATTTGAGGGAGAGCTTAAATTTTTCACAGACAAACAAATGCTGAGAGAATTTGCTAACAAGAGACCTGCCCTACTGGAGATACTCAAGGGAGCCCTACAGACAGAGAAACAAAGAAAGGACAGAGAGACTTGGAGAAAGGTTCAGTACTAAAGAGATTCGGTATGGGTACAATAAGGATATTAATAGACAGAGGGGAAAAATATGACAAACATAAACCAAAGGATAAGATGGCTGATTCAAGAAATGCCTTCACGGTTATAACGTTGAATGTAAATGGATTAAACTCCCCAATTAAAAGATATAGATTCGCAGAATGGATCAAAAAAAATGAACCATCAATATGTTGCATACAAGAGACTCATCTTAGACACAGGGACACAAAGAAACTGAAAGTGAAAGGATGGAAAAAAATATTTCATGCAAGCCACAGCCAAAAGAAAGCAGGTGTAGCAATATTAATCTCAGGTAAAATAGACTTTAAATGCAGGGATGTTTTGAGAGACAAAGAAGGCCACTACATACTAATAAAAGGGGCAATTCAGCAAGAAGAAATAACAATCGTAAATGTCTATGCAGCCAATCAAGGTGCCACAAAATACATGAGAGAAACACTGGCAAAACTAAAGGAAGCAATTGATGTTTCCACAATAATTGTGGGAGACTTCAACACATCACTCTCTCCTATAGATAGATCAACCAGACAGAAGACCAATAAGGAAATTGAAAACCTAAACAATATGATAAATGAATTAGATTTAACAGACATATACAGGACATTACATCCCAAATCACCAGGATACACATACTTTTCTAGTGCTCATGGAACTTTCTCCAGAATAGCTCATATGCTGGGACATAAAACAAGCCTCAGTAAATTTAGAAAGATTGAAATTATTCAAAGCACATTCTCTGACCAAAATGGAATACAATTAGAAGTCAATAACCATCAGAGACTTAAAAATTCACAAATACCTGGAGGTTAAACAACACACTCCTAAACAATCAGTGGGTTAAAGAAGAAATAGGAAGAGGAATTGCTAAATATATAGAGACGAATGAAAATGAGAACACAACATACCAAAACCTATGGGATGCAGCAAAAGCAGTGCTAAGGGGGAAATTTATAGCACTAAACGCATATATTAAAAAGGAAGAAAGAGCCAAAATCAAAGAACTAATGGATCAACTGAAGAAGCTAGAAAATGAACAGCAAACCAATCCTAAACCAAGTACAAGAAAAGAAATAACAAGGATTAAAGCAGAAATAAATGACATAGAGAACAAAAAAACAATAGAGAGGATAAATATCACCAAAAGTTGGTTCTTTGAGAAGATCAACAAGATTGACAAGCCCCTAGCTAGACTGACAAAATCAAAAAGAGAGAAGACCCATATAAACAAAATAATGAATGAAAAAGGTGACATAACTGCAGATCCTGAAGAAATTAAAAAAATTATAAGAGGATATTATGAACAACTGTATGGCAACAAACTGGATAATGTAGAGGAAATGGACAATTTCCTGGAAACATATGAACAACCTAGACTGACCAGAGAAGAAATAGAAGACCTCAACCAACCCATCACAAGCAAAGAGATCCAATCAGTCATCAAAAATCTTCCCACAAATAAATGCCCAGGGCCAGATGGCTTCACAGGGGAATTCTACCAAACTTTCCAGAAACAACTGACACCAATCTTACTCAAACTCTTTCAAAACATTGAAGAAAATGGAACACTACCTAACTCATTTTATGAAGCTAACATCAATCTAATACCAAAACCAGGAAAAGATGCTACAAAAAAGGAAAACTACCGGCCAATCTCCCTAATGAATACAGATGCAAAAATCCTCAACAAAATACTTGCAAATCGAATCCAAAGACACATTAAAAAAATCATACACCATGACCAAGTGGGGTTCATTCCAGGCATGCAAGGATGGTTCAACATAAGAAAATCAATCAATGTATTACAACACATTAACAAGTCAAAAGGGAAAAATCAATTGATCATCTCAATAGATGCTGAAAAAGCATTTGACAAAATCCAACATCCCTTTTTGATAAAAACACTTCAAAAGGTAGGAATTGAAGGAAACTTCCTCAACATGATAAAGAGCATATATGAAAAACCCACAGCCAGCATAGTACTCAATGGTGAGAGACTGAAAGCCTTCCCTCTAAGATCAGGAACAAGACAAGGATGCCCGCTGTCACCACTGTTATTCAACATTGTGCTGGAAGTGCTAGCCAGGGCAATCCGGCAAGACAAAGAAATAAAAGGCATCCAAATTGGAAAAGAAGAAGTAAAACTGTCATTGTTTGCAGATGATATGTTCTTATATCTAGAAAACCCTGAGAAATCGACGATACAGCTACTAGAGCTAATAAACAAATTTAGCAAAGTAGCGGGATACAAGATTAATGCACATAAGTCAGTAATGTTTCTATATGCTAGAAATGAACAAACTGAAGAGACACTCAAGAAAAAGGTACCATTTTCAATAGCAACTAAAAAAATCAAGTACCTAGGAATAAACTTAACCAAAGATGTAAAAGACCTATACAAAGAAAACTACATAACTCTACTAAAAGAAATAGAAGGGGACCTTAAAATATGGAAAAATATTCCATGTTCATGGATAGGAAGACTAAATGTCATTAAGATGTCAATTCTACCCAAACTCATCTACAGATTCAATGCAATCCCAATCAAAATTCCAACAACCTACTTTGCAGACTTGGAAAAGCTAGTTATCAAATTTATTTGGAAAGGGAAGATGCCTCAAATTGGTAAAGACACTCTAAAAAAGAAAAACGAAGTGGGAGGACTTACACTCCCTGACTTTGAAGCTTATTATAAAGCCACAGTTGCCAAAACAGCATGGTACTGGCACAAAGATAGACATACAGATCAATGGAATCAAATTGAGAATTCAGAGATAGACCCTCTGATCTATGGCCGACTGATCTTTGATAAGGCCCCCAAAGTCACTGAACTGAGTCATAATGGTCTTTTCAACAAATGGGGCTGGGAGAGTTGGATATCCATATCCAAAAGAATGAAAGAGGACCCCTACCTCACACCCTACACAAAAATGAACTCAAAATGGACCAAAGATCTCAATGTAAAAGAAAGCACCATAAAACTCCTAGAAGATAATGTAGGAAAACATCTTCAAGACCTTGTATTAGGCAGCCACTTCCTAGACTTTACACCCAAAGCACAAGCAACAAAAGAGAAAATAGATAAATGGGAACTCCTCAAGCTTAGAAGTTTCTGCACCTCAAAGGAATTTCTCAAAAAGGTAAAGAGGCAGCCAACTCAATGGGAAAAAATTTTTGGAAATCATGTATCTGACAAAAGACTGATATCTTGCATATATAAAGAAATCCTACAACTCAATGACAATAGTACAGACAGCCCAATTATAAAATGGGCAAAAGATATGAAAAGACCGTTCTCTGAAGAGGAAATACAAATGGCCAAGAAACACATGAAAAAATGTTCAGCTTCACTAGCTATTAGAGAGATGCAAATTAAGACCACAATGAGATACCATCTAACACCGGTTAGAATGGCTGCCATTAAACAAACAGGAAACTACAAATGCTGGAGGGGATGTGGAGAAACTGGAACCCTTATTCATTGTTGGTGGGACTGTATATTGGTTCAGCCACTCTGGAAGTCAGTCTGGCAGTTCCTTAGAAAACTAGATATAGAGTTACCATTCGATCCAGCGATTGCACTTCTCGGTATATACCTGGAAGGTCGGAAAGCAGTGACACGAACAGATATCTGCATGCCAATGTTCATAGCAGCATTATTCACAATTGCCAAGAGATGGAAACAACCCAAATGTCCTTTAACAGATGAGTGGATAAATAAAATCTTGTATATACACACGATGGAATACTACACGGCAGTAAGAAGGAACAATCTCGGGAAACATATGACAACATGGATGAACCTTGAAGACATAATGCTGAGCGAAATAAGCCAGGCACAAAAAGACAAATATTATATGCTACCACTAATGTGAACTTTGAAAAATGTAAAACAAATGGTTTATAATGTAGAATGTAGGGGAACTAGCAATAGAGAGCAATTAAGGAAGGGTGAACAATAATCCAAGAAGAACAGATAAGCTATTTAACGTTCTGGGGATGCCCAGGAATGACTATGGTCTGTTAATTTCTGATGGATATAGTAGGAACAAGTTCACAGAAATGTTGCTATATTAGGTAACTTTCTTGGGGTAAAGTAGGAACATGTTGGAAGTTAAGCTGTCATCTTAGGTTAGTTGTCTTTTTCTTACTCCCTTGTTATGGTCTCTTTGAAATGTTCTTTTATTGTATGTTTGTTTTCTTTTTAACTTTTTTTTCATACAGTTGAATTAAAAAAGAAGGGAAAGTTAAAAAAAAAAAAAAAAAAAGAAAAACAAGGAAAAAAAGATGTAGTGCGCCCTTGAGGAGCCCGTGGAGAATGCAGGGGTATTCGCCTACCCCACCTCCATGGTTGCTAACATGACCACAGACATAGGGAACTGGTGGTTTGATGGGTTAAGCCCTCTACCATAGGTTTTACCCTTGGGAAGACGGTTGCTGCAAAGGAGAGGCTAGGCCTCCCTATGGTTGTGCCTAAGAGCCTCCTCCCGAATGCCTCTTTGTTGCTCAGATGTGGCCCTCTCTCTCTAGCTAAGCCAACTTGAAAGGTGAAATCACTGCCCTCCCCCCTACGTGGGATCAGACACCCAGGGGAGTGAATCTCCCTGGCAACGTGGAATATGACTCCCGCGGAGGAATGTAGACCCGGCATCGTGGGACGGAGAACATCTTCTTGACCAAAAGGGGGATGTGAAAGGAAATGAAATAAGCTTCAGTGGCAGAGGGATTCCAAAAGGAGCCGAGAGGTCACTCTGGTGGGCACTCTTACGCACACTTTAGACAACCCTTTTTAGGTTCTAAAGAATTGGGGTAGCTAGTGGTGGATACCTGAAACTATCAAACTACAACCCAGAACCCATGAATCTCGAAGACAGTTGTATAAAAATGTAGCTTGTGAGGGGTGACAATGGGATTGGGAAAGCCATAAGGACCACACTCCACTTTGTCTAGTTTATGTTCATTTCTAGCATATAGAAACATTACTGACTTATGTGCATTAACCTTGTATCCCGCTACTTTGCTAAATTTGTTTATTAGCTCTAGTAGCTGTATCGTCGATTTCTCAGGGTTTTCTAGATATAAGATCATATCATCTGCAAACAATGACAGTTTTACTTCTTCTTTTCCAATTTGGATGCCTTTTATTTCTTTGTCTTGCCGGATTGCCCTGGCTAGCACTTCCAGCACAATGTTGAATAACAGTGGTGACAGCGGGCATCCTTGTCTTGTTCCTGTTCTAAGAGGGAAGGCTTTCAGTCTCTCACCATTGAGTACTATGCTGGCTGTGGGTTTTTCATATATGCTCTTTATCATGTTGAGGAAGTTTCCTTCAATTCCTACCTTTTGAAGTGTTTTTATCAAAAAGGGATGTTGGATTTTGTCAAATGCTTTTTCAGCATCTATTGAGATGATCAATTGATTTTTCCCTTTTGACTTGTTAATGTGTTGTAATACATTGATTGATTTCTTATGTTGAACCATCCTTGCATGCCTGGAATGAACCCCACTTGGTCATGGTGTATGATTTTTTTAATGTGTCTTTGGATTCGATTTGCAAGTATTTTGTTGAGGATTTTTGCATCTATATTCATTAGGGAGATTGGCCGGTAGTTTTCCTTTTTTGTAACATCTTTGCCTGGTTTTGGTATTAGATTGATGTTAGCTTCATAAAATGAGTTAGGTAGTGTTCCATTTTCTTCAATGTTTTGAAAGATTTTGAGTAAGATTGGTGTCAGTTCTTTCTGGATAGTTTGGTAGAATTCCCCTGTGAAGCCATCTGGCCCTGGGCCTTTATTTGTGGGAAGATTTTTGATGACTGATTGGATCTCTTTGCTTGTGATGGGTTGGTTGAGGTCTTCTATTTCTTCTCTGGTCAGTCTAGGTTGTTCATATGTTTCCAGGAAATTGTCCATTTCCTCTACATTATCCAGTTTGTTGCCATACAGTTGTTCATAGTATCCTCTTATAATTTTTTTAATTTCTTCAGGATCTGCAGTTATGTCACCTTTTTCATTCATTATTTTGTTTATATGGGTCTTCTCTCTTTTTGATTTTGTCAGTCTAGCTAGGGGCTTGTCAATCTTGTTGATCTTCTCAAAGAACCAACTTTTGGTGATATTTATCCTCTCTATTGTTTTTTTGTTCTCTATGTCATTTACTTCTGCTTTAATCCTTGTTATTTCTTTTCTTGTACTTGGTTTAGGATTGGTTTGCTGTTCATTTTCTAGCTTCTTCAGTTGATCCATTAGTTCTTTGATTTTGGCTCTTTCTTCCTTTTTAATATATGCGTTTAGTGCTATAAATTTCCCCCTTAGCACTGCTTTTGCTGCATCCCATAGGTTTTGGTATGTTGTGTTCTCATTTTCATTCGTCTCTATATATTTAGCAATTTCTCTTGCTATTTCTTCTTTAACCCACTGATTGTTTAGGAGTGTGTTGTTTAACCTCCAGGTATTTGTGAATTTTCTAAGTCTCTGATGGTTATTGACTTCTAATTGTATTCCATTGTGGTCAGAGAATGTGCTTTGAATAATTTCAATCTTTTTAAATTTACTGAGGCTTGTTTTATGTCCCAGCATATGATCTATTCTCGAGAAAGTTCCATGAGCACTAGAAAAGTACGTGTATCCTGGTGATTTGGGATGTAATGTCCTGTATATGTCTGTTAAATCTAATTCATTTATCAGATTGTTTAGGTTTTCAATTTCCTTATTGGTCTTCTGTCTGGTTGATCTATCTATAGGAGAGAGTGATGTGTTGAAGTCTCCCACAATTATTGTGGAAACATCAATTGCTTCCTTTAGTTTTGCCAGTGTTTCTCTCATGTATTTTGTGGCACCTTGGTTGGGTGCATAGACATTTACGATTGTTATTTCTTCTTGCTGAATTGCCCCTTTTATTAGTACGTAGTGGCCTTCTTTGTCTCTCAAAACATCCCTGCATTTGAAGTCTATTTTATCTTAGATTAATATTGCTATACCTGGTTTCTTTTGGCTGTAGCTTGCATGAAATATTTTTTTCCATCCTTTCACTTTCAGTTTCTTTGTGTCCCTGTGTCTAAGATGAGTCTCTTGTATGCAACATATTGATGGTTCATTTTTTTTGATCCATTCTGCGAATCTATATCTTTTAATTGGGGAGTTTAATCCATTTACATTCAACGTTATAACCGTGAAGGCATTTCTTGAATCAGCCATCTTATCCTTTGGTTTATGTTTGCCATATTTTTCCCCTCTGTCTATTAATATCCTTTATTGTACCCATACCGAATCTCTTTAGTACTGAACCTTTCTCCAAGTCTCTGTCCTTTCTTTGTTTCTCTGTCTGTAGGGCTCCCTTGAGTATCTCCAGTAGGGCAGGTCTCTTGTTAGCAAATTCTCTCAGCATTTGTTTGTCTGTGAAAAATTTAAGCTCTCCCTCAAATTTGAAGGAGAGCTTTGCTGGATAAAGTATTCTTGGTTGGAAATTTTTCTCACTCAGAATTTTAAATATATCGTGCCACTGCCTTCTTGCCTCCATGGTGGCTGCTGAGTAGTCACTACTTAGTCTTATGCTGTTTCCTTTGTATGTGGTGAGTTGCTTTTCTCTTGCTGCTTTCAGAACTTGCTCCTTCCCTTCTGTGTTTGATAGTGTGATCAGTATATGTCTCGGAGTGGGTTTATTTGGATTTATTCTCGTTGGAGTTCGCTGAGCATTTATGATTTGTGTATTTATGTTGTTTAGAAGATTTGGGAAGTTTTCCCCAACAATTTCTTTGAATACTCTTCCTAGACCTTTACCCTTTTCTTCCCCTTCTGGGACACCAATGAGTCTTATATTTGGACGTTTCATATTATCTATCATATCCCTTAGGTCCATTTCGATTTTTTCAATTTTTTTCCCCATTCTTTCTTTTATGCTTTCATTTTCCATTCTGTCATCTTCGAGGTCACTGATTCGTTGTTCAACTTCCTCTAATCTTGTACTATGAGTGTCGAGAATCTTTTTAATTTGGTCAACAGTTTCTTTAATTTCCATAAGATCATCCGTTTTTTTATTTAGTCTTGCAATGTCTTCTTTATGCTCTTCTAGGGTCTTCTTGATTTCCTTTATCTCCCGTACTATGCTCTCATTGTTCATCTTTAGTTCTTTGAGTAGCTGCTCTAGGTGCTGTGTCTCTTCTGGTCTTTTGATTTGGGTGCTTGGGCTTGGGTTATCCATATCGTCTGGTTTTTTCATAAGCTTTATAATTTTCTGTTGTTTTTGGCCTCGTGGCATTTGCTGAACTTGATAGGGTTCTTTTAGGATTTGTAGACCAATTGAAGTCCTTATCTCTAACTTATCAGATCTACAGCTTCGTGGAGTACACTTTCTCTAACTAACCAGCAGGTGGCGTCCACGAGCCACCTGTTCTCCACAAGCCAGTTCTCCCCTGCTTAGCCTTTTTGGTGAGTGGGGGAGTGAGTCTTGTGGGGTCCAATTGGTGTACCAAGCTTGCGTGTGTAGTTGGTGTTGCCTGCCCTGTATATGGGGCGTGTTTCTGGGCAGTCAGGGAGGGGGGTGTGGCTCTAACAATCAAATCTCCCTGGTGATCCTAGAGTTTTAAAGCTGCTGCAATAGTCTAATCCTTCAGTTCAGTCCTGCCACAGTTTGTCTCTTCCACTGACCCACAAGTCCTTGGTATTGGCGTATGGCTCCTGAGACTTGCAAGTGGGCCCCTCTTCCAGGCCGTGCACCCCGGGTCCTCTGTTGAGGGATGACTGTGCTATGTCACAGGTGAGTGCCGTCCCCCCAGGGCAGTTCTGGGCTGCTGGGCTGTGTAGGGAGGCTCCCAGTCTGCTGAAATGATGGCTGAATGGGGCTTTGTTAATTCACACTGCTCTACCTTCCCAACTCTGGGACAATCAGCTGAGGTTGCAGGGAAGGCTAATGTCCACGCCCAGTTTTGTGGAGTGTGCCTGTTATTTGAAGCACTTCCGTCACACTGGGTTGTCTGGGGCAGTTCTGGGCTATGGGGCTGGCGATGGGCAGGAGTGTTTCCTGTCCACCAGGATGATGGCTGTGAGTGGACACCCCCCTTTTCTTGGGAAGTTGTGGTGTTTATTGAATTTTCTCAGCCCCTGGATTATTGCGTTTTGTCTCAGAGCTCTCCTAGTTCTGCTCTTGACTTGACCTGCCCAAATAGCAAGTCTTTGAAGCTTTCTGTATTGGGCTTCTTAGAGTAATTGTTTTAGAAAAAGAAAAAAGGATTAAAAAAAAACAAACAAACAAACAAAAAAAAAAACCAGGCCCTCCTCAGAGATCTAATGGGTTATTGAAATGCTAAGAGACAAAGCAACCAGTGCCATTAAGGAAAGGTCCACAGGGCAGAGAGATCAGCTTTTCTTCGGGATTTGCATATGCGCCTCAGGGCCCTTCCCCTTTCTATGTTCACCAGAACTCCAAAAATCCTCCGCTTTTATTTTGGAGTTTTTCATGTTGTTTTTTTTCTATGCCTGTCTCCTCTCTGCTGGGCTGGCTGCTCTCAGATTCTCTGGTGTCTGGTCTCCGTCTATCTATGTTTGGAGTTTGGATCAGTAGAATGAGTTTCCGATAAGGGCTGCCACTGCAGTTCTGCCTTCTCCTTCCCGGAGCTGACAGCCCCTCCTCCCCCGGGACTGAGCCTGGCAGGGAGTGGCGCGGGTCCCCTGGCCGCAAAAACTTACAGATTTCGCTGATCTCAGCAGTTCCACGTTTTCATGAGTATTGTATGAAGTATGCCCAAAGTCAGATTGCTCTGTGGTGTCCAGTCCACGCAGTTCCTGGCTTTCTACCTACTTTCCTGGAGGAGTAACTAAAACATACAGCTCACCAGTCTGCCATCTTGCCCTGCCCTTGTCTAGTTTATGGATGGATGAGTAGAAAAATAGGGGAAGGAAACAAACAAACAAACAGACAAAGGTACCCAGTGTTCTTTTTTACTTCAATTGCTCTTTTTCACTCCAATTATTATTCTTGTTATTTTTGTGTGTGTGCTAATGAAGGTGTCAGGGATTGATTTAGGTGATGAATGTACAACTATGTAATGGTACTGTAAACAATCGAAAGTACGATTTGTTTTGTATGAGTGCATGGTATGTGAATATATCTCAATAAAATGAAGATTAAAAAAATAAAGTATAAAAAAAAAAAGAAGAAGGCACAAAGGACTGCACATTATATATGTCCATGTACGTAAAATTCTAAAAATAGATCTAAAGCACAGAAAACATAAAAAAAAAAAAAAGAGATGTTAAAGGAAATAATTCATGGAGAATGCAAATGATACCAGGTAGAAATCTAGAGCTACACAAAGGCATGAAAAGCACCAGAAATGGTAAATATCATTAGTAAATATATAAGAGTTTTTCTTATTTAATTTCCTTAAAGTATAAGTTAATTCTTTATTCAAAAATAAGAACAATGTAGTGTGGGGTTTATAATCTATGTATAAGTGAAATGTATGACAATGGCATAAATTCTAAAATGTGAGAAATGAAAGTATACTATTCTGAGATTTTTATACTATAATGAAGTTATGTAATATCCCTTGAAAATAGACTGAAAGAACTTAAGAATCTAAACTTTAATTGACCATTAAAATAACACAAGACATAGTTATAGCTATTAAGCCAACAAAGCAGATACAAGAAAGTTTGCAGAGTACCAGATTAATATATAAAAATCAATTGTATTTCGATATACTAGTAATGAATAGTTGGATGTATTAGTTAGGGTTCTCTAGGGAAGCAGAATCAATGAGAGGTGTCTATGACTATAAAATTTATAAAAGTGACTCACACAACTGTGGGTATGCATGAGTCCAAATTCTGTGGAGCACTCAGCAAACTGTCAACTTGAAGGAAGATGTCCGATGAACTCCTCAGGAAACGAACTGGCAACTTTGACAAACTCCCTAGGAAATGAACTGGGATCTTCGATGAACTCCTCAGGAAATGAACCAGCAACTTTGAGGAACTCCTCAGGAAATGCTTCACTGGGCCGCCGAAGAAGAAGTGAAGGTCCTCTGTCTTGTTTATAAGTCTTCAACTGATTAATTGGATTAAATCCAGCCAATTGCATTCTCTCATTGTGGAAGACATGCCCTTTGGTGAGTCATCAGTCACAGCTGCAGTCAATTGACTGATGATTTAATAAACCAGCCTGTTGGTATATTAACCAGCCAAAAACATCCTCGCAGCAATTGTTAGGCCAGTGTTTGCTTGACCAGACAGCTGGGTACTATCACCTGGCCAAGTTGACACATGAACCAAACCATCACAGTCCACCGCTTGTCAACTTGGCAGTTATACACACCACCTAAAACCATACTTTATCTCTAAGTAGGTAACAATAAGACATATATTTTGCCAAACAATTCTACACTGTGCAGCATACAACTGGAAATGAACTAAATCTATCCAGAATAGGGTGCAAGTCCTTGGGTGACATTAGCTCTTAAAATTGATTTCCTTCAGCTTAAATACAGCAAAATGAACAGTACAGGTTATGCCATATGATAAGGGGATAAGACAGAGGAGAAAGCAAAGATATTTGCTTTACAGACAAATACAACCATAATCATAACAAAACAAGGAGGAAATATTCATGCCATCATAGTCCTCATTTCTGTAACTGGTCACATGGCCATATTTCATATTTATCACTACCTTCTTCCACTACCCATTCCATGTTCCCTTTACCCTCAGCAAGCACTTCAGCTGGCCGTGGTTCTTTGCCTGGTGGGGTGACCCAAACCTTCATTCCTGAAGTTTCTTGGCCATTGGTAGTCCTGCCTGGATTGGGTTGTTGCAGTTTTCCATTGACTTTAATCACAAGGCATGGTAGTATTAAGAGACACCCTAGGGGATCTCCTGTATTCCAAGAAAACTCTTCTTTACTTCCATTGTGTAGTTGCAGTGCTATTTCCCCTTGATAGTCAGGATCAATCACCCCAGCCAGTACAGTAATCCCCTTCCTTGCCTGTTGATTCAGAGGCATAAGAAGATCAAAGTGGCCAGGTGGCAGTCTTAAATTCCAGTTAAATGGGATTATTGTTGTGTTTTCTGGTGGAAGCACTCTTCCATTTGGAACCAAGACCTGTAGACCAGCAGAGCTTAATCTTGCAGGGACAGGAAGCAAAAATTTCCCTAGTGGATCACTAGGAGTGATAGTAAGTGGTGCCACTCCTGTTTCTACCCCTTGATTCCTGGACCCATGAATCCTGGCTATGGGAGAAACAGCACCATAGAGTGGACGCTGATTCAGAGCATACACAGCCTCCTGGAGAACACTGCCCCAGCCCTGCAAGGTATTGCCACCTAGTTGGCACCATAATTGAGTCTTCAACAGGTCATTCCACCGTTCTTTCAACCCAGCTGCCTCTGGATGATGAAGAACATGGTAAGGCCACAGAATCCCATGAGCATGTGCCCATTCCCTCACTTCATTTGCTGTGAAGTGGGCTCCTTGGTCTGAAGCAATGCAGTGTGGAATACCATGATGGTGGATAAGGCAGTCTGTAAGTCCATGGATGGAAGTTCTGTCATGCAGGGAAGGCAAACCTATATCCAGAGTATATGTCTATTCCAGTAAGAACAAATCGATGCCCCTTCCATGATGGAAGTGGTCCAATGTAATCAACCTGCCACCAGGTAGCAGGCTGATCACCTCAGGAAATGGTACCATAATGGGGACTGAGTGTGGGTCTCTGCTGCTGGCAGATTGGACACTCAACAGTGGCTGTGGCCGGATCAGCCTTGGTGAGTGGAAGTCCATGTTGCTGAGCCCATGCATAACCTCCATCCCTACCACCATGACCACTTTGCTCATGAGCCCATTGGGCAATGATAGGAGTTGCTGGGGAAAGAGGCTGATTGGTATCCACCAAATGGGTCATTTTATCCACTTGGTTATTAAAATATTCTTCTGCTGAAACCACCCTCTGGTAAGCATTCACATGGGACACAAACAACTTCATGTTGTTTGCCCACTCAGAAAAGGTCTATCCACATACCCCTTCCCCAGACTTCTTTGTCACCAATCTTCCAATCGTGTTCCTTCCAAGTTCCTGACCATCCAGACAAACCATTAGCAAAAGCCCAGGAATCAGTATACAAACGCAACTCTGGCTAGTTCTCCTTCCAAACAAAGTGAACAACCAGGTGCATTGCTCAAAGTTCTGCCCACTGGGAGGATTACCCGTCACCACTGTCCTTCAGGGACATCCCAGAGAGGGGCTGCAGTGCTGCAGCTGTCCACATTCTGGTGGTGCATGCATATTGTGCAGAACCATCTGTAATACAGGCCCAAGTTTTCTCTTCCTCAGTCAACTGGATTGTAAGGAACTCCCCAAGATATCATAGCTGTGGGCTGGGAAAGAGAAGGTAATGTGGAAGGAGTGGGGGCCATGGGCATTTGGGCCACTTCCTCATGTAACTTACTTGTACCTTCAGGACCTGCTCGAGCTCTTTCTCACATATACCATTTCCATTTTATGATGGAGTGCTGCTGTGCATGCCCAACTTTATGGCTTGGTGGGTCAGACAATATCCAGCTCATGATAGGTAACTGAGGTCTCACGGTAACTTGGTGGCCCATGGTTAAGTGTTCTGTCTCTACAAAGGCCCAGTGGCAGGCGAACAGCTGTTTCTCAAATGCAGAATAGTTATCTGCAGAGGATGGCAAAGCTTTACCCCAAAATCTTAAGGGCCTGCGTTGTGATTCTCGTATAGGAGCCTGCCAAAGGCTCCAAACAGCATCTCTATTTGCCACTGACACTTCCAGCACCATTGGGTCTGATGGATCATATGGTCCAAGTGGCAGAGCAGCTTGCACAGCAGCCTGGACCTGTCGCAGAGCCTCATCTTATTCTGGTCCCCACTCAAAACTAGAAGCTTTTCTGGTCACTCAGTAAATGGGCTGGAGTAGCACACCTAAATGAGGAATACGCTGTCTCCAAAATCTAAAGAGGCCAACTAAGTGTTGTGCCTCTTTTTTGGTCATAGTAGGGGCCAGATGCAACAGCTTATCCTTCACCTTAGAAGGAATATCTCGACAGGCCCCACACCACTGGACACCTAGAAATTTTACTGAGGTGGAAGGCCCCTGTATTTTTGTTGGATTTATCTCCCATCCTCTGCCATGCAAATACATTATGAACAAATCTAGAGTAGTTGCTACTTCTTGCTCACTAGGTCCAATCAACATGATATCATCAATATAACAGACCAGTGTGATGTCTTGTGGGAGGGAGAAATGATCAAGATCCCTGCAGACAATATTATGACATAGGGCTGGAGAGTTGATATAATCCTGAGGTAGCACAGTGAATGTAAACTGCTGGCCTTGCCAGCTGAATGCAAACTGTTTCTGGTGGTCCTTGCTGACAGCAATTGAGAAAAAAGCATTTGCCAGATCAATAGCTGCATACCAGGTACTAGGGGATGTGTTGATTTGCTCAAGCAATGATAACACATCTGGAACAGCAGCTGCAATTGAAGTCACTACCTGGTTAAGCTTACAATAATCCACAGTCATCCTCCAAGACCCATCTGTTTTCTGCACAGGTCAAATAGGAGAGTTGAATGGGGATGTGGTGGGAATCACCACTCCTGCATCCTTCAAGTCCTTAAGCGTGGCATTAGCCTCTGCAATCCCTCCAGGAATCCAGCATTGCTTCTGGTTCACTATTTTGCTAGGCAGGGGCAGTTCTAGTGGCTTCCACTTGGCCTTTCCCACCATAATAGCCCTCACTCTACGAGTCAGTGAACCAATGTGAGGATTCTGCCAGTTGCTGAGTATGTCTATTTCAATTATGAATTCCGGCATTGGGGAAATAACCACAGAATGAGTCCAGGGACCCACTGGACCCCCTGTGAGATTGACCTGAGCTAAAACTCCATGAATTACCTGACCTCCATAAGCCCCAACTCTGACTGGTGAACCAGAGTGATGTTTTGGGTCTCCAGGAATTAATCTCACTTCTGAACTGGTGTCTAATATCCACAAAATATCTGATCATTTCCTTTTCCCCAATGCACAGTTACCCTGGTAAAAGGCCATAGGTCCCCCTGGGGAAGGCTTGGAGGAAGATTAACAGTATAAATTTTTGTCAGTGTAACAGGGTCCTTCCCCAAGGGTACCTGGCCTTCCGTTCATCCAAGGGGCTCTGGATCTGCAAACTGTCTCAAGTCCGGGAATTGATTAAGGGCCATGACTCTCTGTTTTTGTAATTCAAGGGAGAATTTTGTTCATGTGACCTAGAATTCTTCTGCCTATATAGTTCAAACAAGATTTTAGTCAATTGCCCATCTGTTTTTTTTAAATTCAGTTTTATTTAAATATAGTCACATACCATACAATCATCCATGGTATATAATCAGCTGCTCACAGTACGATCATATAGTTATGCATTCATCACAGCAATCTATTTCTGAACATTTTCCTTACAACAGAAAGAATCAGAATAAGTATAAAAAATAAAAGAAAAAAAAGAACACCAAAACCATCCCCCATCCCACCCTATTTGTCATTTAGTTTTTATCCCCATTTTTCTATTCATCGATCCATATACTAGATAAAGGGAGTGTGATCCACAAGGTTTTCACAATCACACTGTCACCCCTTGTAATCTACATTATTATATAATCATCTTCAGGAGTCCAGACTACTGGGTTGGAGTTTGGTAGTTTCAGATATTTACTTCTAGCTATTCCAATACATTAAAACCTAAGAGGTGTTATCTATATAGTGCATAAGAATGTCCACCAGAGTGACCTCTCAACTTCATTTGAAATCTCTCAGCCACTGAAACTATTTCATCTCATTTTGCATCCCCCTTTTGGTCAAGAAGATATTCTCAATCCCATGATGCCGGGTCCAGATTCATCCCTGGGAGTCATATCCTGCATTGCCAGGGAGATTTACACCACTGGGAATCGGGTCCCCCATAGGGGGGAGGGCAGTGGGTTCACCTGCCAAGGTGGCTCAGTTAGAGAGAGAGAGGGCCACATCTGAGCAACAAAGAGGTACTCAGGGGGAGACTCTTAGGCACAATTATATGCAAGTTTAGCCTCTCCTTTGCAGTAACCAGCTTCATAAGGGAAGTCCCATGATTGAGGAATTGCCCATCTATTTTACTACTCAGCACTCCATGATCCACTAGCCAATGCCATAAGTCTCTGTGAGTCATATTATTTTGATTGCTGCTTTGAGCCTGTTTTCCATTATGGTAGCCATGCCCACCTTGTCTGTGGCAATTAACTGCAGCCATTTGGCTTCTGCCAAGCCAGTACTCGATTATCCCCATTGTGTTTAAGTATTCCAGCTCAGTGGCAGCATTCCTACAGTAATATCTGACCTACAGAGAAGGGTGACTGCAGAGCTCTTCAGGTATGATGGAGCTAGTCTCACAAATTTATTCCTCACAGTCCTGGTAAAAGGTGTGTCCTCTGGACATTCCAGGGATATGTGAGCAGGTCTTCCATGATAAATCCACTCTAACATTCCAATCCTTCTAAGCCTTTGAATCCCCTCCTCCACATTGTACCATGGCAGTTCTGGCATTTCACTCTCTGGTAATGCCAGCCACCTTTTCAGCCAACCACCCAAACAAACTGTTAATACCCTTTCTAACCCCTCGAGCTACAACATTGTATGCAGAATCTCTGTTTAGTGGGCCCATGTCAGTAAATTCAGCCTGATCCAACCTTATAGTCCTTCTACCATTATCCCACACCCTTAATAGCCATTCCCACACATATTCCCCTGGTTTCTGTCTGTATAAGTTGGAAAACTCATACAGTTCTTTTGGTGTATAGCATACTTCTTCATGGGTCACAGTTTGTTCCTCATCCATCAGGGCCTGTTGGGACTTTAGTCTACCTATAGGTCTTGAAGCAAAGACTGGTGGTGCAGGTGGGTCATGAAAAAATTAGAACTATCCCTCAAGCCATATACCACAGGACATTACATTGCAGTTTCATCTTGTGAAACAGGATTAATGCCTCCAGACAGAGGAATGAGGACTGCTTCCTCAGAGGAGGTGATTATAGGTTTAGCAGGCACTGAAGTTTTAACCTCTTTAGGTGGAGGTTGGATGGCAGCCTCCTTAGGGGAGACTGGAGGTGGGGAAGCTGTTTCCTCAGGACAGCCCTCTACAGGTAAATCTAATAATGACTCAGCAAGAATCCAGGGTTCCAATGTCCTCACTGCCATTATTATCAATCCATATGTCCCCATCCCAAGTTTCTGGATCCCTTTTCTTTTCCAATCAATGCCTTTACTTTAATAGCAGACACCCTGAGAGGTTGAGATTTTAGTTTACATTGTAAATCTGCTACTCACACAATGAGAGTCTGCATCTGGTTTCCAGAAACTTCAAGTCGGTGGGCACAGGAAATAAGATTTTGTTTCAGGGCACACATAGAAACTTTTACATCTGTCATACGGCATTTAAGTTTTGAATTTGAAGCCTTTAGCTCATCCCTTTCTCTTACAACTTTATCCAAAGTATATAAGAGCAGCCAGCCAACATCATTATACCTCTTAATTCTGCAAAATTCCATGAAGTTGTCAAAAACACTGTCACTCAGAGCCTTGCTTTATAGTATATTATGATTAGGAGAATCAAATGGTGCTATTTTGTGTATCTCCTTTGCCAACTCATGCCATGGACTGTCAGTGCCCTCTTGATTATTGGAAATAGAGTCATTAGTGCCTTTGAATCTAATCAGAGTAGAAAACAAATTGTAAAAGCCCATTTTAAGATTCTGTTTCTCAAGAACCACTCCCAGTACCAAGTTGTATTAGTTAGGGTTCTCTAGGGAAACAGAATCAATGAGAGGTGTCTATGACTATAAAATTTATAAAAGTGACTCACACAACTGTGGGTATGCATGAGTCCAAATTCTGTAGAGCAGTCAGTAAACTGTGAACTCCAAGGAAGATGTCCAATGAACTCCTCAGGAAATGAACTGGCAACTTTGACAAACTCCTCAGTAAATGAACTGGGATCTTCGATGAACGTGTTTGATGAACTCCTCAGGAAATGAACTGGCAACTTTGAGGAACTCCTCAGGAAACACTTCCCTTGGCAGCCAAAGAAGAAGTGAAAGTCCTCTGTCTGTCTTGCTTATAAGTCTTCAACTGATTAATTGGATTAAATCCAGCCAATTGCATTCTCTCATTGTGGAAGACATGCCCTTTGGTGAGTCATCAGTCACAGCTGCAGTCAGTTGACTGATGATTTGATAAACCAGCCTGTTGGTTTATTAACCAGCCACAAATGTCCTCGCAGCAATTGTTAGGCCAGTGTTTGCTTGACCAGACAGCTGGGTACTATCACCTGGCCAAGTTGACACATGAGCCTAATCATCACACTGGAAATTGAAACTTACAAAGCAATACCATTTGAAATAGCAACAAAACTGTGAAAGACCTGTATACTTAAAACTACAAAACATTGCTAAGGAAAATTGAGGATCTAAATAAATGGAGGAATACATCATGTTTATAAATCCAAAGAATCAATATTTTTAAGATTTTGAGTCTTCTGAAATTGGTCTATACTTTCAATGAAATCCCAGTCAAAATCCAATCATGCTTTCTTCATAGAAAATCTCAAGCTGATTCTAAAATTCATATTGAAATAAAAAAGATTCTGGAATACAAAAACCGCAAAGTTGGAATACTACTAAGAATACCTGATTTTCAGACTTATTATGAAGGTATATTAATAGAGACAAAGTAGTATTGAAGTCAATTATACCCCAATAATGTTGTTAAAATAAAATGGAACAATCTTCTAAGATTTTCTTATCTTTACCTCCCATCTCTTTCTGAGGTTGAGAAAGCAGGTTGGATTAGAAGGACCCTGAAACACATTTTTAAAATAAATACATCAAAAAAAAAAAAAAATAAAGCTGCTCAACATTCTCTTATTTGAATGTACCATATACTATCTAAACTAACCTCAAACTTTTGTTCTTACTTAGTGTTGTATTGAACATCCTTATTTTCAACTTTACAACCATGTAGGAATAAACCTGTAGAATAAATTTCTGGAAATGGAATTGTTGAGTCAGAGGGTAGGAGCATTTTAAGATTTATAAATGATACTAATTTGCCCTACAAAGAAGTCCATTAATTCACAAGCTTATAAATATTTTATAAGTGCATATATTAACCCACAGTCTTTTCCACATGGTGCATCATACCTTTTGATATTTGCCATTCTGGTTGAGGGAAATGATAACTGGTCATTTATTTTGTATTTCTTTAATTATGAATGATATCAAGCAATTTTCAAAGGTCTATAAGTTATTTATTTTTTTATGATTTTCTGGTTGATTTTCTCAGTCAATTTTTATCTCAGGTTTTTATATTCCTCTTACATGTTTATGAGAACTCTGTATGTTGAGGATATTTGCCCTTTGTCACTTTTGGTGCAAATATTTTAACTAGTTTTTCATCAGTCTTTTAACTTTGATTATAGCATGATTTTCCTCACATAAGTTTTTAAAATCATTTTCATATTTATTCAGCATACATAATTAACATGGAAAATTCTGTTTCCTTACTGAGGTAAGAATAACTCCAATCTGATCATTTACCTTTTTACAAATTAAACAAAATAAATAACCATGCAGTTTTTCTTTCACTTATTTATTTAGTTTTCTCTAGGTTATTTAAAAGTTTTCTTTGGAACTCCAGTACAACCTTTTTTCAATACTCCTTTTCTCTTCACACTTTCTTTTAATGGACTACTTGCAGTTTGCTGAACTTTGTAATATCTACTTTTTTTTAAAAAAAATCTTTTTTGTTGTGGTAGCATACATATGTTTCAAAATGTCCCATTTTATCCACTTTCAAGTGGTCATTTCAGTGGTATTGATTACACTCACAATATTGTGCTACCATCACTAATATCCAACTTTTTCTTCACCCCAACACACAAACTCTGTACACCATAAACAATAACTACCACTTCCATTCCCCACCAGGCCTTTGGTAACTGGTAGTCTACACTCTGTCTCTGTGAAATTTGCTCTTTTTAGGTATTTCATAAAAGCAAGATAATACAATATTTTCCTTTTGTATTGGGCATATTTCATTCAAAATGATGTCTTCAAGGTTTCTTCATGTTGTAGAATATGTCAGAACTTCATTCATTTTTACTGCTGAATAATATCCCATTGTGTGTATACACCATATTTTGTTGATCCATCAATCTGTTAATGGACACTTTGGTTGCTTCCACTGTTTGGCTATTGTGAATAATGCTGTTATAAAGATTGGTGTAAACATATCTGTGTGAGTCCCTCCTTTCAGTTCTTTTGGTTATATACCAAGAAATGAGTATTCAAAGCCATTTGGCAGTTATATGTTCAACTTCCTGAAGAAACACAAAACTGATTTCCACAGTAGGTACATCATTTTAAAATCCCACCCAAAATTTTCAACTTCTTCACACCCTTGTCAAAACTTGTTATTTTATGTTTTTGTTATAATAGCTAACCTACTGCATTTAAAGTGGATTCTCATTGTGGTTTAGATTTGCATTTTCCATATGACAATGATATTGAGCATCTTTTCCTGTTTTCCATTTGTATAACTTCTTGGGAGAAATGTCTATTCAAGTCCTTTGTGCAGTTTTTGTTTCAGCTGCCTTTGTGTTGTTGAGTTGTAGCAATTCTTTATACAGTCTGGATATTAACCCTTAACAGATACATGGTTAGCAATTAAGTTTTCCCATTCCAAAGGTTGTCTTTTCATTTGATTTGATAGTGTACTTGGATGTACAAAGTGTTTTAATAATGATACAGTGCATTTCCTCTAATTGTTCTTTTGTTGCTTGTGCTTCAGTGTCATATCTAAGAAATCATGAACAAATCCAAAGTTATTAAGGTTCATCCCTATATTTTCTCCTAAGTGTTTTTTGGTTTTAGTTCTCATGTTTAGGTCTGAATTCATCAGGGTTCACTGGGGAAACAGAACTGAATGTATATGTATATATACCCGTATTAGAGTTCTCTAGGGAAACAGAATCAACAAGAGATATATGTATAATTATAAGATTTATAAAGTATCTCATGCCACTGTGGGTATGCATGAGTTCAAATTCCATTGGGCAAGCAGCAGACTGGCAACTACGATGAAGATGTTTGATGAACTCCTCAAGCAGAGAACTGGCAACTCTGCTGAACATGTTTGATGGACTCCTCAGGCAACGAACTGATAACTTCAATGAACTCCTCAGTAAATGCTTCACTGGTCAGCCAAAGAAGAAGTGAAGGTCCTCTATCTGTCTTGCTTAAAAGTCTTCAACTGATTGGATTAAATCCAGTTGATTGCATTCTCTCTCATTGTGGAAGACATGCCCTTCATTGATGTAATCAGTCATAGCTGCAGCCAATTGACTGATGATTTAATAAACCAACCTTCTGGTTTATTAACCAGTCAAAAATGTACTTGCAGTAATGGTTAGGCCAGTGTTTGCTTGACCATACACCTGGGTGCCATCACATGACCAAGTTGACACATGAACCTAACCACAACAATACCTAATATAAATATAAAGATCTTTTAAAATAGGAATTGGCTCATGTGACTCTGGAGATGGGCAAGTCCTAATTATGTAGGGCAAGCCACAAGATGGGAACTCCAATGAAGGTTTTCAATGAACTCCCCAGGAGAAACTGACTGGATGAAGTAGAGATGGGAATTTTCCCTTCTGATTGCCGAAATCACCACTTTTCCTTTTAAAGCTGCCAACTGATTGGATAAGACTTCTTTCATTGTTGAAGGCAATCTCCCCAGTTGATTTTAGATGTAATCAGCCATAGATGCAATCAAGTTACTGATAATTTCAGTCCACAAATATCCTTGAAGTAAAAATCGAACCAGGCTTGCTTGATGAAAAAACTGGTGGGCATAATCAGGCCAAGTTAACACATGAAGTTAACCATTGCAGTCCACCCTTGCCATCATAGCAACTACACACATCTTAAAGCATATTTATGGTTAAAAAACATTAACAGTCACAATTTCTCCTAACAATACTTAACATACTCTATATCCTGCATACAACTGGAAACACACTAACTCTCCCCAGAAAACTGTGCAAGTCATTGGGTAATATTCACTCTAAAACAAGGTATCCTATAACTAATACTATGTCATGAAGCTAATAAAAGTAAAGTGATGTCATATGATAAGGGGACAAGATAGGGAAGAAAACAAATATATTTACTTTATGTATATATACAAACATACACATAAAACAAGGAAGAAATATTCATAACCATTACAATATTTGTTTCTGTAACTGGTCACATGATCAAAGCTGATATTTCTAACCACCTCTTCCACTACCCATTCCATATTCCCTTTTATCAGTCAGCAAACACCTCAGCTGGCCATAATTCTTTGTGTGCTGGGGTAACTCAAACCTTCATTATAAAAGTTTCTCATTGACTCTTAGTCCTGCCTGGATTGAGTTGTTACAGTTTTCTATTGACTTTATTCACCAGCACATGGTAGAACTAAGAAACTCCCTAGGGAATATTCTGTTTTCCAGGCAAAATCTTCTTTACCTTCATTGTGTTGTTGGAGTACTATTTACCCTTGATAGTCAGGATCAGTTACTCCAGCCTGTAAAGCAGTTCCCTTCTTTGCCTGTTTATTCAGAGGCATGAGGAGTTCAGTGGCCAGGTGGCAGTCTTAACTTTCAGTCTAATGGAATGATTGTGTCTCCTCATGGAAATAAACCTCCTTTTGGAACATAGACCTGTTGACCAGCAGAGCTTAAGGATGCAGGGACAGGAAGCAAAAGTTTTGATAGCAGAATACTAGGGATAATAGTGATCTGTGTCATCCCATTTCCAACCCTTGATTTCTGGCTAATGGAGAAATATCACCATAGTGTAGACTCTGATTTAGAAAATATACAGCATCAGGGATAACATTTCCCCAGTCCTGCAAGGTATTACCACTCACTTGGTACTGTAATTGAGTATTCAATGTCCATAGAGGCATTATTCACAATTGTCAAAAGATGGAAGCAACACAAGTGTCAATCACATGATCAGTTGATAAACAAAATATGGTATATATACAAACAATGGAATATTATTCAGCATTAAAAAGGAATGAATTTCTGATTTACATGGCAACGTGGATGAACCTTGAAGACATTGTGTTGAGTGAAACAAGCCAGACACAAAAGAACAAATATTGTATCATCTCATTGATATTAAACTATTAGAATAACTAAACACATACTGTTGGAATCTAGAATTTAAAATTTAGGCTACCAGGGGCAGGACTGGGAATAGGGAATGTGGAGTTAATGCTTGATTTGTACAGAATTTCTATTTGGGTTGATTGTAAAACTTTGGAAATGGATGGTAGCAAATTATTGTGAGATTAATTAGCAGCACTGAAATATATAAGTGGATGTAGTTAAAGGAGGAAATTTTAGGACTTATATATGTTGCTAGAATAAAAATTAAAAGATAAAACAGTGGGCTGTACAACACAGTGAACGCTATTGTAAACAATGGATTATTGTCAATATTAGAATTAGAAAAATGAACTTTCATGAATTATAACAAATATACCACACTAATGCAAGGTGTTATATAATAGGATGGTATATAGGAAAATTCACCTAATGTAAACTATGGACTACAGCTACTAGGGCACTTATAATGCTCTTTCATCTATTGTAACAAAGGCACTACTGTAATGTACCACATCAATAATGAGGGGTATGTGGGAATTCTGTATTTTTAACCTGATTTTCTCTAAACCTGCAACTTCTTTAATTAAAAAAAATTTAAAAGGCCATTCTACTATTCTACAAATTCAGATGCTTCAGGATAATGGAGAACATGGTAAAACCTGTGAATTCCATGATCATGTGTGCATTCCTGCACCTCATTTGTCATTGAAATCAATTCCTTGATCAGAAGCAGTGAGTTGTGGAATATCATGATGGTAGATAAAACATTCTATAAGCCCACAGATAGTTTTGGCAGAAGCATTGCAGGCAGGGAAAGCAAACCTGTATCTGTAGTGTGTGTCTATGTCAGTTAGAACAAAACAATTCCCCTTCTATGATGGAAGTGCTCCAATGTAATTAATGTGCAACCAGGTAGAAGACTGATCACCTTGAGTTATGGTACCATATCAGGGATTGAGTTTAGGTGGCTGTAGTTCTAGCCAGGTCAGGATTTTTGAGTGGAAGTTCATGTTGCTGAGCCAATGAATAACCATCATTCCTACCACCATAGTTACTTTATTAATGAGCTCATTGGACAATGACAGTAGTAGCTGGGGAAAAAGTATAGAAAGATTTATATCCACAGAATGGGTCATCTTATCCACCTGATTAATAAAATATTTCTCTTATGAAGCCACCCTCTGCTGAACACTCACATGGGGGCACAACTATCTTCATGTCTTTTGCCCATTCAGAATAACTCTCCCCTAGACCTCTTTGTCACCAATATCCCAATAATGTTCCTCACAAATTCTTGACCTTCCAGGCAACAGCTCATGAATCAATATACAAATGCACATCTGGCCATTTCTGTTTCCAAGCTAAATGAACAACCAGGTTCACTGCTTGAAGTTATGCCCACTTGGAGGATTTACTTTCAACACTGTCCTTCAGAGATGTCCCAGAAAGAGTCTGCAGTGCTGCAAATGTCCACTTTTGGGTGGTACCTCTATATCTTGCATAACCATCTACAAACCATGCCTGAGTTTTCTCTTCCTCAGTCAAGTGATAAGGAACTCTCCAAGAGATTATAGTTGTGGACTGGGAAACAGAAGGTTACATGGCAGGAGTGGGGTCCACGGGGGCCACTTCCACATATAACTTATTTATGTCTTCAGGACACATGAGCTCTGTGTCATATATGCCACTTCCATTTTATGATAGAGTCCTGCTGTGCATACTCAGCTTTATGGTTTTGTGGGTCAGGCAACACCAGTTAATGATGGGCAATACAGCTCTCTTGGTAGCTTGTTGGCTCATGGTTAAGGGTTTAGCCAAAATCTGTTTCTCAAAAGGAGAGTAGGTATCTGCAGAAGATGGCATCAGGGCTTTGCTCCAAATTCTCAAGGGTCTGCATTGTGACTCTCCTTTAGGGACATGCCAAAGTCTCTAGAAAACATCTCTAATTGCCACTGACACTTCCAGCAACAACTAGGTGTTGTGCCTCTTTTTTGCTTGTAAGAGGGGCCAGAGGCAAGAGATTAGCCTTCATCTTAGAAGGCATATGTTGAATGCCCCACAACACTGGACACCTAGAAATTTCACTGAATTGAAATGCCTTACCAGTAAGTCTAGAGTAGTTGCTACTTCTTGCCCACTAAGTTGAATTAACATGATATCCTCAATATAATGGACCGGTGTGATGTCTTGTGTGAAGGAGAGATGATCAAGTTCTCTGAAGACTAGATTATAACAAGATTAGTGAGTTGTATATCTCTGAGGTAGGACAGTGAATGTGGATTGCTGGCCATGCCACCTGAAGGCAATATTTTTCTGGTGGTCTTTACTGACAGAAATTGGTAGAAAAGCACTTGTGCCATACCAGCTTCCAGGGCATGTGTTTATTTGCTCAACAAATGATACCCCATTAGGAACTGCAGCTGCAATTGGAGTCACCACCTTGTTTAGTTTTCAATAATTCATGGTCATCTTCCAAGATCCATCTCTTTTTTGCACAGCCCAAAAAGGAAAGTTGAATGGAGATAAGTTGGAAATCACCCCACCTGCACCCTTTGAGCCATTCTGGTAGGCATTAATCTCTGCTATCTCTCCAGGAATGATGTACTGCTTTTCATTTACTCTTTTGATAGGTAGAGGCAGTTCTACAGGCTAGAGCTTGACCTTTCCTACCATAAGAGTCCTCACTCCACAAGTCATGGAACAAATGTTGGGATTCTTCTAGTTGCTGAGCATGTCTATTCCAAGTATGCATTCCAGAATTGGTGTAATAACCACAAAATGGATCCATGGAACAACTAAACCCACTGTGAGATAGGCCTGAACTAAAACTCCATTGATCACCTGACTTCTATAAGCCCCTACACTCACTGGTGGGCCACAGTGGTCTTTCAGGTCTCATGGAATTACTATCACTTTGAAGCCAGTGTCTAATAAACCCCCAAATATCTGATAATTCCCTTTTCCCAATGCATTTTAAATGGTTATAAGTCTCTTTGAGGAAAGCTTGGAGGAAGATTAACAGTATAAATTTTTGGCAATGTAACAGAGTCCTTCCCCAAGGGGACTTGGCCTTCCCTGCATTCAAGGGATTCTGGGTCTGTAAACTGTCTCAAGTCTGGAAATTGATTAAGTCATGGTGATACTCTGTTTTTATAATTCAAATTAGACTTTTATTCACTCTACCAAGAACTCTTATGCTTATACAGATCAAGTAAGAATTTAACAGACTCATCTATTTTACTTCTAGGTACCTGCATGAACTACTACACAAAACCATTAGTCTCTGCAAGTCAGACTATTTTGATTACAATTTTGAGTCTGCTGTCCATTACGGTAGCCATAATCTCTGTCTTTGGCAATTAAGTTCTGGCACTTGGTTTCTGCCAACCTGGAATCCTATCATCTCCATTGCGTTTAAGGATCCAAGTTCAGTGACAGTAGTTCCCACAGTAATATCTGACCTACAGAGAAGGGCAAATATAGAGCTCTTCATGAATGATGGATTTAGCCTCATATTTATTCCTCACAGTCCTGGTGAAAGGTGTGTCCTTTGGACATTCCAGGGGTGAGTGTGCAGGTCTTACACGATAAATAGACTCTAACATTCCAATCTCTCTAAGTCTTCAGATCTCTTCATATACATTATACCAGGGCAGTTCTGACATTTTGTCTTAAGGCAATGTAGGCCACTTTTCAGTCTATGTTTCAGTCAACCACCCAAAGTATTTGAACCCATTCTAACCACTCAAGGTACAACATTGAATCCAGAATCTCTGCTTAGTGTGCCCATATCAAGAAATTCAGCCTGGTCCAACTTTGCATTCCTTTCACTATTATCCCACACCATTAAAGTTCACTCCCACACATATTCCCCAGACTTTGTCTATATAAATTGGATATGTCATGCAGTACTTTTGGACCATAGTGCACCTTCTCTTGGCTCACACTTTATACCTCACATTTTGTGGCCTGTTGGTACTCCAGCCTAGTTATTTATCTGGAAGGAAAGACACATGTTAGGAGTGAGTCATGAGAAGAATTAGCAGTGTCTGGCAAACAGTGTCTTGCAAGCCAACTACTTCAGGGCATTCCATTGTGGTTTCATCTGATGAAACAGGATGAATCTCTTCAGAGAGAGGCCTAATGGCTGTTTCCTCAGGAGCGGTGGTTACATGCTTTTCAGACACAGCAGGATTAATGTCTCCAGGTAGAGGTTGGATGGCTTACTCTTCAGGGCAGATTGGAGAGAGGGTGGCTGATTTCTCATGGGAGACCATTACAGTATTTTTTTCTGAGAAACACTCAGCAGAAACTAGGGTTCCAAAGTCCCCACCCTTATTATTATCAACACATATGTTCCCAGTCCAATTCTCAGCATCCCACTCCATTACAATCAATGTTCTCACTTTAAAAGTAGACACAGTACAATGTTGGGAATTCAGTTAAAATTGTGATTCAGCTTCTCACACAATGAAACTCTGGGTTGGGTTTCTAGAAATCTCAAGTATGTGGCTACATGAAATAAGATTTTATTTAAAGGCACAGATAGAAACTTTCATATCCTTCAATTGGTGCTTAAGTTGGGAATTGGAAGTATTGCACTCATCCCTTTCTTTTATAAATGTATAGGAACAACAAGCCAGGTTTTTTGACTCCAAAATCTCTATTACAGTGTCAAAAACCTTCTCACCCAGAGCCTTGCCTCTTCTGTGCATTTGAGTAGCATTATCCAGTGATTATCCAGAGATTTTGCATATATCTATTGCTAACTCACACCATGGACTATCAGTGCCATGATAATTGCTGGAAATAGAGTCATCAGTGTCTTTTATTTGAGTCAGATTAGAGAAACAATACCAGAACCCCAGAACAAACTCAAATTTCATACTTAAGAATATTTTTCTTGAGAACAAATTCCAGTACCAAAATGGACATTAGGGTTCTCTAGGGAAACGTATCAGAAAAGTTTTAAATTATGATGAGGTCCCATTTACATATTTTTTGTTTTGTTGCTTGTGCTATGACTCTAAATTCTAAGAAAATATTGCCTAACAAAAGAGCCTGTAGATGTTTCCCTACACTTTCTTTGAGGAGATTTTTAGTCCTTGTTCTTATATTTAGGGCTTTTATCCATTTTTAGTTAATTTTTTGTGTATAGTGTGCAATACATATCCTCCTTTATACTTTCGCATATGGATATCAAGTTCCTCCATCACCATTTGAGAAGATACTATTCTTTCCCAATTAAGTGGGCTTGGCAACCTGGTCAAAAATCAATTCACAAGGGGGCAGGGCAAGGTGGCATTGTGGTGAAGTATGGAATATAGTTACTCCTCTAGGGCAGCTGGTAAATAACCAGGAAGTGCCTGGAAGAACTGTTTGCAGGACTTCTGTGACTGAACACACATTGTACACTGGTCTGGAATGGGTGGAACAGCTGAGAATGCAGCAAAGAACTGTAAGTTTCCCCAGACAGGGGCTGGTACCCCTCCCACATGGGCACAGCAGACTGTCTTGGAGCTTGTTCTAAAAGGAAAAAAGAAGCAGTTTCTGCTGGGAGCAAGGAGGGTGGCTCAACCTGGCTCCAATTACAGAAATAATTAACAAATTTTGACTGTTGAATAAAAGCCCTGAGCACAAACAAATCAAAAGCAAGCACAAAAGGAACTGGGAGGTTTCACCCCCGCAGAGAGCAGGTGGAACTAACAACAAATAAACAGAGACTTTTGGAGTTGGGGGAGCTCAGAATACTGGAAAAGGTCTTGGCTCCAAGATAAAGGAGCACATAGAAACAGGTGTCAATACCAGCTCTTGATTGGCAAACCCCAAGACCTGGGGTCCAGTTCTGAAAAGGTTTTTTTTTTTCCTTTGCTTTCTCTCTGTTTCTTTTTTAATTTTATTTTTTTTTTTTTTTTTAGTTTTCAGTAGTCCATTAGAGCTGTGGAAACATTCAGGTTTCAGCACTGCCTGGGGCAAGGGAGGAATTAAGGTATGTCTGAGAATAAATAGGCTAAGGAGATAATTCCCTAAAATGTGTATCACTAAATATTCCTACTGGGAGCAAGGGAAAGTAGCCAGGCCAATCTACAATTGCAACTTCAATCCCAGCAGAGAGGAGGTGAAGCAGACAAAAAAATGAAATAAAAAAGAATAAAGACAGAGTCTTTTGGAGTTGACTGAGCTCAGAGTACTGGAAATGGGCCAGTGCCCCAAGAAAGGGGGTTCACAGAGCCTGGTACAAATTCTGGCTCTTGACTGGTGAAACCTGGGGGCTCAGAAAGACTCTGAAAAAAGGTTTCTTTTTTCCTCACATTTTTTCCTTTTCTTTCTCTTCTTTTGTTAGCTTTTCTTCTTTTTAAAAACTATTCTAAATGGCTTATTAGAGAAAGATTCAGATATTTTCAATTGACAGCTGGACCAAGGAAAGGGAAAAACTAAGATAGGTTTAAAAGACAAACAGTGAGTCAAGTGAGGGAGGTAATTCCCTAAAGGTCACATCTAACCCCAAGAAAAAAGGGGAAAAGGGCCCAGCTCAAGTGGTGGCCCTCCTTCAGAGAACTTAGACACCAAGAGCTGGAAAACAGAAACAGCTTGAGACAACCACACACCTGGCAGGGCTTCCTGAGAATTAAAGGCACTGTATCTCTTTACAACAGTGGGGGGATGCAGGATGAACAGCACTACCTACTGGACCGGATAAGTAAAGCACAGAATCTAGAATCTTCACAAGAGGGTGAGACAAACTGCTGGGTCTCATTCTCAGGGAAACTTGATATGGATTACACCCTCCTTCCAATATCTGGGCCTTTATGGACTGGAGAAATATGATTTGGGTTGATTACATCTGGGGATACAATCTCAAAAAAAGTTCCATATAGATAGGTATCATATATACAGAAATATAAGAGCTGAAAAATTCTGATCAATTAAACAGAAGCTATGCCTGGTATCTAGGATAACTAGACCAGAACACAAAAGAACAGACAGAGAACAAAGCCAACCAGCAATAATACCCCAGGTAAAAGAATCAAAATGATCTCCAGAATAAACAAATCAAGAAAATGAAATGCTTAGACAGCAAAATATGAGTCATACTAGGAAACACAAAGATATGGACCAGTCATATCTCCTGTTAGTTTCAGGTATTTGAAACTAACACTTAACTGAGATACAGGGGTCAAAACAACTAATTAAAGATGTTCAAACAAATCTTCTAAATCAAATCAAGGAGATGAAGGATAATGTGGCAAAACAGATGAAGGATAAAATGAAGATGCTGAGTGATGATGAAGAATTCATAAACTTGAGAAAACAAATGGCAGAAATTATGAGAATGAAAGGGACAACAAAAGAGATAGAAAATGGAGATATGATAGATTTGAAGAGGCAAAAGGATGGATCGGTGAGCTAGAAGACAGGTCATCTGAAATCATAGACACAGAAAAACAGAAAGGGAAAAGAATTAAAAAATACAAGCAAGGTCTCAGGGAGCAGAATGACATCATGAACCACATGAATATACCTGTTATGGCTGTCCCAGAAAGAAGAGAAGGAAAAATTGGCAGAAAGAATAATGGAGGAAATAATCACTGAAAATTTCCCAGGTCTTCTGAAAGATAAAATTACAGGTTTTAAAACCTGTACCCCAAACAGAAGAGACCTACATACTACAAACAGAAAAGATCCAAATAGCCTTATTCCAAGACACTTACTGATCAGATTGCCAAATGTCAAAGACAAATAGAGAATACTGAAGGCAGCAAGAGAAAAGTGATCCATCACATACAAGGGAAGTTCAATAAGACTATGTGGATTTTTGTGCAGAAACTATGGAGACAAGAATGCAGTGGTATGATATATTTAAGATACTGAAAAAGAAAAACTTCCAAACAAGAATTCTAAATCTGGCAAAATTATCATTCACAAATGAGGGAGAGTTTAAAATATTTTTAGACAAACAGACACTGAGAGATTTTATGAACAAGATACTTGCTCTGTAAGAAGTACATAAGGGAATGCTTCTGGCTCATAGGAAAAGACAGAGCAGAGAAGTTAGGAGAAGTGCGTAGCAATGAAAAATATCAGGAAGGATAAAAGGGGAGAGAGAGGAAAAATATATGACATATAAAATCCAAAAGACAAAAAGGTAGAAAAACACACTGCCCTTAAAGTAATAACATTAAATGTTAAAGGATTAAACTGCCCAATAAAAAGACATACAGTGGCAAATGGATTAAAAAAAAAAAACAGGATCAATCTCTATGCTGTCTACCAGAGTCCCATTTTCAACATAAGGATAAAAATAGGTTGAAAATGAAAAGTTGGAATAACATATTTCATGCAATCAATAACCAGAAAACAGTGGGGGTATCTATATTAATACCAGGCAAATTAGATTCCAGATGTCAAACAATTACAAGAGACAAAGAAGGACACTATATTATAATAAAAGGGACAATTCACCAAGAAGACAACAATCATAAATACTTATGCAATGAAACAGAATATCCCATAATACCTGAGGCAAACACTGAAGGGAGTAGTAGACAGCTACCCAATAATAGTTGGGGACCTCAGTACACCACTCTCATCAATGGATAAAACATCTAGTCAGAGGATTAAAAAAGAAACAGAGATACTGAATTCTATGATAATAGAATAGCAAGCTACATATTTTTCTCAAGTGCTCATGGACATTCTCCAGGATAGATTACATGCTGCATCACAAAGCCAGTCTTGATAAATTTAAAAATATTAATATTATACAAAAGAGTTTCTGAGATCATAATGAAGTTGGAAAATAATAGGTTGAAGGCAGGAAAATTCACCAATATATGGCAGGTAAACAACAGACTCCTGAACATCCAGTGGCTCAAGGAAGAAACTTCAAGAGAAATTAATGAATATATTGAGACAAATGAAAATGAAAATAAAAATTATCAAAATTTATGGGATGCAGCAAAGGTGGTGCTGAGAGGGGAATTTATTGCCCTAAACACCTATATTAAAAAGGAAGAAAGAAAAAAAGTCAAGGAATTAACTGTTCACATGGAGGAACTAGAGGCAGAGGAGCAAACTAACCACAAAGCAAACAGAAGGAAAGAAATAACAAAGATTAAAGCAGAAATAAATGAAATTGAGAACATGAAAACAATAGAGAAAATCAACAATACCAGTAGTTGGTTCATTGAGAAAATCAATAAAAGTGATGGACCCTTATGGAGGCTAACAAAACTAGAAAGAGGGGATGCAAATAAAATGAGAAATGGGAAACAGGACATAATCATTGACTCCACAGAAATAAAGGAGATAATGAGAGGACACTATAAGCCACAATATGCTAATAAACTGGACTTGAGAAGAAATAGACAACCTAAACATACCAATGACAAGAGATTGAATCAGTCATCAAAAAGCTCCCAGAAAAGAAAAGTCCAGGACCAGTTGGCTTCATATGTGAATTCTACCAAGCATTCAAGAAAGAATTAGTGTAAATCCTGTTCAAACTCCTCAAAAATGAAAGCTACCTAACTCATTCTATTAAGCCAACTTCAAACTAATACCAAAGCCAGACAAAGATATTACAAGAAAACTATAGACCAATCACTTTAATGAATATAGTTGCAAGGATCCTCAAGAAAACAATGACAAATTGAATCCAGCAGCTCATTAAAAGAATTATACCCCATGTCAAGTGGGAATTTCTGCAGGTATGCAAGGCTGCAGAAAATCAATTAGTATAGTACACCACATCAATAAATCAAAGCAGGAAGACCACATGATCATCTCAATTTATGCAGAAAAGACATTTGACAAAATTCAACATATTTGTCAATGAAAACTTTCAAAAGGATAGGAATAGAAGGGGCCTTCCTCACTATGATAAAGCTATATACGTAAAACCCACAGTAAACATACTCAATGGGGAGAGACTGAAAGCTTTCCCTCTAAGATCAAGAACAAGACAAGGATCTCCACTGCCACTACTGTTATTCAACATTGTGCTGGAAATTATAGGTATAACAATTACAGAAGAAAAAGAAATAAAAGATATCCATACTGAAAAGAAAGAAGTAAAATACTGTTTGCAGATGACATGATCCTATATATAGAAAATCCTGAAAAATTTACAGCAAAGCAACTAGTTAATAAATGAATACAGCAAAGTGACAGGGTACAAAATCAGTAGTGTTCCTATGCAATACTAATGAGTAACATGAGGAAGAATTCAAGAAAAAAATTCCATTTACAATAGCAACCAAAATAATCAAATATTTCAGAATTTAACCAAGGACACGATCTATACACAGAAAACTACAAAAAAAAAAAAATGCTAAAAGAAAACAAAGAAGCCCTAAATAAACAGGAGGATTATTTAGGTTCATGGATTGGAAGACTAAATAAAGATGTCAATTCTACCTAAACTGAATTATAGATTCAATGATATACCAATTAAAATCCAAACAACTACTGAGGAAATAGAAAAGACAATAATTGACTTTATATGGAAGGGCAATGTGCTTGTTTGTATATATTATGTCCCCCAAAATGGCATTATCTTTGATGCAGTCTTGTGCAGGCAGGAAATGTATTGGTGTTGATTGGGTTGGAGACTTTTGATTGGATGTTTCTGTGGAGATGAGAGAGAGATAAACTTAGAACTGAACTCTTGGGTTCAAAGAAACCAGAAACTGATGGTTTGTAAATTTCTGGGCTTCCAGGGGGTGGAACCCCAGAAGCTACAGCCCAATATGAGGATTTAACCAAACTTGGAACCCAGCCACCATTTCAGTACAAGGCAAGATGGGAGGAGTTAAGCAGAAAGGATTTGTGGAAATTTCTATTGTGTGACAGCTTTGACCTCTGTGTGCTTCATGGGAAGCCAACAGAATTTTTGTAAGATCTTTACAGATGGAGATGCTGCTGGTCTGAAATGGAGGAGACAGACAAGGAACAAATTGAAGGAAAATTTTCTTCAAAGACAGAGCCATGGATGTTGAGGTCTGGAGTTAAGAGTTCTTGGGCTGGGAGAGCGGAGTGGCTCACATGCATTGAAAGGGTGTTTGCCCCAGAGGTTGAGGGTGGGCCTTCTGCCTCAATGCTCAGGAGGCATTCTGCCACCCCAAGCCGAAACTGAGTGAAGCACATTCCCAGGGAATTGGGAGAGCCTGGCTGCCACCCCACTGTTCTGAAGGAGTTGAGCGTGTGCCCTGGAGATGGAAGAGAATCTGGTTGCTGCTCTGATGTTTGAGGAGGGTGTGGCTGAGAAGGTGATCTCCCCAATGTGTGGATATGTGGGAGCACTCACCACAGTGTTTGGAGAGAAATAGCCTGCCAGGTAAGCATTTGGAAAGTGTGGGAAAGCCACTCTCTGAAGCCCCAAGGAAAAACATCATTCTGTAAATCACTCTCAGACTGAAATCTAATGGAGTTTGCCCTGCAGGTTTTAGGAAATGTTTTGGTCCCTTAAACTCTGCTTTCCTTACTGTTTCTCTTTATGTCAGTGGGAATGTTTATCCTATGACTGTCCCTCCTTGGTATGATGGAGGCAGAAAACTTGTTCTAAGTTTTACAGGTACAGAGCCAGAGGGGAATTATGCATTAGGACAAACCATGCCTGTAACTGATTTAATGGGATCTTGCACTTAACTACTGATACTGAAATGATTTAAGTTTTTGTGATATTGTGATGGGATGAATGTGTTTTGTATATGGAAAGTTCATGTCATTTTGGGGTCCAGGGGCTGGAATGTGCTGGTTTGTATGTATTATGTCCCCCAAAACACCATTAGCTTTGATGAAGTCTTCTGTGGGCAGGAAATGTATTGGCATTGTTTGGGTTGGAGACTTTTGAATGGATGTTTCTGTGGAGATGTGTTCACTGAACTGTGGGTGAGATCTTTCAATGGATAATTTCCATGTAGGTGTGGCCCTGCCCACTCAGTGTGGGCATTGATTAGTTTACTAGAACACTATATAAGCTCAGACAGAAGAAGTGAGCTTGCTACAGCCAAGAGGGACACTTTGAAGAATGCACAGGAGATGAGAGAGGAACTTCAGTTTACAGAGACGTTTTGGATATGACCTTTGAAAGCAGACTTTTGCTCCAGAGATGGTAAGAGAGGACAAATGCCCCAAGAGCAACTGAGAGTGACATTTTGGAGAGAAGCTGAAGCCTAGAGAGAAATGTCCTGGGAGAAAGCCATTTTGAAACCAGAACTCTGGAGCAGATGCCAGCCATGTGCCTTCCCAGCTAACAGAAGTTTTTTGGACATCACTGGCCATCTTCCAATGAAGGTACCCAATTGTTGATGTGTTAACTTGGACATTTTATGGCCTTAAGACTGTACCTGTGTAACCAAATAAACCCCATTTTCTAAAAGCCAATCCATTTCTGGAGTTTTGCCTTCAGGCAGCATTAGCAAACTGGAACAGGCAAGGTCTCTGAACAGCCAACAATATTTTAAAAACTATAAATGAAGACTGTATGCAAGATGGCAGATTAGGAGAGAGAGAGAGAAAAATTCACCTCCATGGAAAACACTAGACAAAAGACAGAAAGTTCTCCAGAAGAGTTGTTCCAAGGTTCCACTGGCTGGGCAGGGACTTCTACATCCATTGTAACTGTGTACTTTGGGAAACTGAGAGACTGTGTTTGGACTCATGTGAGTTTTCAGTCCAGAAAGCTGCCAAGGAAATGACAGATGGAGTTGCATTCCAGCATAGTGGGGAGGAACTGAGAGACTGTTCAAAGATGAGTTAGCATAAAACCCAGAAAGCAGCCAGGGAGCCAGCAGCAAGAGCCACAGTCAAGCACAGTGGGGAGTGTTTTCACACCCCAGGCACCTGCCTCAGATAGCCATTCACACACCGCACCCACAGCTAAGGGCCCCTGAGCCAGCGATAGGCTGCTGAAGCAGGTGGATGATCATGGAAGTTGGTAGTTTCCATGCCCTGTGCAGCCATTTTTGAAGTGAGCTGGGAGACAACACTTCACAGCACTGTGGCCAAGAGCTTCCTTAAGGGAATTTGGGATTCAGCTGGCTTGTGACAGTGCGCACACCTCTTCCATGGAAGGCCACATTGTGCACCGCCTAGAGGAAGGTATGCCACATGGAAGTGCCATGAACCCTTCACCAATCCCAGGGACTTGTAGGCCCATGGAAGAGAGGGAGTGTGGGGAATATGAGCTGAAGGGTTACATGCATTCTGCAACCCCAGGGTATTCCAGTCACAGCCCTGGTAACAGCTGGGAGTACCAGGTCTTAGAGCCACTTTCCTTGCCAAACTGCATGGGGCACAACCCCACCCACAGGGTTGGCAGTCCACACTAAACACAGAAAATTGGTTCACTGATTGTACCTCCACATTATATGTGCCCCAACTTGCAGCATAGAGGAAGTGCTTGAGGGTAAGAATTGGCTCAGGAGTGCCATTTGCTGGTAGTTCAGGGAAAGTGCATTCCACCAAGCTGTAGCTCTCTCAAATTACAAATAATTGTTTAAATAAGCCTGCATATTCTAAAAGAACCCTATCAAGATAAGCAAATGCAAACAGACAAAAAAAATTTTTAAGCACATGAATAAATAAGAAGATATGGATAACCCAAATGCCCAAATTGAAAAACCAGAGGAGACACAGAACTTGAAACAATTAATCAAAGAAATAATCACAAACTCCAATATCATGGCTCAGGTTTAAAGGACATCAAGAAGACCCTAGAAGAGCATAAAGAAGAATTTTCAAGAATAAAGAAAAAATAGCATATCTTGTGGAAATAAAAGAAATTGTTGATTAAATTAAAAAGAATCTTGAGTCACATAACAACAGATTTGAAGTCATAGAGGAAAAAATAAATGAACTCAAAGATAGTGTGTGGGAAAGTAAAAGCATAAAAGAACAAATGTTGAAAAAAATTTTAAAAATGTGAAACGTATCTCAAGGAAATGATGGACAACATGAAGTGCACAAATATAAGAAATATTGGTGTTCCAGAAGGGAAGAGAAGGGTAAAGGAATAGGAAGAGTATTCAGAGACATTGCTGGGGAAAACTTCCAAAGCCTGTTAAATAATATAAACATGCAAAACACAGATGCCCAATGAATTCCAAACAGAATAAATCCAAATAAACCCACTCTGAGAAATATTCTGATCAGATTGCCAAATGCTCAATAGAAGAAAGTTTTGAAGGCAGCAAGAAAAGCAATTCACCACATACAAGGGAAACAACATAAGATTAAGTAGTGACTACTCAGTGGCCACCATGAAGATGAGAAGGCAGTGGTATAACATATTTGAATTCTGAAAGAGAAGTTGCCAACCAGGAATTCTTTATCCAGCAAAGCTCTCCTTCAAATTTGAGGGAGAGCTTAAAATTTTCACAGAAAAACAAAGGCTGAGAGAATTTGCTAACTAGAGTCCTTCACTACAAGAAATACTAAAGGGAGCCCTAACAGCTGAGAAAAAAAGAAAGGACAAAGAGGTCTGGAAAAGGGCACAGAACTAAAGAGTTTTAATAACAATATGTTAAAAGACATAAGGAGAGAGAGGGAAAAAATAGATCTGACAAATAAAAACCAAAGGATATGATGGCTAACTCAAGAACTGCCTTCAGAGTAATAACATTGAATGTGAGTGGATTAAACTCCCCAATTAAAAGGTATGGATTGGCTTAATAGATTTAAAAATATGAACCATCAATATGTTGCTTGCAAGAGACTCATCTTAGACCCAGAGACACAAAGTGATTGAAAGTGAAAGGATGGAAAAACATATTCCATGCAAGCTACAGCTAAAAGAAGACAGGAGTAGCAATATTAATCTCAGATAAAACCAAGTTTAAATACAAGAATGTCATAAGAGGCAAAGGACACTGTATACTAATAAAAGGGACAATTCAACAAGAAGAAATAATCAAAAATGTCTATGCACCCAATCAAGATTCCCCAAAGTATCTGATACCCAGGGGTGTAAATCCCCCTGACAATGTGGAATATGACTCTCAGGGAGGTACCTAGACCTGGCATCATGGAATGGAGAACATCTTGACCAAAAGGGGGATGTGAAAAGAAATGAAATAAGTTTCAGTGGCTGAGAAATTCCAAAAGGAGCCGAGAGGTCATTCTGGTGGGCAGTCTTACACACAATATAGATAACCCTTTTTAGGTTCTAATGACTTCGAATAGCTAGCAGTAAATACCTGAAACTATCAAATTACAACACAGAATCCTTGACTCTTGAAGACAATTGTATAACAGTGTAGCTTATGAGGGGTGACAATGTGATTGGGAAAGCCATATGGATCATATTCCCCTTTGTCCAGTATATGGATGGATGATTATAAAAATGTGGGCAAAAAAAAAACACTCAGTGTTCTTTTTTACTTTAATTGTTCTTTTTCACTTTAACTTTTACTCTTATTACTTTTGTGTGCTGGTAATGAAAATGTTCAAAAATTAATTTTGGTGAGGAACACACAACTATATAATGGTACTATGAAAAACTGATTGTATGCTTTGTATGACTGCATGGTATGTGAATATATCTCAATGAAACTGAATTATTTAAAAAATGTAAAAAATAATGGAAGGGGGCATGGTTAGGGTTATGGGAGGAACTGAGTTTCCTTTTTTTTGTCTTTATTTCTTTTCTGGAGTAATGAAAATGTTCTAAAAATTGAAAAAAAATTAATTGTGTTGATGGATGCACAGCTGTATGATGGTACCATGGGCAATTGATGGTACACTTTGGATCTTTGGATAGTTGTATGGTATGTGAACAGTCTCAATAAAAAATATGTATATTAAAAAAAAGATTCCCCAAAGTACATGAGGCAAACATTGACAAAACTGAAGGAACAATAGATGTTTCCACAATAATTGTGGGAGAATTCAATGCATCACTCTCTTCTATAGATACATCAACCAGACAAAAGAACAATAGTGAAATTGAAAACAAAATAATGTGATGAATGAATTTGACTTAACAAACATATATAGAGCATAACATCCCAAATCACCATGTTACGCATTCTTCTCTAGTGCTCATGGAACTTTCTCCAAGATAGATCATATGCTGGGGTATAGAAGAAGCCTGAATAAATTTTAAAAGATACAAATTATTCAAACACATTCTCTGATCACAATGGAATACAACTAGAAGTCAATAACCATCAAATGTCTAGAACATTCACACATATCCAGAGGTTTAACAACACACCCCTTAACAATAAGCCAGTTAAAGAGGAAATTGTTAGAGAATTGCTAAATATCTGGAGATGAATGAAAACAAGAGAACAACATATCAAAATTTATGGGATGCAGTAAATGCAGTATTGAGGGGGAAATTTATAACTCTAAATGCATACATTGAAAGGGATGAAAGAGCTAAAATCAAAAAGCAAATAGAACAACAGAAGAAGCTAGTAAATGAGCAGCAAAATAATCCTAAACCAAGTAGAAGAATAGAAATAACAAGGATTAAAGCAAAAATCAATTATATAGAGAATAAAAAAATAGAGGGAATAAATTAAACCACAAAAAGTTTGTTCTTTGAGAAGATCAACAAGATTATCAAGCCCCTAGCTAGACTGACAAAATCAAAATGAGAGAAGAATCAAATAAACAAAAAAAAAATGAGAGAGGGGACATTAGTGTGGATCCTGAAGGGATTAAAAAAATCATAAGCGGATACTATGAACTACTGTATGCCAACAAACTGGATAATGTAGAGGAAATGGACAATTTCCTGGAAACATATGAACAACCTAGACTGACCAGAGAAGAAACAGAAGACCTCAACCAACCAATCACAATCAAAGAGATCCAATCAGTCATCAAAAAGCTTCCCACAAATAAATGCCCAGGGCCAGATGACTTCACAGGAGAATTCTACCAAAATTTCCAGAAAGAACTGACACCAATCTTACTTAAACTCTTTCAAAACATTGAAGAAAATGGAACACTACCTAACTCATTTCATGAAGCTAACATCAATCTAATACCAAAACCAGGCAAAGATGCTACAAAAAAGGAAAACTACCTGCCAATCTCCCTAATGAATATAGATGCAAAAATCCTCAAGAAAATACTTGCAAATCGCATCCAAAGACACATTGAAAGAATCATACACCATGACCAAGCGGAGTTCATTCCAGGCCTGCAAGGATGGTTCAACATAAGAAATTCAACCAATGTAATACAACACATTAACAAATCAAAAGGGAAAAATCAAATGATCATCTCAATAGATGCTGAAAAAGCATTCACCGAAATCCAGCCTTTTTCGATAAAAAACATTCAAAAGGTAGGAATTGAGGGAATCTTCCTTAATATGATAAAGGGCTTATATGAAAAACCCACAGCCAGCATAGTACTGAAACTGAAAACTTTCCATCTAAGATCAGGAATGAGACAAGGATACCCTTTGTCACCACTTTTATTCAACATTGTGGTAGCCAGAGCAATTCAGAAATAAAAGGCATCCAAATTGGAAAGGAAGAAGTAAAACTGTCATTATTTACAGATGATATGATCTTATATTTGGAAAATTCTGAGAAAATGATGACAGAGCTACTTGAAGTAATAAACAAATTTAGCAAAGTATCAGGATACAAGATTAATGCACACAAGTCAGTAATGTTCCTATACACTAGAAATGACTTAACTGAAGAGACACTCAGGAAAAAGATTCCATTCTCAATAGCAATTTAAGAAATCAAGAACCCAGGAATAAGCTTAACCAAGAAAGTAAAAGACTTATACTTAGAAAATTATATAACTACCCTAAAGAAATAGAAAGGCACCTAAAAAGATGGAAAAATATTCTGTGTTCATGGATAGGAATGCCAAATGTCATTAAGATGTCAATTCTACACAAACTCATATGCAGATTCAATGTATTTCCAACAACCTACTTTGCAGCCTTGGAAAAGCTATTTATCAAATTTATTGGAAGGAAAAAAATGCCTCAAATTGCTAAAAACATTGTAAAAAAGAAAAACAAGCAGGAGGTCTTACACTTCCTGTCTTTGAAGCTTACTATAAAGTGACAGTAGTCAAAAACACAAGGTATTGGCACAAAGATAGACATATTGATCAATGCAATTTAATTGAGAATTCTGAAATAGACCCACAGATCTATGGTCGACCAATCTTTTATAAGGCACCCAAAACCACTGAACTGGAACTAACAGTCTCTTCAACAAATGGGGCAGGAGAACTGGATATCCATATCCAAAAGAATGAAAGAGAATCTCTACCTCACACCCTACACAAAAATTAACTCAAAGTCAATCAAAGACCTCAATATAAGAGACAGTACCATAAAACTCCTAGAAGATAAAGTAGAGAAACATCTTTATGACCTTTTATAGGAGGTTACTTCTTAGACCTTACACCAAAGCACAAGCAATGAAAGAGAAAATAGATAATTGGGAACTTCTCAAAATTAAAAGCTTCTGCACCTCAAAGGTATTTGTCAAAAAGTTGAGGAGGCAATCAACTCAATGGGAAAAATATTTGGAAACCATGTATCTGAGAAATGACTGATATCTTGCATATATAAAGAAATTCATACATGTATAGTAATAATTCCCTTTTACCAATTTTCCAATTTGTTCACCAATAAACCAGTTTTCTTCTAATGTCCTAAAATTGTACCTAAGGGTTTAGTGATAATAACAACGGTGACAGCATCATATTCATTTAGGAAATAAGTTGTCATGTGCTTTTAGTATGCTTAGAGGCATATATTTTAAAGCACTGTAGTTAAAGATTTTTATTTGTGTCACATTGCTGGTGATTACTGTGAATATGCCTTGTCTGATTGCCCATGGATAACACCAAATGCACTTCCATAGTCTTAGAAGTGTAACAAAGATATATTGATTTGTGAGTTTAATGGGAATGTCTGTGCAATATAAAATAATGCAGTCATTTAATATAATTATGTACAGGAATACAAATCTCTACAACTCATACATTATGTACATTTAAAGTGATTAATAATGTACCCAGAGGTAAAGAGATGTCCTTCCTCATTGATGCTATATGGTAAGAGTAAATCAATTAATTCTTACAATTTGTAATGTCTAAATAATGAAAATTTCTAAATAATAAAAGTAATGAAACATTTCCAAAAACAAAAAAAAATGCTGTTGTATATACATATGGTGGAATATTATGCAGCTGTAATACAGAATAAATTGGCATAGCATGTAACAACACTGATGGACCTTGAGGGCATTATGTTGCACAAAATTATCCAGAAAGAGAATGGCAAATACTGTATGATCTCACTAATATGAACTAACATTAATGAGCAAACTTGGAGAGTTTAAAGCTGAGAACACAGGTTATCAGGAGATTGAAAGAGAGTAGAATTCAGGCACTTGATGTTGAAGGAGTAGAGAATGTTCAACAAGACTGTATAGATCCAGAAATGGATGGCACAGTATGGTGTGTTTGTAGCACAATATTGTAACTACAATGAACAAAGATGACTATGAGTATGGTTGAAAGAGGAAGGCTAGGGGCATGTATGATGCCAGAAGGAAATATAAAAGATAAAGACTGGGATTGTAAAACTTAGTGAAACCTGGAGTGGTCAAATGGTGATTAAATGTGCAAATATAAGAGTGTTTTCACATGAGGGAGAAAAAATAAATGTCAATTTTCAAGGTGTTGAAAATGGTGTGATATTTGGGAAAAAATACAATCAATTTAAACTAGACACTATATTTAACAATAACATTGTAATATGCTTCCATTAATTATAACAAAGGCAATATACCAAAGCTATATGTCTGTAAGAGGGGGATATATGGAGTGGTATGGGATTCCTTGGAGCGGTGTTGTTGTCTGACCTTTTTATTGTATTAAATTTTATTTTATTTTTATTTTTCTTCTTTTTTTGAAATTAGTTTTTATTTTTCTTATTTTCTTTATTTTTTCTCCTCTTCCTATTTCCTTGCACAAGAAATGGAAATGTCCTCATAGATTGTGGTGGTGAATATATAAATATCTGATTTCACCATTGATCATTTACACAGGATGGAAAGTATGGTGTGTGAATAAATGTTTAAAAAATAAACAGAGATACAAGTGCTGGAGAAAATGTGGAGAGAGGTAAGTACCTAAACACTGTTGGTGGGGAAGTATAATGGTGCAGCCCATCTAGAGGTCAGTGTGTTGGTTTCACAGGAAGCCAGTGGGGTTGCCATATGGTCCTGCAACCCCATTATTGGATATATACTTGGAAGAACTGAGAGCGGGGACATGAATGGACATTTGCACAGTGGTGTTTGTGGTGGCAGTATTCATGATTCACAATAGAGATAGTTGGCCTAAGGGTGCATCAGCTGATGTGCAGAATGTCAGACTATGGTGTATACATAAAATGGAATATTGAGTGGCTCCAAGAAGGAATGAAGTTGTGTGGTATGCGATAGGTGAATGGAACTTGATGACAGTATGTTGAGTGAAATAAACCAGAAATGAAAAGGGAAATGTTATAATGCCTCACTAACACAGACTAACTATAATGTACAAACTCTGAGAATGAATCTGAGAGTATATGCTATCAGGCGGAGGCTTACAGTAAAATTTCCTAGATTGTAAGCTCTTACAGCATTTACTTTTATTCCTGAATTGTAATGGTTATTTCTAAATTCTGAGACGTTGAGCTCTTTGTGTATGATATTGACAGTGTTTTAAAACTTCAAATTCTGCGTGAGACCAAAGGAAGAGGTGTTTATTTGATGCAAAATATATATTTTCTGTAGTACACTATATAATTTGTCTTGTGTTCAGTTTATTCAAACACCATAATTATTTGGAAATTTGAATAGGGAGGGATATCTGATTGGTTTGTACAGGATAGTGTGAATCCCCAGTACATCCCAGAGTAATTTGTGCAGAGAACCAAATTGTATTTACAATGCTCCCTTGAGGGATTGCAGAAAAATGTGGAAATATAAAATTTCCCCATGTGGAGAATTACTGATATTCCCACACACATTGGCAACTACCAATTTAGAAGGCAATGTCCTCAAACTTGGGGCTTGCCCTCATGAAGCTTGTTACTGCAAATGAGAGGATAAGCCTACTTTCAATTGTACCTAAGTGTCACTGCCAGAGAACCTCTTTTGTTGCTCAAGTGTGGCCTCTCTCTCTAACCTAAGTCAGCAGGTAAATTCAATGCCCTCCCCATTATGTGGAGCATGACTCCCTGCAGTGTAAATCTCCCTGGCAACATGTGACATGACACCCAGGGTGAGTCTGCACCTGGCATTGTGGGAATGAGAAAGTTTCCTGGACCAAAAGGGAGAAGGGAAATGAAACAAAATGAAGTTTCAGTAGCTATGAGATTTCAAATGGACTCAAGAGGTCATTCTGGAGGTTATTCTTATGCATTATATAGATATACCTTTAATTTTTAGTGTATTGGAACAGCTAGAAGGAAACACGTGAGACTCTTGAACTGCAACCCAGTAACCTTGATTCTTGAAGACAATTGTATAACTATATGACTTACATGGTGTGACTGTGTGATTGTGAAAATCTTGTGGCTCCCACTCCCTTTATCCAGTGTATGGACAGATGAATAGAATTATTGTGACAAAAATTAAATTAATAATAGGGGAGACTGGGTGGATGGGATCTTTGGGGTGCACTTTTTACTTTTAATTTTATTCTTATTTTTAGTTTTGATTAATGAAAATGTTTGTGCCAGTTTGGATGTATCATATCCCCCCAAACGCCATTATCTTTGATGCAATATTGTGGGAGCAGACTTATTAGTGTTGATTAGTTTGGAACCCTTTGTTTGGGTGTTTCCATGGAGGTGTGACTCAATCAACTGTGAGTGAGACATTTGATTGGATAATTTCCATGGAGGGGTTACCCTGCCCATTCAGGGTGGGTGCTGATTGGATCACTGAGTCATATAAAGGAGTTCACAGACAGAAGAACCTCAGAGCAACTGAGAGTGACATTTTGAAGAGGAGCTGAAATCAAGATAGACACTTTGAAGAATGCACAGGAGCTGAAAGTGGAGCTGTAACACAGCCTGCGATCAGCAGATGCCAACCACATGCCTTCCCAGCTAACAGAGATTTTCCAGATGCCATTGACCTTCCTTCAGTGAAGGTAAACTTGTGTTGATGTCTTCATTTGGGCATTCTATGGTTTTAAGACTGTAACTCTGTAACCAAATAAACCCCCTTTATAAAAGCCAATCCATTTCTGGTGTTTTGCAGGATGGCAGTATTAGCAAACTGGAACAGATTTTGGTACCAGAGAGGTGGGATGCTACTGAGTTTGCAAGCACCAAATATGTTGGAATGGCTTTTTAAATTGATAAGGGGAAGATTCTGGAAGAATTGTGAGGAGCTTGTTAGAAAAGGCCTAAACTGCTTTGAAGAGATTGTGAAACTATGGACTCTAAAGATACTTCTGATTAGGGCTTGGGTAGAAATGATGATGTGTTGTGAACTGGAAGAAAGGTGATCCTTGTTTTAAAGTGGCAGAGAATTTGGCAAAACTGAGTCCTGTTGTTGGATGGAAGGCAAAATTTGGAAGTGATGAGCTGGGATACTTAGCTAAAGAGATTTTGATACTAAATTTTGAGACAGCGGCCTGGCTTCTCCTTGCAACTTATAGCAAAATGTGAGCCAAGGGAGATAAGCTAAGAACTGAACTTGTGTATGAAGAAATCAGAACCTGATTATTTGGAAAATTCCAGGCTTCCAGAAAGTGAGACCCCAGAGGCTACAGCCCAACCTGAGTATTTAACCAAACATGGAACCCAATCACCATTTCAATACAAGCCAGGATTGGAGATGGAGTTATCCAGAAATGATTTGTGGAAAGTCCTATTGTCTGATGGTTTTGACCCCTGTGTGCTTCATCCCAAGCCAATGAGATTTTCAAGAGAACTGTATAGCTGGAGCCATGGCTGGCCTGGACTGGAGGGGGCTGAGGAACAAGTTAAAGAAAAAAATGTCTTCAAAGACAGAGACACGGAGATTGAGGTCTGGAATCAAGCAGTCTCAGGCAGGAAGAGTGAAATGGCCCATGCACGTGGAAAGGATGAGTTTGCCCTGGAGGTTTTAGGCAGGCCTTCCATCTTGATGCTCAGGAAGAGTGCTGCCACCCCAGGACCCAGAGAGTGTGTGGAGCACATTCCCTAGGGATTGGGGAGAGCCTGGCTGCCACCACACTGTTCAGGGAGTCAGAGTCCAGGTGGCACCCTAATGTTTGAGGTGGGTGGGGCTGAGAAGAAGGTAGTCTCCCCAGTGCATGAATATATTGGAACACTCACCCCAGTGTTTGGAGAAAAAAGGGCTGCTACATAAGCCTTTGGGAAGTGTAGGGCTGCTGCTCCCCCAAGCCCCAAGTTTAGAACATTATTCAATAAATGACTCCCAGATTTGAAATCTAATGGAGTTTGCCCTGCAGGATTTAGGAATTGTTTTGGTCCTTTCAGTTTCTCCTTATGGCAATGAGAATGTTTATCCCATGAATGTCCCTCCTTTGTATATTGGAAGCAGACAACTTGGTCTAAATTTCACAAGTCCACAGCCAGAGGGTAATTATGCCTTAGGACAGATCATGCCTGTAAATGATTTTAATGGGATCTTGTAGTTGCCTATTGTTACTGAAATGATTTAAGATTTTGTGATATTTTGATGGGATGAATGTATTTTGTATATGGAAAGATCATGTCATTTTGGTGTCCAGGGGCTGTACTGTGGCAGTTTGGATGTATTATGCCCCCCAAAATGCCATTATCTTTGATGCAATCTTGTGAGGGCAGACATATTAGTGTTGATTAGATTGGAATCCTTTGATTGGGTGTTTCCATGAAGATGTGACTCAATCAGTTGGGAGTGAAATATTTGATTGGATAATTTCCATGGAGGTGTTACCCCACCAATTCAGGGTGGGTGTTGATTGGATCACTGGAGCCATATAAAGGAGTTCACAGACAGAAGGACCTCAGGGCAACTGAGAGTGACATTTTGAAGAGGAGTTGCAGCATTAGCAAACTGGAACAATGTTCAAGAATTGATTGTTGTGCTAAATGCACAACTACATGGTGGTTCTGTGAACAATTTATTGTACACTTTGGATGATTGTAGTGCATATGAATATATCTCAATAAAATTGAATTAAAATCAATTCACAATATATGAGAGTCTATCTCTGAACTCTTGATTTAATTCCATTTGTCTATATATCTATGCTTGTGTCAGTAGAATGCTGTTTTGACCACTGTAGCTTTGTAATAAACTTCAAATTCAGGAAGTGAGAGTCCTTCAACTTCATTCTTCTTTTACAAGAGCTATTTTGCTATTCAGTGCCCCTTGTCCATCCAAATTTGATGATTGGCTTTTCAATTTCTGCAAGTAGGCTGTTGGAAATTTGATTGAGATTGCATTGAACCTGTAAATCATTTTGGGTAGAATTGACATACAAACAATGTTTAGTCTTTGAATTCATGATCACAGAATGTCATTCCATTTATTTATATCTTCATTTATTTCTTTTAGCAAAGTATTGTAGTTTATGTGTATAGGACCTTTACATCTTTGGTTAACTTAATTTCTATATATTTGATTCCTTTATTTGCTATTGTTGATGGATTTTTAAATTTACACCTCAGATGGCCCATTACTAGGGTATAGAAACACTACTGATTTTTGGATATTGATCTTGTGCTCCAGCACAAAGCTTAATTTGTTTATTAGCTCTAGTAGCCTTGCTGTAAGTTTTTGGGATGTTCTATATATAGGATCATGTTATCTGCAAATAGTGAAAGTTTCTATTCTTCTTTTCAAATTTTGATGCTTTTTATTTCTTCTTATTATTACATAAATGTTCTGCCTAAACTTCCAGTACACTGTTGAATAAAAGTGGTGGCAGTAGACATCTTTTTTTTTCCTGACCTTAAAAGGAAAGCTTTCAGTCTTTCAGCATTGAATATGATGTTAGATATGGGTTTTTCATATATGTCCTTTATCATGTTGAGGAAATTTCCTTCTAGTCCTCTTTTTATAAGTGGTTTTAGCAAGAAATATGCTGATTTTGTCAAATGCCTCTTCTGCATAAATTGAAATGATCATGTTGTTTGTTTCCTCTTAATTTGTTAATGTGGTTTAATTACATTAATTGAATTTCTTATGTTGAAAAATCCTTTCATACCTGGAATCAAACACAGTTGATCATGGTATATATTCCATAATGTGCTGTTGGATGCAATTTACAATTATTTTGCTGAGAATTTCTGCATATATATTAATGAGTAATTGCTCTGCATTTATTCTTTTCTTGTAGCATCTTTATCTAACTTTGCTATGAGGGTGATGTTGATATCATAAAATAACTTGGGTAGTGTTTCCTACTGTTCAGGTTTTTGGAAGATTTTGAGCAGGATTGGTATTGATTTTATTTGCAATATTTGGTAGAATTCACCAATGAAGCCATTGGGTCCTGGTCTTTTCTTCTGGGGCAGGCTTCTGATGCCTGATTCAATCTCTTTATTTGTAATTGGTTTCTTGACATTTTCTAATTATTTTAGATTCAGAATGGGTTGTGTGCATGATTCTGGGAATTACTCCATTTCATCTAGGTTGTCTAATTTGTTGGCATACAGATGTTCATAGTATTGTCTCATGATATTTTTTGTGCATGGGACCAATAGTAATGTCCCCCCTTGAATTTTTGATTTTATTTTTTGGGGTCTTTTCTCTATTTTTCTTTGTCAGTGAAGCTAAGGGTTTGTCAATGCTTTGCTCATTCAAAGGAACAATTTTTGGTTTGTAAATTTGCTCTATTGTTTTTTATTGTTGATTTATTTAATTCTGTTCTAACCTTTATTTCTTTCCTTATCCTTGATTTGCCTTTAATTTCCTGCTCTTTTTCTAGTTCCTCCAAGTGTGCAGTTAAGTCTTTAATTTTTGAACTTTTTTATTTTTAGTTTAAGCATTTAGGGCTATAAATTACACTCTCAGCATTGGCTTTGCTGCATCCCATAACTTTTTATATGTTGTGTTCTCATTTTCTTTCATCTATAACTATTTAATGATTTCTTTTTTGATTTCTTCTTTGACCCACTTATTGTTTAAAAGTGGGTTGTTTAACTTCCATATATGTTTGGATTTCCCAATTCTCTGCTAGTTATTGATTTCCAGCTTTATTACATTATGATTAGAGATGTTTGTATAATATCAACCTTTTTAAATTTATTAAGACTTCCTTTGTGATGTGACATGTGGTCTATCCTGGAGAATGATCCATGTGAACTTGAGAAGAAGGTGCATTGAACCACTTTGCCATAAAGTAGTCTATATGTCTGTTAGGTCTTATTCATTTTTTATATTATTCAATTCTCTGTTTCCTTTTTGATCTTCCATCTAAAAGTTTTAACTATTGTTGAGAGTGGTGCATTGAAGGCTCCAACTACTATTGTAGAGGTGTCTATTACTCCCTTCAGTTTTTCCAGTGTTCATCACATGTTTTGGGCTACTGTGGTTAGGTGCATAAATATTTATGATTTTTATTTCTTCTTGGTGGATTTCCTCTTTTATTAATATATTGTGTCCTTCTTTCTCTCTTATTAGAGCTTTTGATATAAAGTCTATATTGTCTCATATTAGTATAACTACTCCAGCTCATCTTTGGATAATATTTGCAGAGGTTATCTTTCTCCATTCTTTCACTTGCAACCTATTTGTGTCTTTGTGTCTAACATGAGACTCATGTAAACACTGTATAGTTGAATTATGTTTTTATCCATTCTGTCAGTTTCTTTTGATTATGGATTTTAATCCATTAACATTTAGTGTTATTATTGTAAAGACAGTACTTGAGGCATTTTGTCTGTTTTTATATATCATCTTTTTTTGTCTCTCTTTTCCTTTATTTCAACCTCCTTTTCTGTATATTTGATCCTTCATAATGTATCTCACAGATCCCTTTCTCATTTCTGTTTTCACATATTTTCTAATTACATTTTGGTGGTTACCCTGGTATTCATGTTACCCAACCTACAACTATAACCTACTAATTTGAAAAGACACCAGCCTAGCTTCAGTATCATACATACTCTGTTCACATATCTTTCTGTGTCCCCTCTTATTTTGTTTTCATCCCACATTATCTCTTTATATTTTGTGTGACCATAATGAGGTAATACACCTTTATGTTGTTCAATTGTATTCTCACTTGTAGGCATTGAAGAGTAGAGTTTTATATTGAGGATACATTAGTATTGGGTTTTGCATTTACCCTTTAAGATACTGTTTAATTTGCTAAAGCTGATGAAATGTAATATACCAGAAATGGGCTGGCTTTTAACAATAGGATTCATTAACTTACAACTTTACAGTCTTATGCCATGGAAATGTTCGAATAAAGGCATCAACAGGTGATGATTTCTCCCCAGAGGAAGGCTGCTGGCATTCTGGAACTCCTCTGCCACATGGCCAGGCACATGGTGACATCTACTTGTCTCTTCCTCCCAGGTTTTGTTGCTTCCAGCTTCTGGCTTCAGTAACTTCCTCTCTGTTTGCTGTGTGCCTCCCTCACCTACTTTGGTTTTTTTTTTCCTGTTTATTATCTTATAATGGACTCCACTAAGAGGATCAAGACCCTCCTTGAATGAGATCACTTATAAGTGATGAGTCACATTTCTCTTGCTGCTTTAAGAATTCTCTATCTCTGGCATTTGACATTCTGATTATTACATGTCTTAGAGTATTCTATTAGGATTTGTGCTGCTTGGAGTATATTGTGATTCTTTGACATATATATTTATGTGTTTCATAAGAATTGGGAAATTTTGGGCCATCATTTCCTCAAATATTCTTTCTGTCCTTTTTCCCTTCTCTTCTCCTTCTGGAATACCCATGCTGTGCATGCTTGTGTGCTTGATGCTCTCACTCAACTTCCTAAGACACTGCTCAATTTTTTTCTATTCTTTTCTCTATTTACTCTACTTACTATATGATTTCAATTGTTCTGTCTTCTAATTCACTGATTCTTTCCTCTACCTGTTCAAATCTTCTGTCATATGAGTCTAGTGTCTTTTTTTATATCCAATCATATTGAGATATATTCACAAGCTGTACAGTCATCCACAGTGTACAGTTAATTGTTCATAGCACTATTATATAGTTGTGCAATCATCACAATTTTTGAACACTTTCATTACCACACACCAAAAGTATAAGAACAAAAATTAAAGTAAAAAAGAACACCAAAACGTCCCATACCCACCATTCCTCTCTATTATTCATTTACATTTTGTCATCATTTTTCTACTCATCTGACCATACACTGGATAAAGGGATTGGGAGCCACAAGGTTTTCACAATCACATGGTCACACAATGTAAGCTGTAAATTTATACAATCATCTTCAAGAATCAAGGCTACTGGGCTGCAGTTCAACAGTTTCAGGTATTTCCTTCTAGCTATTCCAATACAATAAAAACTAAAAAGGGATATCTATATAATACATAAGAATAACCTCCAGAATGATCTCTCAACAATTTGAAACCTCTGAGCCACTGAAACTTTATTTTGTTTCATTTCTCTTCCATGTTTTTGTCCAAGAAGGCTTTCTGAATCCCCTGATGCCAGGGCCAAGCTCATCCCTACAAGTGATGTCCCAGGTTTCCAGGGAGATTTACACCCCTGGGAGTCATGTCTCACATAGTGGGGAGGGCAGTGAGTTTACCTGCAGAGCTGGCTTAGAGAGAGAGGTCACAAATGAACAACAAAAGAGGATATCTGGGGGTGACTCTTAGGCACAATTTGTAGTAGGCTTAGCCTCTCCTTTGCAGTAACAAACTTCATAAGGGCAAGCCTCAAGATTGAGGGCTTGGCCTTCTAAATTTGTAGTCCCCAATGCTTGTGAGAATATCAGTAATGCCATAGGTGGGGAAGTTTAATATTTCCACATTTCCCCCAATCCCTCAAGGGAGTTTTGCAAATATAATTTTATTATCTGCCAAAATTACTCTGGGATGTATCAGGCCTTCAAACTAACCTGTGCAATCCAACCAGATTTCACTCCCTATTCAAAGTTCAATGCAACTATGGTGTTTGAGTAAACTGATCATACAATTTAAATTACATAATACATTACAAAAATATAAACAGGTCTTTTTTTTGGTGTCACACATAAGTTGAATTCTTAAACACCATCAATATCATCCTTTTCCTTTAGTCTGATTTACTTTAGTCCTAAAACATTCCATTTTGTTCATATCTCTAATTGAAGTCTGATCTCTTTTTACAGACTCTTTAATGTTTGTTGTATGGGAGAATGCTGACACTCATAGCTGCCTTACTCGGGGTATGAATCCAACTTGTCACACAGATACTAAATTTCCAGGTACAGACCAGATTATACACAAATAGCTCAGCATCTCAGAATTTTGAAATAGCCATTACAACTCAGGAATAGATGTAACTGCTGTGAGAGATTACAATCTGGGAAACTTTACAGTAAGTCTCCCCTGATAACTTATGCTGTCAGATTCAATTCTCAGAGTTTGCACATTGTAGTTTTTCCATATTAGTGAGGCATTATAATGCTTTTCATTTCTGGTTTATTTCACTCAACATTCTGTCCTCAATGTCCATTCACCTCAGAACTTCATTCCTTCTTGTAGCAGCTCAATATTCCATTGTATGTATATACCACAGATCACCATTCCATTCATCACTCTATGTACCCTTAGGCCACCTCCATAAACTGTGAATCATGAATATTGCTACTACAAACCCCACTGTTTACAAGTCCATTCATGTCCCTCGTTTCAGCTTTTCCAAGTATATACCCAATAAGAGTGTTGTAGGATCATTTGGCATCCCCATGCTTAGCTTCTTATGGAACCACCACAGTGTCCTCCAGATGGGCAGCCCCATTCTACCTCCCCACCAGTGGTGATTGGGGTGCGTCCTTTCTCCACATTTTCTGCAACACTTTTATCCCTCTGTTTATTTTTAGACAGTTTTATTCACACCATACATTCCATCCTAAGTATACAATAAGTGGTTCCTTGTCTAATCACATAGTTATGCATTCACCACTACAAACTATATGAGGACATTTCCATTTCTTCCACAAAGAAGAAGAGGCAAGAAAAAGAAAGAAAAAATGACAACTGATATTTCTTCTCTTTCTTCAATTCAATATTTGCAGGGTCCTTCTCCAGTCTATATCCTCCTCCAGAGTTTCAAACAATTGAGAATTGTCCTTTATTTCATTGATACTCTGGAAAGGAGTTTTCAGTATCTGTTTATGTTGCCATGTTGATGATATCACTCCTCTAGTGTCTTTTTTTTTTTTTTTTTTTTTTTTTTTTTTTTTTTTTTTTTAATCATCATTTTATTGAGATATATTCACATACCACGCAGTCATACAAAACAAATTGTACTTTCGATTGTTTACAGTACCATTACATAGTTGTACATTCATCACCTAAATCAATCCCTGACACCTTCATTAGCACACACACAAAAATAACAAGAATAATAATTAGAGTGAAAAAGAGCAATTGAAGTAAAAAAGAACACTGGGTACCTTTGTCTGTTTGTTTCCTTCCCCTACTTTTCTACACATCCATCCATAAACTAGACAAAGTGGTGTTTGGTCCTTATGGCTTTCCCAATCCCATTGTCACCCCTCATAAGCTACATTTTTATACAACTGTCTTCGAGATTCATGGGTTCTGGGTTGTAGTTTGATAGTTTCAGGTATCCACCACCAGCTACCCCAATTCTTTAGAACCTAAAAAGGGTTGTCTAAAGTGTGCATAAGAGTGCCCACCAGAGTGACCTCTCGGCTCCTTTTGGAATCTCTCTGCCACTGAAGCTTATTTCATTTCCTTTCACATCCCCCTTTTGGTCAAGAAGATGTTCTCCGTCCCACGGTGCCAGGTCTACATTCCTCCCTGGGAGTCATATTCCACGTTGCCAGGGAGATTCACTTCCCTGGGTGTCTGATCCCACGTAGGGGGGAGGGCAGTGATTTCACCTTTCAAGTTGGCTTAGCCAGAGAGAGAGGGCCACATCTGAGCAACAAAGAGGCATTCAGGAGGAGACTCTTAGGCACAAATACAGGGAGGCCTAGCCTCTCCTTTGCAGCAACCGTCTTCCCAAGGGTAAAACTTATGGTAGAGGGCTCAACCCATCAAACCACCAGTCCCCTATGTCTGTGGTCATGTTAGCAACCATGGAGGTGGGGTAGGCGAATACCCCTGCATTCTCCACAGGCTCCTCAAGGGGGCACTACATCTTTTTTTTTTTTTTTTTTTCCCTTGTTTTTTTCTTTTTTTTTTTTTTTTTTTTTTTTTTTTTAACTTTCCCTTCTTTTTTCAAATCACCTGTATGAAAAAAAAAGTTAAAAAGAAAACAAACATACAATAAAAGAGCATTTCAAAGAGACCATAGCAAGGGAGTAAGAAAAAGACAACTAACCTAAGATAACTGCTTAACTTCCAACATGTTCCTACTTTACCCCAAGAAAGTTACATAATATAGCAACATTTCAGTGAACTTGTTCCTACTACAACCATCAGAAATTAACAGACCATAGTCATTTCTGGGCATCCCCAGAACGTTAAATAGCTTATCTGTTCTTCCTGGATTATTGTTCCCCCTTCCTTAATTGTTCTCTACTGCTAGTTCCCCTACATTCTACATTATAAACCATTTGTTTTACATTTTTCAAAGTTCACATTAGTGGTAGCATATAATATTTCTCTTTTTGTGCCTGGCTTATTTCGCTCAGCATTATGTCTTCAAGGTTCATCCATGTTGTCATATGTTTCACGACATCATTCCTTCTTACTGCCGCGTAGTATTCCATCGTGTGTATATACCACATTTTATTTATCCACTCATCTGTTGAAGGACATTTGGGTTGTTTCCATCTCTTGGCAATTGTGAATAATGCTGCTATGAACATTGGCGTGCAGATATCTGTTCGTGTCACTGCTTTCCGATCTTCCGGGTATATACCGAGGAGTGCAATCGCTGGATCGAATGGTAGCTCTATATCTAGTTTTCTAAGGAACTGCCAGACTGACTTCCAGAGTGGCTGAACCATTATACAGTCCCACCAACAATGAATAAGAGTTCCAATTTCTCCACATCCCCTCCAGCATTTGTAGTTTCCTGTTTGTTTAATGGCAGCCATTCTAACCGGTGTTAGATGGTATCTCATTGTGGTCTTAATTTGCATCTCTCTAATAGCTAGTGAAGCTGAACATTTTTTCATGTGTTTCTTGGTCATTTGTATTTCCTCTTCAGAGAACTGTCTTTTCATATCTTTTGCCCATTTTATAATTGGGCTGTCTGTACTATTGTCATTGAGTTGTAGGATTTCTTTGTATATGCAAGATATCAGTCTTTTGTCAGATACATGGTTTCCAAAAATTTTTTCCCATTGAGTTGGCTGCCTCTTTACCTTTTTGAGAAATTCCTTTGAGGTGCAGAAACTTCTAAGCTTGAGGAGTTCCCATTTATCTATTTTCTCTTTTGTTGCTTGTGCTTTGGGTGTAAAGTCTAGGAAGTGGCCTCCTAATACAAGGTCTTGAAGATGTTTTCCTACATTATCTTCTAGGAGTTTTATGGTACTTTCTTTTACATTGAGATCTTTGGTCCATTTTGAGTTAATTTTTGTGTAGGGGGTGAGGTAGGGGTCCTCTTTCATTCTTTTGGATATGGATATCCAACTCTCCCAGCCCCATTTGTTGAAAAGACCATTATGGCTCAGTTCGGTGACTTTGGGGGCCTTATCAAAGATCAGTCGGCCATAGATCTGAGGGTCTATCTCTGAATTCTCAATTCGATTCCATTGATCTATATGTCTATCTTTGTGCCAGTACCATGCTGTCTTGGCAACTGTGGCTTTATAATAAGCTTCAAAGTCAGGGAGTGTAAGTCCTCCCACTTCGTTTTTCTTTTTTAGAGTGTCTTTAGCAATTCGAGGCATCTTCCCTTTCCAAATAAATTTGATAACTAGCTTTTCCAAGTCTGCAAAGTAGGTTGTTGGAATTTTGATTGGGATTGCATTGAATCTGTAGATGAGTTTGGGTAGAATTGACATCTTAATGACATTTAGCCTTCCTATCCATGAACATGGAATATTTTTCCATCTTTTAAGGTCCCCTTCTATTTCTTTTAGTAGAGTTATGTAGTTTTCTTTGTATAGGTCTTTTACATCTTTGGTTAAGTTGATTCCTAGGTACTTGATTTTTTTAGTTGCTATTGAAAATGGTATCTTTTTCTTGAGTGTCTCTTCAGTTTGTTCATTTCTAGCATATAGAAACATTACTGACTTATGTGCATTAATCTTGTATCCCGCTACTTTGCTAAATTTGTTTATTAGCTCTAGTAGGTGTATCGTTGATTTCTCAGGGTTTTCTAGATATAAGATCATATCATCTGCAAACAATGACAGTTTTACTTCTTCTTTTCCAATTTGGATGCCTTTTATTTCTTTGTCTTGCCGGATTGCCCTGGCTAGCACTTCCAGCACAATGTTGAATAACAGTGGTGACAGCGGGCATCCTTGTCTTGTTCCTGATCTTAGAGGGAAGGCTTTCAGTCTCTCACCATTGAGTACTATGCTGGCTGTGGGTTTTTCATATATGCTCTTTATCATGTTGAGGAAGTTTCCTTCAATTCCTACCTTTTGAAGTGTTTTTATCAAAAAGGGATGTTGGATTTTGTCAAATGCTTTTTCAGCATCTATTGAGATAATCAATTGATTTTTCCCTTTCGAGTTTTTAATGTGTTGTAATACATTGATTGTTTTTCTGATGTTGAACCATCCTTGCAAGCCTGGAATGAACCCCACTTGGTCATGGTGTATGATTTTTTTAATGTGTCTTTGGATTCGATTTGCAAGTATTTTGTTGAGGATTTTTGCATCTATATTCATTAGGGAGATTGGCCGGTAGTTTTCCTTTTTTGTAGCATCTTTGCCTGGTTTTGGTATTAGATTGATGTTAGCTTCATAAAATGAGTTAGGTAGTGTTCCATTTTTTTCAATGTTTTGAAAGAGTTTGAGTAAGATTGGTGTCAGTTCTTTCTGGAAAGTTTGGTAGAATTCCCCTGTGAAGCCATCTGGCCCTGGGCATTTATTTGTGGGAAGATTTTTGATGACTGATTGGATCTCTTTGCTTGTGATGGGTTGGTTGAGGTCTTCTATTTCTTCTCTGGTCAGTCTAGGTTGTTCATATGTTTCCAGGAAATTGTCCATTTCTTCTACATTATCCAGTTTGTTGCCATACAGTTGTTCATAATATCCTCTTATAATTTTTTTAATTTCTTCAGGATCTGCAGTTATGTCACCTTTTTCATTCATTATTTTGTTTATATGGGTCTTCTCTCTTTTTGATTTTGTCAGTCTAGCTAGGGGCTTGTCAATCTTGTTGATCTTCTCAAAGAACCAACTTTTGGTGATATTTATCCTTTCTATTGTTTTTTTGTTCTCTATGTCATTTATTTCTGCTTTAATCCTTGTTATTTCTTTTCTTCTACTTGGTTTAGGATTGGTTTGCTGTTCATTTTCTAGCTTCTTCAGTTGATCCATTAGTTCTTTGATTTTGGCTCTTTCTTCCTTTTTAATATATGCGTTTAGTGCTATAAATTTCCCCCTTAGCACTGCTTTTGCTGCATCCCATAGGTTTTGGTATGTTGTGTTCTCATTTTCATTCGTCTCTATATATTTAGCAATTTCTCTTGCTATTTCTTCTTTAACCCACTGATTGTTTAGGAGTGTGTTGTTTAACCTCCAGGTATTTGTGAATTTTCTAAGTCTCTGATGGTTATTGACTTCTAATTGTATTCCATTGTGGTCAGAGAATGTGCTTTGAATAATTTCAATCTTTTTAAATTTATTGAGGCTTGTTTTATGTCCCAGCATATGATCTATTCTGGAGAAAGTTCCGTGAGCACTAGAAAAGTATGTGTATCCTGGTGATTTGGGATGTAATGTCCTGTAGATGTCTGTTAAATCTAATTCATTTATCAGATTGTTTAGGTTTTCAATTTCCTTATTGGTCTTCTGTCTGGTTGATCTATCTATAGGAGAGAGTGATGTGTTGAAGTCTCCCACAATTATTGTGGAAACATCAATTGCTTCCTTTAGTTTTGCCAATGTTTCTCTCATGTATTTTGTGGCACCTTGATTGGGTGCATAGACATTTACGATTGTTATTTCTTCTTGCTGAATTGCCCCTTTTATTAGTATGTAGTGGCCTTCTTTGTCTCTCAAAACATCCCTGCATTTGAAGTCTATTTTATCTGAAATTAATATTGCTACACCTGCTTTCTTTTGGCTGTAGCTTGCATGAAATATTTTTTTCCATCCTTTCACTTTCAATTTCTTTGTGTCCCTGTGTCTAAGATGAGTCTCTTGTATGCAACATATTGATGGTTCATTTTTTTTGATCCATTCTGCGAATCTATATCTTTTAATTGGGGAGTTTAATCCATTTACATTCAACGTTAAAACCGTGAAGGCATTTCTTGAATCGGCCATCTTATCCTTTGGATTATGTTTGCCATATTTTTCCCTCTCTCTATTAATATCCTTTATTGTACCCATACCGAATCTCTTTAGTACTGAACCTTTCTCCAAGTCTCTCTGTCCTGTCTTTGTTTCTCTGTCTGTAGGGCTCCCTTTAGTATCTCCAGTAGGGCAGGTCTCTTGTTAGCAAATTCTCTCAGCATTTCTTTGTCTGTGAAAAATTTAAGCTCTCCCTCAAATTTGAAGGAGAGCTTTGCTGGATAAAGTATTCTTGGCTGGAAATTCCTCTCTCTCAGAATTTTAAATATATCGTGCCATTGCCTTCTCGCCTCCATGGTGGCTGCTGAGTAGTCACTACTTAGTCTTATGCTGTTTCCTTTGTATGTGGTGAATTGCTTTTCTCTTGCTGCTTTCAGAACTTGCTCCTTCTCTTCTATGTTTGACAGTGTGATCAGTATATGTCTCGGAGTGGGTTTTTTTGGATTTATTCTATTTGGAGTTCGCTGAGCATTTATGATTTGTGTATTTATGTTGTTTAGAAGATTTGGGAAGTTTTCCCCAACAATTTCTTTGAATACTCTTCCTAGACCTTTACCCTTTTCTTCCCCTTCTGGGACACCAATGAGTCTTATATTCGGACGTTTCATATTATCTATCATATCCCTGAGGTCCATTTCGAGTTTTTCAATTTTTTTCCCCATTCTTTCTTTTATGCTTTCATTTTCCATTCTGTCATCTTCCAGGTCACTGATTCGTTGTTCAACTTCCTCTAGTCTTGTACTATGAGTGTCCAGAATCTTTTTAATTTGGTCAACAGTTTCTTTAATTTCCATAAGATCATCCATTTTTTTATTTAGTCTTGCAATGTCTTCTTTATGCTCTTCTAGGGTCTTCTTGATTTCCTTCATATCCCGTACTAGGGTCTCATTGTTCATCTTTAGTTCTTTGAGTAGCTGCTCTAGGTGTGTCTCTTCTGGTCTTTTGATTTGGGTGCTTGGGCTTGGGTTATCCATATCGTCTGGTTTTTTCATATGCTTTATAATTTTCTGTTGTTTTTGGCCTCGTGGCATTTGCTGTCCTTGATAGGGTTCTTTTAGGGTTTGTAGACCAGTTGAAGTCCTTATCTCTAATTTATCAGATCTACAGCTTCGTGGAGTACACTTTCTCTAACTAACCAGCAGGTGGCGTCCACGAGCCACCTGTTCTCCACAAGCCAGTTCTCCCCTGCTTAGCCTTTTTGGTGAGTGGGGGAGTGAGTCTTGTGGGGCCCAATTGGTGTCCCAAGCTTGCGTGTGTAGTTGGTGTTGCCTGCCCTGTATGTGGGGCGTGTTTCTGGGCAGTCGGGGAGGGGGGGTGGCCCTAACAATCAAATCTCCCTGATGATCCTAGAGTTTTAAAGCTGCTGCAATAGTCTAATCCTTCAGTTCAGTCCTGCCACAGTTTGTCTCTGCCACTGACCCACAAGTCTTTGGTATTGGCGTATGGCTCCTGAGACTTGCAAGTGGGCCCCTCTTCCAGGCTGTGCACCCCGGGTCCTCTGTTGAGGGATGACTGTGCTATGTCACAGGTGAGTGCCGTCCCCCCAGGGCAGTTCTGGGCTGCTGGGCTGTGTTGGGAGGCTCCCAGTCTGCTCAAATGATGGCTGAATGGGGCTCTGTTAATTCACACTGCTCCCCCTTCCCAGCTCTGGGACATTCAGCTGAGGTTGCAGGGAAGGCTAATGTCCACGCCCAGTTTTGTGGTGTGTGCCTGTTATTTGAAGCACTTCCGTCACACTGGGTTGTCTGGGGCAGCTCTGGGCTATGGGGCTGGCGATGGGCAGGAGTGTTTCCTGTCCACCAGGATGGTGGCTGTGCGCGGACACCCCCCTTTTCTTGGGAAGTTGTGTTGTTTAGTGAATTTTCTCAGCCACTGGATTATTGCCTTTTGTCTCAGAGCTCTCTTAGTTCTGCTCTTGACTTGACGTGCCCAAATTTCAATTCTTTGAAGCTTTCTGTATTGAGCTTCTTAGAGTAATTGTTTTAGAAAAAGCAAAAAGGATTTAAAAAAAAAAAAAAAAAAAAAAAAAAAAAAAAAAAAAAAACGGCCCTCCTCAGAGATCTAATGGGTTATTGAAATGCTAATAGACAAAGCAACCAGGGCCATTAAGGAAAGGTGCCCTGGGCAGAGAGATCAGCCTTGCTTCGGGATTTGCATATGCGCCTCAAGGCCTGATCTCCGCCCTTCCCCTTTCTGTGTTCACCAGAACTCCAAAAATCCTCTGCTTTTACTTTGGAGCTTCTCCTGTTGTTTTCCTTCTATGCCCGTCTCCTCTCTGCTGGGCTGGCTGCTCTCAGAGTCTCTGGTGTCTGGCCTCAGTCTATCTATGGTTGGAGTTTGAATCAGTAGAATGAGTTTCCGATGAGAGCAGCCACTGCAATTCTCCCTTCTCCTTCCTGGAGCTGACAGCCCCTCCTCCCCCGGGACTGAGCCTGGCAGGGAGGGGCGCGGGTCCCCTGGCCGCAAAAACTTACAGATTTCGCTGATCTCAGCAGTTCCACGTTTTCATGAGTGTTGTATGAAGTATGCCCAAAGACAGATTGCTCTGTGGTGTCCAGTCCACGCAGTTCCTGGCTTTTTACCTACTTTCCTGGAGGAGTAACTAAAACATACAGCTCACCAGTCTGCCATCTTGCCCCGCCTCCCCTCTAGTGTCTTTTTAATTTCCAGTATCATGTGTTTCATCCCAATAATTTCCATGTTTCTTTTAAAACATCATTTTCTTCTTTTCGCTCACACATTGTCTCCTCAATATTCTTTAGCTCTATATCCATATTTTCCCTCATCTGTTTGAATTTGTTTAGGAGATTTGTTTGAACCCAGTTGACTAGCTGTTTTAAATTCTGTGTATCCTCTTTAGTTTTAATTTGGTCCATAGATTGAGCTGTATCTTTCTGTTTCTTATAATGGCTTGCAATTTTTTGCTGATATCTAGACATCTGATTGTTTTGATGCATTAACTCTGAGTGTCAGTTTCTCCCCATTCTCTAGAGTTTTACTGTTGATTGTCTTTGTATTGATGGTCTCCTTTGACACTTGGTCTGTGGTTGCTTGGAACTGAATACTCCCCACAAAATTCTGTCTGTAATGGCAATGCATTCTTGTGGGTGTAATTCTATTATATGTAGGACCTTTTGATAAGGTTACTTCAGTTAAGGCATCACCCAAGGTCTGTCTTGATCATCTTACTGGAGTCTTTTATAAGAGAATGAAGTTTAAACAAAGAGAGAGAAAGCCATGGAAGCAAGATGCTGAATGCAACAAAAGCCAGAAGAGAATGGAGAGACCAGTAGATGCTGCTATTTGCCTTGCCATGTGGAAGAGGATTCAATTATCACCAGCAGCCAGTCTTCAGAAAAAAGCATTGCCTTGATGATGCCTTGATTTGGACATTTTTCTCAGCCTCAAAACTGCAAGCTTACACATTTCCATTGTTAAGCCAACTCATTTCATGGTATCTGCTTTCTGCAGCCTAGCAAACCTACAATGGTCCAACTTATTCTAGACCTTTAGAGTCAGCTCTTCTGCACCTGCTTCTTGCCCTGGATATGCAGCATAATGTTTAAAATGGCATTTCTGGTGCAATAGTTTCACCTCCAGGGGAAAGCTTCCCTTCCTCTGTTCCTTTTCAGGGAATTTTGCTTTGTTCTTTTTGCTTTTGTGCAGATTTTCCTCCCCAGCTCCTATATTTTGTATAAATTCTCTCCCTCACATAGTGCCCTCTTTCCCTTGCACTTTTCAGTTCTTGGATTCATCCTGTCTTACAGCAATTCAGTGGTTTTTCCTGTTTCTGTGAGGTTTGTGACTCCAGTTGCTTCTAATACAGGTATCCCTCTTATCCAGAAAAGTCCAGTATGCCTTTAGATTGTCCAGCAAACAGAAACTGGATTGATTGTGTGCACCTCTTGCCCACAGTTCTGCAGCAGGTTTTCTTTTTTCCCCTGAAGCCACTTTAGTATGCAGAGCTTCTCAGCTTCTTGTGTTCTTCCCTTGGTCTCTGTGGATTTGAGTCTCTGTGCCTGGATATGTGTGGTGTTCTAACTCACCAGTGTGAGTAGCTCTCTAGTCTCCATCCATGGCAGGAGGGAGCATGGTCATGCTGCCTCTGTGTGACTCACAAGTGTGTGGGACCAGATGAGGGGAAGGGGTCCAGACTGATGGGCCCACGAAGAATATCTCCTACTAGACCTTGGAGACTACATCCATTTTTCTTTGATTCAGCACTTGTAGAGTCCATCTCCAGCCTCTATTGTCCTCCAAGAGTGCCAAGGAAGTAGAATGTGTCTTTTAATTTGTGGATTCTGAGGGGAGACTTTTTCAGGGGATATCTTATGCTGCCATGTTGATAATGTTACCTCTTCTGAGCACTATATTTTTATCAAGAAAGGGTGTTGGATTTTGTCAAATTATATTTCTGCAGCAATTGAGATGATCATGTGATTTTGTTTTTCTTTAGTTTGGTTACTGTGGTGTATTACATCGATCTATTTCCTTCCACTGAACCACCTTTCTATTCCTGGAATAAATCCCAATTGCTCATAATATATAATCCTTTTAATATGCTGTTGGATTTGAATTGCTAATGTTTTATTATGGAATTTTGCATCTATATTCATAAGGGAAATTGATCTGTTGTTTTCATTGTGTGTGTGTGTGTGTGTGTGTGTTTAAAATCTGGCTTTGGTTTTAGGGTAATATTGGTCTCATAGAAGGACTTAGGAAGAGTTCCATCCTCTTCAATTTTTTGAAAATGTTTGAGAAGTATTGGTGTTACATCTTCTTTGAGTGTTTGGTAGAATTTACTGGTAAAGCCATCTGATCTTGAACTTCTGTTTATTAGGAGGTTTTTGATTACTGATTCAAAGTCTACTTTTGTAGTTCTGTTGAGATATTCTATTTCTTCTTGAGACATTTTAGTTAATTTGCATGTTTCTATGGTTTTGTCTATTTCCAATAGATTATCTAATTTGTTGGAAAACAATTGTTCATAGTATTCTGCTAATCCTTTTAATTTCTGCAAGATCTGTAGTAATGTCTTCCATTTCATTTTGTATTTCAGTTATCTACATATTTTCTCTTTTCTTTTCTTTGTGACTCTAGGAGAAAGTTTGTCAGTTTTATTGAAATTTTTAAATAATCAATTTTTGGTTTCATTGATTTTCTCAGTTGTTTTTCTGCTCTGCATTTCATTTATCTCTGCTTTCATCTTTATTGTTTATTTCCTTCTCTTAATATTAGGTTTATTCACTCTTCTCTTTCTAGTTCTTCCAAATGTGCAGTTAGGTCTTTTATTTGACTTATTTTTTTTTAAATATAGGGCAGCCATAACTATACATTTCTATGTGAACACTGCCTTTTCTGCATCCCATAATTTTTGGAATTTTCTGTTCCATTTTCATTTGTGTCAATGATATTTCCTAACTTTTCTTGTGATTTCTTCATTGACCCACTGATAGTTTAAGAGATTGTTGCTTATTTACACGTATATTTCATTTTTTACAGTTTTATCTGTTATTGATATTTTCCTTTATTACATTTGGTTGGAGAATATGCTGATATAGTTTCAATGTTTTTAAATTTGTGTTTTTGAAACTTGTTTTTTGGTCTAACCTGCTATCTATCCTGGAGAATGACTCATGCACTTGAAAAAAATGTGTATTATGCTGCTATTGGATGTAGTGTATATCTCTAATAGGTCTAGTTTGTTTACAATATTCTTCACATCCTCTGTTCCCTTATTGACCTTCAGTCAAAATGTACTATCCATTATTGCAAATGGTGAATTACTCTCTCCATCTATTATTGTAGAACTATTTTTCTCTTAAGTTTTGCTTTGTCATTGTTTGCGTCATGTATTGTGGGGCTTTGTGATTAGGTGCATATATGTTTATAATTATTATATCTTCATGGTGGAACAATCCTTTTATTAATATATAGTGTCCTTCTCAGTCATTTGTAACAGATTTTGACTTAAAGTCTCTTTTGTTCAATATCATTATACATGCCCCAGCTCTCTTGTTTACCATTGGCATGGACTATTTTACTATCTTTTGAATTTCAACCTATTTGTGTCTTTGGATATAAAATGAGTCTCTAATAAACAACACAGATTTAGATCATGCCTTTTTATCCATTCTGCAAAACTGTGTCTTTTGTTTGGAGAGTTTAACACATTCATATTCAAAGTAATTATTCAAAAGACAAGACTTATTTCAGATATTTTGTCCTTTAGTTTCTTGTATGTCTTATTCCTTTTTTGTATCTTATTTCATTCACTGCAGCCTTCTTTCATGTATAATTGATCTTTTTTAGTGAAACTGATTATCTTCTCATTTACTTCTTCGAATATATTCCAGATGCTATCTTTATTCTTACCATGGGGTTTATATTTGCCATCCTAAATCTGTAACAAACTAGAGTGAAATGTTGTGCATGTAACTTCAATATCATAAACAATCTTTTCTCCTCTACCTTTCTGCCTCTCTTCATACCACTCTTTATGATCATTTCACACATTAACTCTTTATATTTTGCATGTCCAATATCATAGAAATATGCTACTTATGTACTTGTATTTTAAATCTTGTAAAACAGAAAGTACTGTTACATACCAATAATACAATAATACTTGCATTTGTATTTACCCATGTAGTTAACTTTACTGGACACCTTTATTTATTTATAAGTCTCCAAACTACTATCTACTGTCCTTATTTTTCATCCTTTAGAACCCCTTTAGCGTTATTGTAAGGCAGGTCTTATGTTGATGAACTCTCTCAGCTTTTGTTTATTAGGGAATGTCTTAAACTCTCTGTTTTTGAAGGATAGTTTGCTGTATACACAATACCTGGTTGGCAGTTTTTCTCTTTCAGTACTTTAAATATGTTGTCCCACTCCTTTCTTGCCTTCCTGGTTTTGAATGAGAAATTGGCACTTAATCTGATTGAGGATATCTTATATGGGATGAACTGCTTCTCTATTGCTATATACATATTTTTATATCTATGGCATTTGAGAATTTGACTATTACGTTTCTTGTTATAAGTCTATTTTGGTATATTCTGTTTGGAGTTCACTGGACTTCATCGATGTGAATATTCATGTCTTTTGTCAATTTGGTTAGTTTTGGGCCTTTATTTCTTCAAATGTACTTTCTGACCTTTTCTCTTTCTCTGATCCTTCTAGGACTCTCTTAATGAGTATTTTTATACAATTCATGTTTTTCTCACATGTCCCTTAGCATCTGTTCTTTTTTTTCATCCGTTTCTCTTTCTGCTCATCAGTGTGTATGATTTTAATTATCCTGGCTTCTAGTTCACTGATTCTTTCTTCTACTTATTCAATTATGCTGTGGAACCCCTATAGTGTATTTTTACTCTCTGTTATTGTATTTTTCATCACTAAAATTATTTCATTTTTAAAAATTTCTAATATGAACTTTTGTTCATGCATAGTCTTCTTGATTTCCTTTAGTAGTGAACCCATGTTTTTGTTTGGCCAATTGAACTTATTTAGGAGAGTTTACTTGATATCTGTTTCATTGTTCTAATGTATATGCTTTCTCTGTTCTTTTATTTTGTTCCTTTGGATGGTACACCTCATCTTGTTTCATTGTATTATGATAAGTTGCTGAAGTCTGATTATTTGATTACTTTGATCCTGTCTTTAACCTTTGGGTGTAAGGTCTAGGAAGCCACCTCCTTTTGCAAGATCTTTAAGATATTTCCCTAGATTTTCTTCCTAAGGCCTTATGATCTTAACTTTAATGTTTAGATCTTTGATCCATTTTGTGTTAATTTTCATATAAGGTGTGAGAAAGTGGTCCTCTTTCATTCTTTTAGTTATGGATATCCAGTTCTCCAAGCAGCATTTATTGAAGAAGAAGCACTTTCACAATTGAGCCATCTTGATCACCTTATCAAAGAGAAATTGTCTTTATATGAGAGGCTCTATTTCTGAACATTCATTGGTCAGTATGTCTATTTTTATGCCAGTACCATACAGTTTTGACTATTGTAGCTTTGTATTATGCTTTGAAGTCAGGTAGTGTGAGACTACCCACTTAATTTTTGTTTCTCAATGTATTTTTAGCTATTTGGGTCACCCTGCCCTTTCAAATAAATTTGATTATAGATTTTTCTATTTCTGCAGTTAAGTTATTGGGATTTTAATTGGTATTACATTGAATCTATAAATAAATTGGGGTAGAATTGGCATCTTAACTATATTTAGTCTTCCAATCCATGAACATGCTATGTCTTCCCATTTATTTAGGTTTTCTTTGATTTCTTTTAGCAATGTTTTCTAGTTTTCTGTGTATAGGTCTTTTATGTCCATGATTAGATTTATTCTTAAATATTTGATTATTTTGGTTGCTATTGTAAATGGAAATTTTTTCTTGATTCCCACCTCAGACTGCTCATTACTAGTGTATAGAAATACTACTGATATTTGTGTATTGATCTTGTATCTTGTCACATTGCTGTATTCATTTATTAGCTCAAGTATCTTTGCTCCATACTTTTTTTGGAATTTCCTACATATAGGAACCTGTCATTTGCAAACAGTGAAAGTTTTACTTCCTCTCCCATTTGGATGCCTTTCTTTCTTTTTTTTTTTCGTATTTTGGCTAATTGCTGTAACTAGAGCTCCCAGCAAAATGTTGAATAACAATGGTGACAGAGTGGGCATACTTCTCTTTTTCCTGGTCTTAGAGGGAATGCTTTCAATCATTCCCCATTTAGTATGATGTTGGCTCTGGGTTTTTCATATATTCCATTCTTCATGTTGATTATTCCTATCCTTTGAATTGCTTTCATCAAGAAAGGATTTTGCATTTTTTCAATAAACTTCTCTGCATAAATCATGATGTTCATGTGTTTTTTTCCCCTCTGATTTATTGATGGGTATTACAGTAGTTGATGTTCTTGTGTTGAACCACACCGGCATGCTTGGAATAAAACCCACTTGGTCATTATTTTAATGTGCTGCTGGATTTGATTTGTGAGTACTTTTTTGAGGATTTTGCATCTAAATTCATTAAAAAGTTTGGTTTGTAATTTTCTTTTCTTGCAATAGCTTTATTTGGCTTTGGTTTTAGGGTGATGTTGGCTTCATAGAATGAGTTAGGTACCTTTCCTTCTCCTTCAACTTTTTGGGGACTGATGCTAATTTTTTCTTGAATCCTTGGTAAAATTCCAATATTAAGCCATCTGGTCTTGGCTTTTCATTCTAGGGTGGTTTTTGATGACTGCTTCAATCTCTCCACTTTTGATTTTTTGTTGAAGTCTTCTATTTCTTCCTGGGTCAGTGTTGTTTCTTCATGCTTTTCTATGAAGCTGTCCATTTCATCTAAGTTTTCTAGTTTGTTAGCATATAGTTGCTCATAGTATCCTGTCATTATTTCTTTTCTCAAAATGAACACAGCTTTATTTTTTTCTTATAATAAGAATAACACGTTTCTTGAAATAAATTCAGACAGTACAAAAAGGTATAAATAAAACATGAAAATTACCTTTCATCCAATCACCCTGAGAGAACTCTTATTAACATTTTTAATTAAATTCAGTTTTATTGAAATATATTCACATACCATACAATCATCCATGGTATACAATAAACCGTTCACTGTATTATCATATAGACATGCATTCATCACAATCTATTTCTGAACATTTTCCTTGCATCAGAAAGAATCAGAATCAGAATAAAAAATAAAAGTAAAAAAGAACACCCAAACCTTCACCCCCATCACACCCTAGTTTTCATTTAGTTTTTGTCCCCATTTTTCTACTCATCCACCCATACACTGGATAAAGGGAGTGTGATCTGCAAGTTTTTCACAATCACACTGTCACCCCTTGTAATCTACATTATTATACAATTGTCTTCAGGAGTCCAGACTACTGGGTTGGAGTTTGATAGTTTCAGGTATTTACTAATAGCTATTCCAATACATTAAAACCTAAGAGGTGTTATCTATATAGTGCATAAGAATGTCCACCAGAGTGACCTCTCGACTCCATTTGGAATCTCTCAGCCACTGAAACCATTTTGCCTCATTTTTCATACCCATTTTGGTCAAGAAGATATTCTCAGTCCCATGATGCTAGGTCCAGGTTCATCCCTGGGAGTCATATCCTGCATTGCCAGGTAGATTTACACCCCTGGGAGTCGGGTCCCACATAGGGGGGAAGGCAGTGAGTTCATCTGCTGAGGTGGCTCAGTTAGAGAGAAAGAGAGGGCCACATCTGAGCAACAAAGAGGTACTCAGGGGGAGACACTTAGGCAAAATTATATGCAAGTTTAGCCTCTTATTTGCAGTAATGAGTTTCATAAGGGCAAGTCCCATGATAGAGGGCTTGACACATCAAACCGCCAGTCCCAATGTTTGTGACAACATCAATACCAGTCCAGGTGAGGAAGTCCAACACTTTTGCACCTTCTCTCAGCTCCTCAGGGGGGGCTGTAAATATATTTTTTATTCTCTGCCCAAATTACTCTATGATGTGTCACTATTTCACTCTAACCTATACTAACTTACCATATCTCACTTCCTATTCAAAGTTCCATGTAATGGTGGTGTTTGAACAAATTGGCTGTAGAATTATACTGTTTAGAAAATATAGATCCTGAATCAAATAGACATCTCTTCCCTTGGTCTCACATGGAAGTTGAAGTTTTAAAATACAGTCAGATTCAACCTTTACCCTTTGGCCCTGTTTGCCTTAGTCTTAACCAGATCTGCTTCATTCATATCACTAATTGAAGTCTGGGCTCTTTTTCAGCTATTTTTTTAGCAGTTGCTGTATGTGATAATACTGACATTCATATCTGCCAAGCTCTAGCTCTGAGTTTCAGGTGTCTCAGAGATACACATTTTTCCAGAGATCAATCAGGTTATACACTAAGGGATCAGCATCTCAAAGTTTAGAGATAGGCATTACAATTCAGGAATAGAGTTGACTGCTGTAAGAGCTTACAATCTAGGGACCATTACAATAATCATTTCCATGTTAGGCTATGTTCTAAGATTCAACTCTGAGTTTACACATTGTAGTTAGTCCATATTGGTGAGGCATTATAGTGTTTACCTTTATTTCTGGCATACTTCACTCAAATACATTATACAGGATCCATTCACCTCATAGTGTGTCTCACAGCTTCACTCCTTCTCGTAGTTGGTCAATACTCCATTGTATGCATACACCATAGTTCACCATTCTGTTCCTCAGTCTATGTACCCTTAGGTCACTTGCACCCATTGCAAATTATGATTACTGCCTCCATGAACACCAGTGTGCAAATGTCCATTCATGTCTCTGCTCTCAGATCTTCAAATGACATACCCCATAATGAGGTTGCAGGACCTTATGGTCCCCACATACTTACCTTTTTGTGGAACCACCACACTGCCCTTCAGAAAGGCTACACCATTCTACCTGCTCATCAATAGTAGATAGGTACATCCCTCTCACCATGCTTTCTCCAACACTTTTACTCTTGTATATATATATTTCCTACAATTTTATAGAGTTATACTCACATTCCACATATTTATCCACAGTGTACAATCAGTTGCTCATGGTATCATCATAAAGTTGTGCATTTATCACCACGATCAGCACTTGAACATACTGATTACTACAAGAAAAATTGTTTTTTTAGCAATAATAAAAAAGGTGATAAAAAGAAAAATAGCATGTCATACAATACAATATAATAGTAAGGACAGAAAATAACACCACTACCAAGAATCTCATATTCCTCCCCTGTACTCCTCTCTCGTATACACCTAGCTTTGGTATATTGCCTTTGTTACATTTAATGGAAGTATATTACAATGTTACTGTTGACCATAGACCCCAGTTTGCATTGATTATGTTTTTTCCGAGATACCATCCCTTTTTCAACACTCTACATGGTTGACATTCATTTGCTCTCCCATATGCAAAAACATTTTTATATTTGTATATTTAGTGACAGTCATTGGCCACTCCAGTTTTTGCCATGTTATACAGTCCCAGTCTTTATCATCTATCTTACCTCTGGTGTCATACATTCTCCTCTCCCACCTCTTTCAGCTTTACTCACAGACATCTTTGGTGTACTTACAGCACTGTGATACCATCACACAGTATTATGCTGTCTATTTCTGGATCTATACAATCAATCCTACTAAACATGCTGTAGTTCTTCAGCATCAAATGCCTGATCTCTACCCTCTTTCTATCTCATGGTTGCCTGTGTTGTCAGCTTTTAACTCCCAAATTTTGTTCATTAATGTTGACTCATATTAGTGAGACCATACAGAATCTGTCCTTTTGTTTCTGGCTAACTTCACTCAACACAATGTCCTCAAGGTTCATCCACATTATTACATGATCCATGTCTTTGTTCTGTCTTACAGCTGCATAATATTCCATCATGTGTATATAACACAGATTGTTTACCCACTCATCCATTGATGGATCTTTGGGCTGTTTCCAACTTTTGGCAATCATGAATAATGCTGCAATAAACATCAGTTTACAAATGTCTGTTTGTGTCTTAAGTTTCTGTTCCTCTGAGTATATACCCAGCAATGGAATAGCTGGCTCATATGGCAAATCGGTATTTAGCTTCCTGAGGAACCTCCACACTGTCTTCCAGAGTGGTTGCACCATTCTACTTTCCACCAATAATGAATGTGTGCCTCTTTCTCCACATCCTCTCCAGCACTTGTCATTTTCTGTTTTTTTGGATAATGGCCATTCTGGTAGATGTGAGATGATATCTCATCGTGGTTTTGATTTACATTTCCTTAATAGCCAGTGAAGTTGAGCATTTTTTGATATGTTTTTGAGCCATTTGTATTTCCTCTTCAGAAAAATGTCTGCCCATGTCTTTTGCCCATTTTTTAACTGGATTGTGTGTCTTTCTGTTATTGAGTTGTAGGATTCCTTTATATATTTGGGATATCAAACCCTTATCTGATATGTGCTTTCCAAATATCTCCCATTGTGTAGGTTGCCTTTTTACTTTTCTGACAAAGTCTTTTGATGTACAAAAGTGTTTAATTTTGAGGAAATCCCATCTATTTCTTCTTTGGTTGCTCGTGCCTTGCGTGTGAGGTCTAAGAAACCACCTCCTATCACAAGATCTTTAAGATATTGCCCTAAATTTTCTTCTAAGAGTCTTATAGTCTTGGTGCTAATGTTTATGTCTTTGATCCATTTTGAGTCAATTTTCATATAAGCTGTGAGATAGGCATCCTCTTTCATTCTTTTAGAAATGGATATCCAATTCTCCAAACACCATTTAATGAAGAGGCTGCTCTTTCCTAGTTACTTTGGCTTGACTGCCTTATCAAAGATCAATTGTCCATAGATGCGAAGGTCTACTTCTGAACACTGAATTGGATTCCATTGGTCAGTATATCTGTCCTTATGCCAGTACCATGCTGTTTTGAGCACTGTAGCTTTGTAATATACTTCAAAGTCAGGTAGTGTGTGACCTCCCACTTTGTTCCTCTTTCTCAAGATATTTTTGGCTATTTGGGGCACCTTGCCCATCCGAATAAATTTGGTTAATGGTTTTTCTATTTCTGTAAAGTAAGTTGTTGGGATTTGAATTGGTATTGCATTGAATCTATAAATCAGTTCAGGTAAAATTGCCATCTTAACTATATTTAGTCTTCCAATACATGAACATGGTATGTTCTTCCATTTTTTTTTGGTCCTGTTCAATTCCTTTTAGCAGTGTCTTATAGTTTTCTGTATAAAGGTCTTTTGTGTCCTTGGTTAAGTTTATTCCTAAATACTCGATTCTTTCAGTTGTTATTGTAAATGGGATATTTTTCTTGATTTCCTCCTCTTGTTGCACATTACTTGTGTATAGGAACACTACAGATTTTTGCGTGTTGGTCTTGTAGCCTGCCACTTTTCTGTATTCATTGACTAGATCTAGTAGATTTGCTGTAGATTTTTATGGATTTTCTACATATAGAATCATGTCATCTGCAAGTAGTGAAAGTTTTACTTCTTCCTTTCCAATTTGGATACCTTTTATTTCTTTTTCTTGCCTAATTGCTCTAGCTAGAACTTCCAGCACAATGTTGAATAACAATGGTGATAGTGGGTATCCCTTTCTTGCTCCTGATCTTAGAGGAAAAGCTTTCAGTCTCTACCCATTGAGTATGATGCTAGCTGTGGGTTTTTCATATATCACCTTTTTCATATTGAAAAAAATTCCCTTCTATTCCCATCCTTTAAAGTCTTTTCATCAGGAAAGAATGTTGAATTTTGTCAAATCCCCTTTCTGCATTGATCAAGATGATCATTTGGTTCTTCTGCTTTGATTGATGTGGTTTATTACATTAATTGATTTTCTTGTGTTGAACCAGCCTTACATATGAGGAATAAATCCCACATGGTCGTGGTGTATAATTCTTTTAATGTGTTGCTGGATTTGATTTGTGAGTATTTTGTTGAGGATTTTTGTGTCTATATTCATTAAAGAAATTGATGTACAATTTTCTGTTTTTGTAGTATCTTTGCCTGATTTTGGTATTAGGGTGATTTTGGCTTCATGGAATTAGTTAGGTAGCTTTCCCTCTTCTTCAATTTTTTTGAAGAGTTGGAGCAGGATTGGTACTAATTCGTTCTTGAATGCTTGGCAGAATTCACATGTGAAGCCATCTGGTCCTGGGCTTTTCCTCTTTGGCAGCTTTTTGATGGCTGACTCAATCTCCTTACTTGTGATAGGTTTGTTGAGGTCATCTATTCCTTTTTGATTCAATGTTGGTTGTTTATGCTTTTCTAGGAAGTTGTCCATTTCATCTAAGTTGTCTAGTTTATTAGCATATAGTTGCTCATAGTATCTTCTCATTATCTCCTTAATTACTGCAGGGTCATTAGTTATATTTCTTTTCCCATTTCTGATTGCATTTATTTGCGTTCACTCTCTCTTTTTTTTTATCATACCCAGCAGTCCATCGATTTTATTGATTTTCTCAAAGAACCAACTTCTGGTTTTGTTGATTCTCTCTATTGTTTTCCTCTTCTCAATTGCATTTATTTCTGCTCTACTCTTTGCTATTTCTTCCCTTCTGTTTGCTTTGGGGTTAGTTTGCTGTTCTTTCTCTAATTCCTCCAGGTGAACAGTTAACTCTCCAATTTTTGCTCTCTCTTCTCTTTTAGTATAGGCATTTAGGGCAATAAATTTCCTTCTCAGCACTGCCTTTGCTGCATCCCATAAGTTTTGATAAGTTGTCTTTTCATTGTCATTTGCCTTGAGGTATTTACTAATTTCTCTTGTAATTTCTTCCTTTACCCACTGGTTTTCCAAGTGTGTGTTGTTTAGCCTCCATATGTTTTTGAATTTTATGACCTTCTGCCTTTTATTTATTTTCAACTTCATTCCATTATGGTCTGAGAAAGTGTTTTGTATAATATGAATATTTTTAAATTTGTTGAGACTTGCTTTGTGACCCAAAATGTGGTCTATCCTAGAGAAGATTCCATGAGCACTTGAGAAAAAAGTGTATCCTGCTGTTGTTGGATGTAGTGCTCTATAAATGTCTGCCAAGTCTAGTTCATTTATCATACAATTCAACATCTCTGTTTCTTTAGTGATCCCCTGTCTAGATGTTCTTTCCATTGATGAGAGTGGTGTATTGACGTCTCCAACTATTATTGTAGAGGTGTGTACTTCTCCTTACAGTGATCTCAGTGTTTGCCTCATGAATTTTGGGACATTCTGGCTTGGTGCATAAACATTTATGATTGTTATGTTTTCTTGATGAATGGACCCTTTTATTAATATATAGTGTCCTTCCTTGTCTCTTTTAATTGTTTTGCTTTTGAAGTCTAATTTGTCTGATATTAATATAGGTACTCCTGCTTTTTTCTGGTTGTTGTTTGCATGAAATAATATCTTTTTCCAACCTTTTGCTTTCAGTCTATTTTTGTCCTTGTGTAAAGTGAGTTTCTTGTAGACAGCATATAGATGGGTCCTGTTCTTTAATCCATTCTGCCGGTCTGTGTCTTTTTATTGAGGATCTTAATCCATTTACATTTAGTGTTATTACTGTGAGGGCAGTACTTTCTGTTACCATTTTGTCTTTTGGAATTTATATGTCACATCTTATTTTTTTCTCTCTCTCCTTTTAACTTTCCTGATAATCTTCATTTCTGCACTCTTCTCCAACTCTCTCTCTCTTGTCTTTTCCAATCAGCCTGTAGCACTCCCTTTAGTATTTCTTGTAGTGCCAGTCTCTTATTCACAAACTCTCTCAGTGTCTGTTTGTCTGAAAATGTTTTAATCTCACCCTCATTTTTGAAGGAAAGTTTTACTGGATATAGAATTCTTGTTTGGCAGTTTTTCTCTTTCAGTGTCTTCAATATATCATGCCACTGTCTTCTTGCATCCATGGTTTCTTTAGAGAAATCTGTACTTAGTGTTATCAACCTTCCCTTGTAAGTGATGGATTGCTTTTCTCTTGCTGCTTTCAGAATCCTCTCTTTGTTTTTGACATTGGACAATCTAATCAATAAGTGACTTGGAGTAGGTCTATTGGGATCTATTCTATTTGGGGTACACTGCACTATTTGAATCTCTAATTTTCTGTCTTTTATAAGAGTTTGAAAATTTTCAGTGAATATTTCTTCTATTACTCTTTCTGCCCCTTTTCCCCTCTCTTCTCCTTCCAGGATACCCATAACACATATGTTTGTGCATTTCACATTGTCACTCAGCTCCCTAAGACCCTGCTTGTATTTTTCCAGTTTTTTCACCATCTGTTCTTTTGTGTGTATGGATTCAAATGTCTTGTCTTCAAGTTCAGTGATCCTTCCTTCTGCTTGTTCAAATCTACTGTTGCATCCCTCCACTGTGTTTTTCATCTCCTCCATTGTGGCCTTCATTCCCATGAGTTCTGCCATTTGTTTTTTCAAGTTTATGAACTCTTCTTTATGGTCATCCAGTTTCTTCTTTATATCCTTCATCTCTTTCACTATATCTTCCGTCAGTTCATTGAATTTATTTAGCATTTGTTGTCTCAACTCCTGTATCTTGGTTGAACTATTAGTTTGTTCCTTTGGCTGGTCCATATTTTCATGTTCCTGGTATGGCTTGTTATCTTAAGTTGTTTAGGCATCTGAATTTCTTGATTGTTTTATTCTGGAGCTTGTTTTCTATCTTTTACCTAAGGGTTTCTTGTTGGTTGGATTTGCTCTCTGGCCTCTGTTATTTAGTTCAACTTATTCTAGATCTCTAACTTAGGTTCTATTTAGTTGATCAGAATTTTTCCCCTCTTGTTTTTTCTGTTTCTTGCCCTGCCTCTATGTAGCAATTTTGTGAGAGGATCTCCTCAGATATGGTCAACCCCAGTCAGATTTTCCCAGTCTAGAAAGGCCCAGGTCTCATTGGGAGGGCATGGAATTTTCCTGAGAATGAGACCCTCCTATGAGGCCTTTAGAATCAGTGATTTTCATCTCCTGTGCAGCAGGTGGCAATTGCCAGCCCACAGCTGCCTCCCACAATGTGAGGAGGTATGTAGACTTCTGTTCTCCTGTTGACTCTGATCCTGTAGGTTGTGTGGCTGACTGAAGCCAGAATCTGAATTCCAGCCCCTAGGGTCTGATTTCCCAGAAGGTGGACTGCCAGTTGAGCTGGACCTCCCTCCACTCTCCCAATCCTTGGAACTCCAGTTGTCTCTCAGGGGCAATATTCCCTTCTCCCCTCTCCTCTTTGGGGCATCTCCAGCTAGATTCCTTGGTGAGCCTGAGTTGCCAATTAAAGATGGGGGTGGAGACCTTCTTCAGAAGTGAATCCAGAAGTCAAAGACACTGTGGGTACTCTGTCTCTTCCCAAGCCCAGCCTAGTCCCTTAACCTGGGCTTTCCGATAGAAAATAACCACATATGTTACTTTTAGGTTAAAAAAATAGAAAAGAAAAACAAGAAAAAGAAAAAAGGAAAAAAAAAAAAAAAAAACGGGATTCCCTTTTAAAATCTTTCCCCAGCCTGGAAGTTTTGTCAGTGTCAGAATAGAGCATTTAAAGATGTACTTTCTTATATTATCTGATAATTACTCTCCAACAGGTTCAATTCCACCCCTACTGGAGGCTATTGAAATGCAAAAAAATAAGGAATCATTGTGAAGCCAGAAGGGACAAAATGTAGGAGAAAAAATGGCTTTTTTGGATCCTGGGAATGGGTGCCTGCTTTTATGCCCCCCTTCTCAGAGCCCAGCCCTTTTTTACCACCCCCAGCTCCAAAACTTAGTTAATTGTTAATTAATTCTGCAGTTGAGGCTGGTTTGAGCCCCCCTCTTGCCCTCTGAAGATTGCTGTTTTTTGTTTGTTTTTTTTTTTTCCTTTCAGGGAGCCAGCAGCAAGACAGTTTGTGAGGTCTTGGTGGGGAGGGTCACAAGACCCCTGGTCCTGGGAACTTACAATGTTTAGTGTGTTCTCAGCTTTTCCTCCAATTCCAAACTTGTGTCGATGTGTGACTGGTTACTGGAGACCCCCAAAACACTGTTTCATATAGTTCTTGGGTAATTGCCAGCTGCTCTAGGGGAGAGATGAAATTCTGCACCTCACCACTCCACCATCTTGCCCCACCCTGCATTGTTTCTTAATTATTGCTTGTTTATGTCCTCACTCTGATTTCTGATTTTATTTATTTGCATCCTCTCTCTTTTTTTTTTGTCAACCTAGCTAAGTGCCCATCAATTTTATTGATTATTTCAATGAACCAACATCTGGTTTTGTTGATTCTCTCTATTGTGTTCATGTTCTCAATGCCATTTATTTCTGCTCTAAAATCTTTGCTATTTATATTTATTTCCTTCTGTTCACTTTGGGGTTATTTTGCTCTTCTTTTTCTATTTCCTTCAAGTGAGAACTTAATTACTTGATTTATGTTCTTTTTTTCTTTTTTTTTGTATAGGTGTTAAGGGCAATAAATTTCCTTCTCAGCACTATCTTTGCTGTACCCTATAAGTATTGATATGTTGTGTTCTTATATTCATTTGCCTCATGATATTTACTGACATTTTTGGTAATTTCTCCCTTGACCCACTGGTTGTTTAAGACTTGTTTAGCTTCCATATTTTGTGAATTTCTGGCCTTCTGCCTGTTATTGATTTCTTACTTCATTGCATTATGATCCAAGAAAGTGTTTTGTATAATTTCCATCTTTTAAAATTTATTGAGAATTTCTTTGTTATCCAACATGTTGTCTATCATGGAGAATGATTCATGAGCACTTGAGAAAATGTGTACCCTGCTCTTTTGGGCTGTCATGTTCTGTAAATGTCTTCTAAAACTGATTCATTTATCATACTATTAAAAATCTGTGTCCTTATTGATTCTCTGTCCAGATGTTCTAACCATTCATGAGAGTGGTATATTGAAGTATCCAACTAGTGGTTTCTACTTCTCCCTTCAGTGTTGTCAGTGTCTTCTTCATGTATTTTGGGGCAATTTTTCTCAGTGCATACATATTTATGATTGCTATATCTTCTTGGTGATTTATCTCTTTTACTAATACATAGTGTCCTTCTTTGTCTCTTTTAATTGTTTTATACTTGAAGACTAATTTGCCTGATATTAGTATAGCTACCCCCACTTTTTTCTGGTTGTTCTTTGTGTGAAATATCTTTTTCCAAACTTTCATTTTTAACCTATTTTTGTCCTTGGGTCTAAAGTGAGTCTATGGTAGATAGTGTATAGATGGGTCCTGTGTTTTAATCCATTCTGTCCATCCATATATTTTGATTGGGGTGTTTAATCCCTTAACATTAATGTTAATTCTGAAAACGCAATGTCTTTTTCTACCATTTTGTCTTTTGGATTTTATGTCATATCTATTTTTCTTCTTAGGGGAAAACTTTCAGTGATTTCCCATTGGGTATGATGTTAACTCTGTTTTTTTTCATATATTACCTTTATGTTGAGGGAGTTGCCTTCTATTCCAATCCTTTGAAAGCTTTTCATAGAGAAAATGTGTTGAATTTTGTCAAATGTTTTTTTCTGCATTAATTGAGATGATCAAGTGGTTTTTCCCCTTTGATTTATCGATGTCTACAGTTGTAAACCCTCATAAGTGTCTGATCCCATCTTGGGAGGTTTCTGATGACTGATTCAGTCTCCTAACTTGTGTTTGATTTAATGAAATATTCTATTTCTTCTCAAGTTAACTTTGGCTGTTGAAAATTTTTGGGGAAATTGTCCATCTCATCTAAGTTTTCTAGTTTGCTAGCATATGGCTGCTCATATTATCCTCTCATTATCAACTTTGTGTCTACAAGTTCAGTAATTATTACCCCTCCTATTTCTGATTTTATTTATTTGCATTCTCTCTCTTCTTTTCTTTGTCAGCCTAGCTAAGGCTCCATGGATTTCATTGATTTTCTCAGAGAACCAGCTTCTGGTTTTGTTGATACTCTCTATTGCTTTCATGTTCTCAATTTCATTTATTACTGCTTCAATATTTGTTATTTCTTCCCTTCTGTTTACTTTGGGATTAGTTTGCTCTTCTTTCTCTAGTTGCTCTAGGTAATCAGTTAAGCCCTCGATTTTTTCTCTTTCATCTTTTTAAATAGAGTCATTTAGGGCAATAAATATCCCTCTCAGCACTGTCTGTACTGCATTCTATAGTATTTTGATATGTTGTATTCTCATTTTCATTTGCCTCAATATATTTACTGATTTTTCTTTTAATTCCTTCTTTGATCCCCTGATTGTTTAAGAGTGCATTATTTCGCCTCCATATACTTGTGAAATTTACAGCCATCTGCCTGTTACTGATTTTCAGTACCATTTTATTGTGATTTTAGGAAGTTTTTTTTTATAATTTCAGTCTTTTTACATTTATTGAGCCCTGCTTTGTGACCCAACATTTGGAAATACCTTAGAAAACTAGGTATTGTGTTACACTATGATCCAGAAGTTTCACTTCTCAGTATTTACCCAGAGGACTTGAAAGAATGATGCAAACAGATATTTGCACACCAATGTTCATAGTGGCTTTGTTTCCAATTGCCAAGAGATGGAAACAACCTAAATGTCTTACATCAGACTAGTGGATAAACAAAATGTGGTATATACGTATGATGGAGTACTATGCAACAGTGAGAAAGAATGAGATCATGAAGTATGACTACATGGATGAATCTTAAAGACATAATGTTGAGTGAAATAAGTCAGATGCAAAGGGAGAGATGAGGGTTGCTGCTGATGTGAACTCTATGAAAATCGTGGAATGGATATCTTTTATTATAGAATATGGGGGACCTGGGGATGGATAGCAGCTGGTGAAGGGGGAATGATGATCTAAGATCAGATAAGATAATAAGGGTAATCTTAATGATATGGGAATGCTGAAGAATGACTATGGTTTGTTAATTTTCTTGTGGTATGGTAGTTGCATATTGGAAGCAATGAAGTTATTTCAGGATATTTGTTTCTCCTATTTCTTTGTTCTGTACTTTTTAAATTTTTTTGATAAATAAAGTTTAATTTTAAAAAGTATGTATTCTACTTTTCAGGGTGCAGTGTTTTGTTAATATCTGTTGTTTATTTAATTTATCATTTTATTCAATGGCTCTGTTTCTTATTGATCCTCTATCTAGATGTTCTATTGATTGATATAGTTGTGTATTGACATCTCCAACTATTATTGTAAAAGTGTCTACTTCTCCCTTCAGTGACATCAGTGTTTGCCTCATGTATTTTGGGGCATTCTGTCAATTTGTTATTTAGTCTTTGTAAGACTTACACCTTTCTGCCCATCATTTTTGTTAATGCCTGATTTTATATTTATATTTTTATTTGTTTTGTACCCTATTGAGTGCCTTCTCATTTCTATCTTGATATATTTTGCACCAATTTCCCTTGTAGATTACTAAAGGGTTATAATTTATCATCTTAAATATATAACAAATATACTTGATTTGCTATCCACTTAACTTCAATGGCATGTACACATACATTTCTTGTATCCCTATGGTAACCCACCATTTTTTGTACTTGTTACCACTTATATCTTTATAACATTGTATGTCCAAAAATTTGATTTATCATTACTTTTTATTCGTTTGCATTTTATCATCTGTAGGACATAAGAAGTGGAGTTACATATCAAACAATACACTACAGTAATACTGGCATTTATAATTATTCAAGTGGTTATCTTTACCGCAAGTCTTTATTTCTTTATGCTGCTTTGAACAACTGTCTAGTGTCCTCTCTTTTCAGTCTGAAGAACTCCCCTTAGCATTGTTTGTATAGCACATCTAGTTTTGATGAACTCCCTCAGGTTTGTTTATCTGAGAATATCTTAATCTCTCCTTTTTTTTGAAAGAAATTCCCACCAGATATGAAATTCTTGGCTAGTAGTGGTTTTCTTTCAGCACTTTGAGTATTTCAACATGCTACCTTCTTGCCTCCATGATTTCTGAAGACAAATCAAAACAGTCTAATTGAGACACCTTGAATGTAACACTGTTTTTTCCTTGCAACTTTCAGAACTCTCTAATTGTCCTTTGCATTTGATAGTGTGATCAATATATGATAGGGTATATTTGACTTAATGTTTTTGCTGTTTGGTGTTCCCTGAACTTCTTGGCTGTGCATATTTTTGTCTTTCGCTCTCATAATTTCTTTGAGTATTCCTTCTGCCCCTTTCCATTTTGTTTGTTAGTGTCCCAGAGTTTTCATAGGCTATTTTCACTTGTTCTATTTGTTTTTTTTTTCTGATCTTTTTCTATCTGCCTGACTCATTTCAAGTGTCTTGTCTTCTAGTTCATTGATTCTTTCTTCTGCTATCTCCAATATGCTCTTGTAAGCCTCCTGGTAATTTTTCAATATGTTATTATGGTCTTCAGCTCTAGTATTTGGTTTCTTTTTGAAATTTCTATCTTTTAAATATGATACCCATTTTGCTCATTCCCTGTTTTCCTGATATCTTTTAGTTCTTTCTCTGTATTTTCCTTCATCTCCTTGAGTATTTTTAAGATCATTTTTTAAAAAGCTTTGTTCATTATGTCCACATTTTGGTCTTCTTCATTGCATTTCCTGGATTTTTTATCCTTTTCATTTGGATGGGCCATTATTTCCTTTTTCTTTGTTTGTCTTGTATTTTTTTCTTCCACACAGTACATTTTAATATTTTAAAATTTTAACTGTGGGATTTAGCCTTGATGTATATTTTTTTCTAATATTTTAACCAGTTTGTGATAAGTCAGAGATTTTCTTGTGCTTAAGCTCTCCTATCAGGAAGGTCTGCCCAATGAAATGCAGTTTTCAGTGTCCTGTCTTTTCTGGGCTTGTGTCTTGTCCTGGACTTGTGCTTGTTGGTTGTTTTGGAGTTCCTCTTTAATCAGGGCTTTGAATGTCTCCTCTATTTCTCATGAGACAGACCTCCCTTTCCCTGTGTTTAAAGCAGGCAAGACTTTGCATGATACCATCTGCTTGTATAGTTCCTTTCTTTCATTATTTCAAGCCCCAGTCACCTGGAGGGCAAATTCATGGAATAGGGGCAAACCAGAGGGGAGTCTCCTAAGTCAGTCTTTTCCAGATGAATCAGGGCCTTGGACCCACAAAGGGGGCACAGACTGGCTCCAAAGTGCCATGGGGAGGGGTTTAGGAAGTGCACCAAGATCATCTTCCATTCCTCAAAGTCAAGCTTTTATTGCTTGCCCAGCAATGCAGCCCCCACAACTGACTGTTCCCAAAGCTCTGAGGAAATGCAACATCTCCAACACTCCTCCAACTCTACCTTTGTCCAGGGCAGATTGACATCATGGCCACCTTCAGAACAGGGCTCCCAGTGATTCAAAATTGCTAATCAAAAGCTGTGATCAATGATCAGCCCTGCCCACACCTGGCCTTGTGGAAGAGGGTGTTTACATCCTTATCTCTCATCAGTGGGCTAGCCAGGAACTGTACCCTACAGCAGCCTGCCACATGAGTGGTGGGTGGACACCAGTGATCACAATGTGTAAAGAGCAATTCTTTTGATGCTTTTGCTTTGTGTGTAAAGTCTAAGAAAGTATTGCCTAACAGAAAGTCCTGAAGATGATTCCCTACATTATTTTCTGAATTTTGATAGTCCTGTCTTTTAAATCTGGGTTTTGATCCATTTTGAATTGACTTTTGTATATGATGTGAGGTAGGGTTTCACCTACATTCATTTACACACAGACATCCAGTTTCCCCAGAACCATTTATTGAAGCAACTAGTCTTTCCCCATTGAGTGGAGTTGGCACCCTTGTCAAAATTCAGTTGGCTATAAATGTGAATCTCAAATTTAATCCATTGTTCTATGTGTCTGTCCTTGTGCCAGTGCCATGTTGTTTTTTATAACTATGGCTTTGTAATAAGTTTTAATATCTGAAGTGTGAGTCCTACAAATTTTTTTCTTTTTTCAAGATGGCTTTATCTATTTGGGGCTCCTTACACTTCCATACATTTAATGATTGGCTTTTCAACTTCTGTAAAGAAGAATTTCAATGAGGATCATGTTGGATCCGTAAATCATTCTGGGTAAAATTTTCCTCTTTCCAATATTTAGTCTTCCAATCTTTGAACATGGAATGTGCTTCCATTTACTTAGGTCTTCTTTGATTTCTTTTAGCAATATTTTGCAGTTTTATGTGTACTAGTCCTTTACATCTTATTCCTAGGTATTTCATTCTTTCAGTTGTTACTATAAATGGCTTTTTTATTCATTTCTTTTTCAGATTTTTCATTATCAATATATGGAAACAGAAGTGATTTTCATTCATTGACCTTGTATCCTGCCAATTTGTTGAATTCATTTAATAGTTTTGTGGTGAAATTTTCAGGAGTTTTTACATACAGGGTCATGTCATCTGCAAATAGGGAAAGTTTTATTTCTTCCTTTCCAATTTGGATGAGTTTTGTTTCTTTCTCTTTCCTAATTGCTCTAACTAAAATTTACAGTATAATTTTGAATAACAGTGGTGACAGTGGGAATCCTGGTCTTGCTCCTGATGTCACAGGGAAAGCTGCAATCTTCACCATTGAGTTTGATGTTAGCTGTGGGGTTTTCATTGATATCATTTAGCATGTTGAGGAAGTTTACTTCTACTCCTTTTTTTCTAAGTGTTTTTATCAAGAAGTATTGCTGGATTTTTTCAAATGCATTTCCTGCATGAATTGTGTTGATAATGTGTTTTTTTTTTCTTTGTTCTGTTAATGCAATGTATTACATTTAGTGATTTTCTTTCATCGAACCACCCTTGCATAACTGGGATGAATTCCATGTGATCATGATTTATAATTCTTTTGATGTGTTGTTGAATTTAGTTTGCTTGTATTTTGGCAAGGGATTTTGCAACTGTATTCATAAAGTATACTGTTCATAATTTTTTTCTTATGGTATCTTTATCTGAATTTGGCTAAGGGTGATTTTGGCCTCATAGAATATGTAGGGTGTGTTCAGCCCTCCTCAAAGTTTTGGAAACTTTGAACAGGATATCTGTTAATTCTTGGAATGGTAGTTAAAATGCCACTGTGTTTACATCTGGTCCTGGGGTTTCCCTTGTTGGGAGGTTTTTCATTACTTATTCAATCACTTTACTAGTTATTCCTTTTTAGAGATTTTCTATTTCTTGTTTAGTCAGTATACCTAGTTTGTTTCTGTGAATTCATCTATTTCATATAGACTATACAATTTTATGAGGTACAATTGTTCATAGTATCTTCTTATATTCCTTTTTATTGCTCACCCCTTTTTCATTTCTGATTTTAGTCATTTGTGCCCTTTCTCATTTTTGTCAGTCTAGCTAAAGGCTTGCCAATGTTATTAATCTTTTCAAAGAAACAAATGTGTTGTTTTTGTTGATTCTCTTTGTTGCTTTTCTAATTCTCTGTTTCATTTTTCTCTGCTCTAATCTTTTTATTCCCTTCTTTCTTCATGCTTTTGGTTCTCTGTAATTCCTTCCTTCTGCTTGCTTTGGGTTTAATTTGTTCTCCTTTTCCTAGATTGTCTAATTTTGAAGTAAGGTCTCTGAATTGAGATCTTTTTTCAAAGCAGTTTTATTGAGATATATTCATATTCCTTAAAATCCAACCAAGATGTGCAATAAAGGGCTTATAGTATAATCACAGAGCTGTGCATTCATTACTGCAATCAATTTTAGAACACTTTCATTATTCCAAAAAGAAAAACCCATAGCCCTTAACAGTCACCACTCAATCCCTCTATCATTCTCCAGTTTTACATAAAAACTAATCAAATTCTGTCTTTATAGATTAATTTATATTTAAAGAATACTAAAATAATACTGTTAACTGTAGTCCAAAGTTTGCATTAAGTGTATTTCCCATATAAAACCCAATTATTAATACCTTGTAATAGTGATGTACATTTGTTTTAGTTCATTAAAGAACATTCTTATATTTGTACTATTCGCCACAGACATCATGCAACACAGGGTTCACTACATTATACATTCTCATGTTTTCTCCTCTAGCTTTCCTTCTAGTAGCATACATGACTTAAAGCTACACCTTTCATCCTTCACACACATAAATCAGTGCTGTTAATTATACTCACAGTAGTGTTCTACCCTCACATCTTTCAATTTCCATACATTTACAATTTAGCTAAGTAGAAATTCTTAAAAAATTAAGTATCAGCTTCCCATTGTGTACTTCCTTTCTATCTCCTGGTGGCCTATATTCTAGAGGGTAACTTTATGGGTTTGCTTGTTATACTTAGTACCTATTAGTGTGATCATAATGAATTTGTCCTTTTGTGTCTGGCTTATTTCACTCAACATAATGTCTTCAAGTTCATCCATATTGTCACATGCATTGAGACATCATTTCTTCTTACATCTGAATAATATTCCATTACATTTATGAACCATATTTTATTTGTTCACCAGTTTAAGGACCCTGGGGTTGCTTCTGTCTTTGGACAATTGTGAATAATGCCACTATGAAGGTTGGTGTGCAAACATCTGTTCATGTCTCTTTCAGTTCTTGTAGCAGTGTTGCTGAATCATATGGTAATTCGATAATTAGCTTCCTGAGGAACTGTTAAACTGTCTTACCCAGCAGCTGCACCATTTTACATTGCCATGAGCAGCAAATGAGTGTTCCTGTTCTAGTTTCCTAAAGCTGCCAGAAGGCAAAATACCAGAAATGGACTGGCTTTTATAAAGGTGGTTTATTAGGTTGCACATTTACAGTTTTAAGGCCATAAAAGTATACAAACTAAGGCATCAATGAGAGAATGCCTCCAGCGAAGAAAGGCCAATGGCATCTGGGGTTTCTCTGTCACATGGTAAGGCACATGGTGACGTATGAGGATACTTCTTTGCCAGGTTTCAAAATTGCTTTCTCCAAAATGTCTCTGGGTGTTTTCTCTCTAAGCATTTCTGGGCCTCGTCAAAATGTCTCTGCCTTTTATCCGGTAATGGAGGATGCCAGTAAACTAATTAAGACCCACCTGGAATGGACAGCATCACATTTTCATGGAAATAATCTAATTACATCTTGATGGAAACATCTTAATCAAAAGATCCCACCCACAATATGTCTGCTCCCACAAGATTGGATTAAAAGAACATGGCTTTTCTGGGGTACATAATAGATTTGAATCAGCTCAGTTCTTATTTCTCTGCATCCTTTCCAACATTTGTTCTTTTCCATTTTCCTAATAGCAGCCATTCTAATTGATGTGAAATGGTTTATGATATGAAATCTTTTTTTAATGTAAACATTTATAGCTTTGAATTTTACTCTCAGCTCTGCCTTTCCTGCCTCCCACACATTTTTGCATGATTTGTTTTCTTTTTCATTCAGAAGATTTTTCTAAACTTCCTCATGATTTATTTTTTGATCCATAAGTTGTTTGGGTACACTGTTTTATTTCCACAAATTTGTGAGTTTTACATTTCTCCCCTTGTTATTGATTTTTAGCTTTATCCATTTTTTTTGTCAGAGAAGATACAGCTCTTGATACCAATATTTAACAATTTATTTATATGTATTTATACTTGCTTTGTGACCTATCATCTTTTTGATGCTTTGATTTGGACATTTTCATGACCTCAGAACTGTTAGCATGTAAACTAATAAATCTCCATTGCTAAAAGCCAATCCATTTTATGGTATATGCTCTGAGCAGTATAGAAAACTAGAACACCAACATTTCTTCAATAACATCCAAATTCACCACTTCTTTACCCCTCTATTCTTCACACTCCCATCTTGTATTTTCTAGTTACATATATTGATTGAGGTATAATTACTCCAAATTCACTCATTATAATTACATAATTCAATGAATTTAGTAAGTTTGTACTGTTTTGCAACCATCACCACAATCCAGTTTTAGAAATTTTCACCATCTCAAAAGTTCCCTCACACCCATAGGCTTAAATATTTTTAAAGCAGTTTTATCGAGAAATATTCACATATCATACAATCCATCAAAAGTGTAAAATCAAAGGGTTTTTACTATATTCACAAAGTTGTGCATTCATTACCAAAATTTTAGAACATTTTCATCATTCCAAGAAGAAAAACCTCATACTCATTAGCTGTCAACACTGAATCCCTCTATCCATCTCTGGCCTATATAATCACTTATCAATTTCTGTCAGAGCAAAGACTTTTTCCCGTCTCTATAAATTCATTTATATTTACATTTTATATCAGTTGAGTCAAGCAGTATGTAGTAAATTTTGCCTTCTTTCTTTCCCTTAGCATAATGATTTTGTTTTGGCAATTGACAGAATAATATTCATATATTACTATTCACTACAATCCATAGTTTGCTTTAGGTTTATTTTTATCCATATAGCCACCTATCATTAACACCTTGTAAAAGTATGCATTTGTTTTAATTCATGGAAGAATATTTGTATATTGTACTAATGATCACATGTTATCCACAAGAGATTTTGTTCTGGTGTGCTAATGCTGCTGGAATGCAAAACACCAGAGATGGATTGGCTCTTATAAATGGGTTTTATTGGTTACGCAGTTACAGTCTTAATGCAATAAAGTGTCCAATAACACATCAACAATTGGGTACCTTCAATGGAGGATGGCCAATGACATCTGGAAAACCTCTGTTAGTTGGGAAACCATGTGGCTGGTGTCTGCTCCAAGTTCTGGTTTCAAAATGGCTTTCTCCCAGTATGTTCCTCCCTTGGCCATAGCTCCTCTTCGAAATGTCACTCCCAGTTGCTCTTGCAGCATTTGTCCTCTCTTAGCTTCTCTGGAGCAAGAGTCTGCTTTCAATGGCCATCTTCAAATTGTCTCCCATCTGCAGCTACCCTTTCAGCTTCTGTGCATTCTTCAAAGTGTCCCTCTTGGCTGTAACAAAGCTTGCTACTTCTGTCTGAGCTTCTATAGTGCTCCAGTGAACTAATCAAAGACCATGTTGAATTCAGCAGGGCCACAGCTCCATGGAAATTATCCAATGAAAGATCTCACCCACAGTTCAGTGATCACATATCCATGGAAACATTCAATCAAAAGTCTGCAACCCAATCAACACCAATATGTTTCCTTCCCACACAAGACTGCATCAAAGATAATGGCATTTTGGGGGACATAATACATCCAAACCAGCACAGATTTCATGAAGTTGTATGGTCCCATGTATCATCTTCTAGCTTTCCTTCTAGTGACATGCATGACCCTAAATTTCCCTTTCAACAACAATCACATCCACATATCATCACTTTTAATTACATTCACTATAATATGCTACAATTACGTCTATCAGTTTCCAAACATTTACAAACAATTCTATACACACTCTGCACAAATTAAGCATCAGCTCCCCATTCTGGGCCCTCAGTCCATCTTCTTGTGGCCTATATTTTAGATAATAACACCATGAGTTTAGTCATTATACTTTGTTCATATTAGTGAGATCATACAATATTTATCCTTTTTGCCTGATTTATCTTGCTCAAAATAATTTCCTCAAAGTACATCCATATTGTCACATGAATCAATTCTTCATTTCTTCTTTACTTATGCAATTTTATTGAGAAATATTCATGTAACAGATAATCCAAAGTTTACAATGTTTCATAGTAGCATCATATACTTTTGAATTCATCACCACGATCAATTTTTGAATATTTTCATTACTCCAAAAAAAGAATAAAAGTTAAAATAAAAAAGAGCACCCCAAAATACCATAACCCTTTCTCCTCCCTATTATTTATTTTTGTCTTTGTTTCCTTATTCATCAGTCCATACACTGGATAAAGGAAGTATCAATCTCAAGGTTTTTGAAATTACACAACCACACCTTAAAAGCTATATAGTTATACAGTCATCTTCAAGAATCAAGGCTACTGAATTAGAGTTTTAAAGTTTCAGGCATTTCCTTCTAGTTATTCCAGTACATTAAAAATTACAAAGGAGTATCTGTATAATGCATAAGAATAATCTCAAGAATGACCTCTCAAGTCTGTTTGAAATCTCTCAGGCACTGAAATTCTATTTTATTTCATTTCTCTTTCCCCTTTTTTTCCAAGAAAGCTTTCTCAATCACATGATGCCAGGGTCAGACTCATCCTTGGGAGTCAGACTTACCCCTTGGAGTCATGTCCCACATGGGGTGGAGGGCAGTGAGTCTACCTGCAGAGGTGGCTTAGAGAGAGGCCACATATGAAGAAAAAAAGAGTTTCTCTGGGGGTGACTCAAGCATGATTAAAGTAAGCTTAGCTTCTCCTTTTCTGGAGTAAGTTTCATAAGGGCAAGCCACAAGATCAAATGCTTGTCCTATTAAATTTGTAGTCCCAAAAGCTTGTGAAATTATCAGGAATTCTCCAGGTGGGGAGGTTTTATATTTCCACATTTTCCCCAGTCCCTCAAGAGTGCTGTGCAAATACTTTTTTATTCCCTGCCCAAATTACTCTGGGATGTATCAGGTCTTCACACTAACCTATACACACCAACAGGGCCTCACTCACTATTCAAGTTTCCATGTAATTATGGTGTTCAAATAAACTATCATAGAAGCTAAATTAGTGTGCTACAGAAATATAAAATTTACACCAAATAAACAAGTCTTCCTTTGACCTCACACAGAAGTTGAAGTTTTAAAGCACCATCAATACTGTCTTTTACCCTTTACTGATTTGCTTTAATCCTAACCAGATCACATCATTCATATGTCTAATTGAATTCTGATTTCTTTTTCAGCTTTTTAACAGTGTATGAAGTAGTACTGACTTTCATAGCTTCAGAACTCTAGCTCTGAATCCAAGATGTCACACAGATAATTGAAGTTCCAGAGAATGACCAGATTATAAACAAAGAGTTCAGCATCTCAGAATTTAGAAATATCTGTAGCAACTTGGGAATAGATGTGACTGCTGTAAAAGTTTACAATGTAGGAACCTTTGATAACCTATGACCTCAAATTCAATTCACAGTGTACGCACATAATGTTGTCCATATTAGTGAGCTTTTGTAGTATTATTCTTTTTTGTTTCTGGCTTATTTCTCTCAGCATACTGTCCTCAAGTTTCTTCATCTGGTTGCATGCCTCACAACTTCATTCCTTCTTGAGGCCGCTCAATATTCCATTGAATGCATACACCAGAATTCACCCTCCCAGTCATTATTTGATGTGCCTTAGACCACCTCCATTCATTGCAAATTGCCAATAGGGCCACCATAAATTCCAGTGTGAAGACTTCCATTTGTTTTCCATGCTTTCAAGTATATACCTAATAATGGTGTTGCCAGATGAGATGGCAAATCTATACTTGGCTTCCTGTAGAACCACCACATTACCCTCCAGCTGGGCTTCATAATTCTACTTCCATATCAACAGTGAATATGTATCCCTCTCTCCACATTTCTCCAACACTGGTATCTTTCTGTTTATTTTTAAATGGTTATATTCACACCATACAAGCCATCCTAAGTAAACCACCAATGGTTCTTGGTATAATCACATAGTTATGCATTCACCACCACACTCTATATGAGGACATCTCCATTTCTTCCACAAAGAAAGGACAGAAAAAAAGAATAGAAAATAAAAAAATTAAAATACAATAAAATAAAAAAGAAGAAACAACAATAATACCAAGAATCACACATCCTTCCCTTATATCCCCCTTTTATTGATATTTAGATTTTGTTTATTACCTTTATTACATTTCATGGATGTGTATTACAATGTTATTGTTAACTATAGATTCTAATTTGTATTGATTGTATTATTCCATGTATCATCCAATTTTTTAACACCTTGTGTTGCTGACATTCATTTGTTCTCTTTCATGTAAAGGCTTTCTAATACTTGCACATTTAACCACCATTATTGTCCACTCTGGTTTTCACTAAGTTATATAGACCCAGTCCTTTTCTTCTATTTTTCCTTCTGCTGTCGTACATTCCCCTAGCATTCTTCTTCCAATACTACTCACACTCAGCTTTGTTCAGTGTACTTACTATATTGTGCTGTCTGATTTTGTCTCTTTGATTTTATGTCCTATCTTATTTTATTTTTGTCTCTGTCTCTTTTTGCCATTACTGATAGTCTTCATTTCTATACTCTTCTCCAAACCTCTTCCTCCTGTCTTTTCCTATCTGCCTGTGTTGCTCCTTTAGTATTTCTTGTAGAGCAGGTCTCTTTGTTCACAAACTCTCTTAGTGTTTGTCTGAAAATATTTTAAACTTTCCCTTGTTTTTGAAGGACAGTTTTGCCAGATACAGAATTCTTGGTTGGCAGTTTTTCTGTTTCAGTATCTTAAGTATATCATACCATTCTCTTGTTGCTTGCATGGTTTCTGCTGAGAAATCTGCATAGTCTTATCAAGCCTCCCTTTTATGTGATGGGTCCATTTTCTCTTGCTGCTTCCAAAATTCTCTGTCTTTGACATTTGACAATCTGATTAGTAAGTGTCTTGAAGTAAGTCTGTTTGGATCTATTCTGTGTGGGGTTTGCTGCACTTTGTGGATCTGTAATTTTATGTCTGTCACTAGAGATGGGAAATTTTCAGATATTGTTTCCTCCATTATTCCTTCTGTCCCTTTTCCTTTCTCTTCTTTTGGTATACCCATGTCACATATATTCACACACTTCATGTTGTCACTCAGTTCCCTGAGACCCTACTCATATTTTCCATTCTTACCCCTATCTGTTATTTTGCATTTTGGGTTTCAGATGTCCTTTCTTCCAGTAAACTAATCATTTTTTCTGCAACTTCAAGTCTGCTGTTGTAAGTCTCCACTGTATTTATCATCTCTTCTATTGTGCCTTTCATTCCCATAAGTTCTGCCAATTGTTTTTTTTCAAACGTTTTGAGTTCTTCTTTATGTTTACCCAATGTATTCTTCATATCCTTCATCACTTTTTCCATATCTTCCCTCAACTCATTGATTTGATCTTTGAATTGATTTAGAATGTTTGTTTGAATGTCTTTAATTAGTTGTTTCAACTCCTGTATCTAGCTGAAGTGTTACTTTATTCCTTTGAGCCATATCTTTGTTTTTCCTAGTGAGACTCAATACTTTGTTGTTGCCTAGGTATCTGGTTTCCTTGATTAGTTTATTCTAGAGGACTTTTTCACTCCTTTACCCAGGGTTTTCTTGTTGGTTGGCTTTGCCCTCTATAACTTATTTGGCATTGAGTTCAATTTATTCTAGACCTCTACCATAGCTTCTGTTTAAATGATCAGAATTTTTCAGCTCTTTTCCTTTGACCAAGGTTGACTCAGAAACCAAGCTTATGCTATTTCTGTTTTTTATCCAGACCCTCATTTTTGAATTCTCTGAAGGATGGCTGTCACTTGAGCTTGGCTCCAACCCCTTTTCTTGGGGAACATATGCCCTTTTGGGAATTTTCTCCTTCACTTGTCTACTTACTTTGTCTTTCAGACCTATCTTAATTCCATCCTTGCCTTGGTTGGCATTGACAATTGAAAATATCTGAGACTTTCTCTATTGAGTTACTTGGAATTGTTTAAAAAAAGAGAGAAAAGAAAAAAGAAATCCCCTTTTCACAGCATGATCCCAGTTCCATGGTTTTACCAGTCAAGAGCCAGAGTTTGTACCTGGCTCTATGTGCCCCTTTTCTTCCAGTACAACCATTTTCCAGTACTGTGTGCTCAGCTGACTCCAATAGCCTCTGTTTTTATATTTTATTTTATTTTATTTTATTTTATTTTATTTATTATTTTCCATCATCCCCACCTCACCTTTGCTGAGTGAGACCTCATGGCTCCTTTCTTGCTTGCTCTTGGTTTATCTTGCTTGTAGCTTGTATTCATGTGTCCAAATTTGTTAATTGTAACCATGATTGGAGCTTGATTAAGCTACCTTTCCTTGATTCTAGTATAGACTGCTTCTTTTTTCCATAGGTAAGTGTTCCAACTCAGCCTGTTATGCCAGTGTGGGAGGGGCACAAGCCTCTGCCATTTGGGGGCTTTACTTACAGTTTTACACCATGGCCTTGGTCTTTTCACCCATTCCATACTAGTGTACAATGTGTGTCCAGTCATGGATGCTCCCTGAACCATTGTGCCAGACTATTTATGAGTTGTTACTAGCTGTGTACTAGATGCTTTAAAGGACTAACTAAAATTCCACACCTCCTATTCCACCTACTTGGCATGCCTCCTATTTCTTTGTAAAGCTGTATAATATTCTATATTATGCACACACCACATTTTGTTTATCCATTCCTCAGTTGATGGAAATGTGTTGTTTCTGTCTTTTCACAATTGTGAATAATATTGCTATGAACATTGGCATGCAAATGTCTATTCACAGTCCTGCTTTCAGGTTTTCTGAGTATATAACTAGCAATGGAATTGCTGGATCATATAGTAGTTCCATATTTCACTTCCTTAGGAACTGCCAATTTTTCTCTCAGAGCTGCTGTCCCATTCTAAATTCCCACCAACAATGAATAAGTGTTCCTAGTCCTCTAAATACTCTCTAACACTTGTAGTTTTATGTTTGTTCAATATTTCCCAGTCTATTGAGTGTGAAATGATATCTCACTGTAGTCTTGATTTGCATTTCCCTAATAGTTAGCAATTTTTAACATCTTTTCATGTACTTTTTAGCCATTTGTACATCCTCCATTGGTTAATGTTAATTCAAGTAATTTCCCTATTTAAAATTGAGTTATTTGTCTTTTTGTAGTTTAGTTATAGGATCTCTTTATATATCCTGGATATCAGACCATTAACAGATAAGTGGTTTCCAAATATTTTCTCCCATTGAGTAGGCTGCCTTTTCACCTTCTTGACAAAGTCCTTTGGATCCCCAAATTATTCAAATTTGAGGAAGTCCTATTTTTTTCTTTCATTATTCATTCTTTGGGTGCAAGTTCCAAGATACCACCTCCCACCCCAAGATCTTGAAGATGTTTTCCTATCTTTTTTCTAGGAGTTTTATGGTGCTGGATTTTATATTCAGGTCTTTGATTCATTTTGAATTAATTTGTATAGTGTTTGCTCTAGGTCTACTTTCATTCTTTTGGATATGGATATCCATTCTCCCAGCAACATCTGTTGATGAAACTGACCTGTCCCTGTTGGGTGGACTTGGCAGCTTTGTCAAAAATCAATTGGCCATAAAATGGGATGGTCCATTTCTGAACTCTCAATTTGATTCCATTGGACAATATGCCTTCTTTTATTCAAGTATCATGCTGTTTTTAATACTGTAGCTTTGTAATGTGCTTTCAAGTCAGGAAATGAGAGCACACAAATTTTGGTATTCTTTTTCAAGATGTCTTTGGCTATTCAGGGCCCCTTACCCTTCCAAATAAATTTGATAATTGGCTTTTCCTATTCTGCAAGTAAGCTGCTGGAATTTATGTTGACATTGCATTGAATCCATAAAACAATTTAGGAAGAATTGGCATTTTAACTATATTTAATCTTTGAATCCTTGAACACTGAACATCCTTCCATTTGTTTAGGCCTTCTTGATTTCTTTTAGCAATGTTTTGTGGTATTCTGAATACAGGTCCTTTACATCCTTGGTTAAGTTTATTCCTTGATATTTGATATTTTAATTGCTTTTGGAAATGGAACTTTTTTCCTGATATCCTTCTTTGATTGCTCATTATTATTGTATTTATATACTACTGATGTTTTTATGTCAATCTTGTTTCCCACCATTTTGATGAACTCTTTTATTTGCTCTACTAGCTTTGTTGTAGATTTTCTGGGTCTTTATAAGTTCATAGCATCTGCAAATACTGAAAGTTTTACTTCTTCCTTTCTGATTTGTATACATTTTATTACCTTTTTTGCTTAATTGCTTCAGGCAGAACTTCTAGCACTATGTTAAATAATCATGGTGACAGTGGGCATCTATATTTTGTTCCCAATAATGGAAAAAATTCAGTCTTTCACTTTTAGCTGTGGGCTTATTATATATGCCCTTTATCACATTGAGAAAATTTCCTTCTATTCCTATCCTTTGAAGTGTTACCAAGAGAGGTTGCTGGATTTTGTCAAATGCCTTTTCTGTGTCAATTGAGAATGATCATATGGTTTTTCCCTTTCAGTTTGTAAACATGGTGTATTACATTAATTCACTGTCTTGTGTTAGACCACTCTTTCATATCTGGTTTAAAACACATTGATTATGATGTATAAATCTTTTAATGTGTTGGATTTGATTTACAAGTATTTTTAAAAGGATTTTTGCACCTATATTCATTAGAGAGATTGTTCTGCAGTTTTCTTTTCTTGCAGTATCTTTATCTGGCTTTGGTATTAGGGTGAGGTTGGCTCCATAGAATGAGTTAGGTAGTGTTCCCTCCTCTTCAATACTTTGGAATAATTTGTGCAGAATTGATATTAATTTTTTGTGGAATGATTGCTAGAATTCACTTATGAAGCCATCTATTCCTGAACTTTGCTTGTTGGGAGGTTTTTGAGCAGTGTTCCAATCTTTTTCCCTGTGATTGATATTTGAGACCTTTTACTTCTGGATTGAGTATAGTTTGTTTATGCGTTTCTAGAAAATTGTCCATTTCATCTAAGTTGTGTAGTTTGTTGGCATACAGTTGTTCATACTATCCACTTATCCATTTATTTTTATGGTGTCAATAGTAATGCCCCCTCTCATTTCTGATTTTATTTATTTGCATCATTTCTCTTTTTCTTTGTGAGTCTAGCTAAGGTTTTATGAATTTTTTGATCATCTCAAATAACCAACTTTTAATTGTGTTGGATCTCTCTTGTGTATTTTTTATAAATGTAAATTTATTGAGATACATTCACACTCCATAAAATCAATCCAAAATGTACAATCAATGGCTCACAGTATCATCATATAGTTGTGGATACATCACCATAATGAATTTCAGAACATTTTCATTACTCCAAAAAAACAAAAAAAAATAAAAATTTGAAAAAAGAGCATCCAAATTATCTCATACCACTTATCACCATTTATTTATTTATTTATTTATCTTTATTTTATTACACCTCTGCTCATACCCTGGATCTAGGGAATGTCAGTTACAAGGTGTGCCAGTGTGGAGTTAATTTGCAGAGTTGGCTTAGAGATACAGGCCACATCTGAGCAACAAAAGAGGTTTTACAGAGGTGACTCATAGGCATAGTTATAAATAGGCTTAGCTTTGCTATTGGAGAGATAAGTTTCATGAGGGCAAGCTTCTAGATCAAGGACTTGGTTTATTAAATTGGGAGCCCCTACTGCTTAAGAGAATATCAAGATTTCCCCAGGTGGGGAAGTTTAATATTTCTACATTTTCTCCATGGCCCTCAATTTGTTATTCTGTACAGACTCATTCCTTATTCTAGGAGGCATTTAATTACTTTGTTAAAATAACTGACCCAACAGGTTAAATTAGGTAGTGTTCTACAGAAAATATAAATTTTGTAATAAGCAAACCTCTCTTCCTTTGCTCTCATACAGAAGTTGAAGTTTTACAACACAATCAACATCATCCTTTACCCTGTATTGAAATTTTCTATAGCTCTAACCAAGTCTGATTCATTCATATCTCTAATTATAGTCTGATCTCTTTTGCAGCTTCTTTAACTCTTGTGTATGGAGTAATGCAGACTTTCAAAGTTGCAGTACCCTAACTCTGAGGCTCAGGTATCACACAGATATCCAAATTTCCAGGGAAATACTAGGTTATGCACAAAGATCTCGCCATCTCAGAATTTAGAAATAACAGTCAAAACTCAGTTATAGGTGGGACTGCTTTAAGAGCTTACAATCTAGAGACATTTAAAATAAGCCTTATTGTACATTCTGTACTCCTTAAACACTGGTTGCCTGATCTGTGCCCCCAGTGTATAACCTTACAACCAATGCTCTCGAATACAATTCTGAGTTTGCTCATTATGCTTAGTTGATGTCAGAGAGGCCTTACAGTATTTTTCCTATTGTTTCTGGCTTATTTCATTCAACATCCTGTCTTCAAGGTTCATCCACCTGGTTGCATGCATCACAATTTCAGTCCCTCTTGCCGGTGCTCCATATTCAGTTTTATGTACACACCAGAATTTGCCCCTACATTCATCCATCAGTGGACCATTTGGCCACTTCCATCCGTTGCAAATCATGCATAATTCCACCATAAACATCAGGTTGTAAATGTCTATTCATATCCTTGGTTTCAGTTCTTCCAAGTATACACCAAATATAGTGGTAGCAGGATTATATGGAAGCCCTACACCCAGGCACCTGTGACTCAATGACAGTGTGTGTTATGAATATCATATATAAAAGTTTGCAGTAGAGGAGCTGCACCATTCTGCTTCCCTTCCAACAGTGATTAGGCATAACTCTCTCTCTACATCTTCTCCATCTCTTGTATATCTCTGTTTATTTTTTAAACAGATTTATTCACACAGCATACAATCTGACCTTAGTGAACTATAAATGGTTCCTGGTATAATAACATGGATATGCATTCGCTACCACAATCTACAGGAGAACATTTTCATTTCTTCCACAAGAATGAAGAAGGAAAAAAAACTTAAAAAGTAAAGAATAAAAAAATTAAAAGGAGAGACAACCACAAGAATCCCAAGCCCTTCCTTTATTTACCCTCTTACTGATATTTAGCTTTGGTATATTTCCTTTGTTACAACTAATGGAAGAATATTTCAACATTACTGTTAACTATAGACCCTAGTTTACTTTGTATATTTCCATATGCCACTCCTCTTTCAACACCTTGCAATGGTGACATTTATTTTTCTACCTCATGGAAAACCTTTCTTGTATTTGTACGTTTAACACTATCATTGCCCACTTTTGGTTTTGCTAAGTTATACAGCCTGAGTTTTTATCCTCTATCTATACTTATGGTGTCATGCATGCCTCTTGCCTTCCTCTTTCAACTATACTTACACTCAGCTTTGTTCTTTATACTTACAGTATTGTGCTACTGCCAGATAGTATTGTGCTATCCATTTCTGGATCTTTAAAATCAATCCTGTTGAACATTCTCTTATTCCATCAGCATCAAATGCCCAATCTTCACCCCCTTTCTATCTCCTGATAACCTGTGATTTAAATGTAACACTCAGAGTTTACTCATTATAGTTAGTTCATATTAGCGATATCATAAAATATTTGTCCTTTTTTCTGGTTAATTTCACTCAACATAATGTCCTAAATTTTCATCCATGTTGTTATATGCATCATGACTTTATTCCAACTTACAAATGCATAATATTCCATCATATGTATATACCACAGTTTGTTTATCTACTCATCCACTGATGGATACTTGGGCTGTTTCCATATCTTGGCAATAGTGAATAACACTACTCTAAACATTGTTGTACAGATGTTCATTTCCCTTCATTCAGTTCCTCTGAATATATACACAGTAATCAGATTGCTGGAATATATGTCTATTCTCTACTTAGATTCCTGAGGAAATGACAAACTGCTTACCAGAGCAGTTACACCATTCTACATTATCACCAACAGTGAATAAGTGTATCTCTTTCTCCACATCCTCTCCAGCACTTGTAGTTTTCTAAAAAAACTTGTAGTTTTCTTTATAATGGCCAATATAGTAAGTGTTAGATGATATCTCATTGTGAATTTGATTTGTGTTTCTCTAATAGCTAGTGAGGTTGAGCATCTTCTCATATATACTAGAGCCATTAGTATTTCCTTTTTAGAAAAGTGTCTGTCCAAGTCTTTTGTCCATTTTTAAATTGGGTTCTTTTACTCATTTTTCAAATTCAAGAGTACTGAGATATAGTCGCATACTGTACAATCAACAAAAGTGTAAAATCAACTGTTCACAGTAACATTATAAGGTTGTGCATTCATCACAATTAATTTTAAACATATTCATTACCACAAACAATAATAAAAATTAAAGTAAAAAAGAATATCCAAAACATCCCACCCCCCCAATAACACTTTTATTCATTTCTTTTTTTGTTTCCATTTTTCTACTCATTTGTCCATACACTGGATAAAGGGAGTGTGAGCCACAAGGTTATCACAATCACACTGTCACACAGTGTAAGCTATATAGTTTTACAATCAACTTCAAGAATCAAGGCTACTGGGTTGCAGTTTGACTATTTCAGGTTTTTCCATCTAGCTATTACAATGCACTAAAAACCAAAAATACATATCTACATAACATATAAGAATAACCTCCAGGACATCCTCTTGACTATATTTGAAATTTCTCAGCTACTGAAATGTTACTTTGTTTCATTTCTCCTCCCCCTTTTGGTTGAGAAGACTTGCTCATTCTTATGATACCAGGTCCAGGTTCATCCCTGGTAGACATGTCCCATGCTTCCAGGGAGATTTACAGCCCTGGGAGTCATGTCCCATGTTGGGGAGAGGGCAGTGAGTGTAACCTACAGACTTGGCTTAGAGAGAGAGATGCCACATATGAGCAAAAAAGGTTGTCTGGGGGTTACTCAGGCAAAATCATAAGTAAGCTTAGTCTCTCCTTTGCAGCAACAAGATCCAAAAGGGCAAGCCCCCAAATCAAGGGCTTGGCTTTCTAAATTATTAGTCCTCAATGCTTGTGAGAATATCAGTAATTCCCCAGAGGGAAAGTTTAATATTTGCATTCCCCCCATCCCTCAGGGGCATTTTGTAATTTAGTTTACTCTCTGCCCAAATTACTCTGGGATGTATTGGGGCTTCACTGACCTGTACAAACCAACCAGATCTCACTCCCTATTCAAAGTGCCATGTAATTATGTTGTTTGAAAAAACTGACCATACAGGTTACATTATATTACATGCTACAGAAAATATACATTTTGCACCAAATAAATATCTCTTCCTTTGGTGTCACACAGAAGTTTAAGTTTTAAAACATCATCAGTATCATTATTTACCCTTTAGTCTGATTTACCTTAGTAATAACCAAGTCTGTTTCATTCATATCTCTAATTAAAGTCTAATCTCTTTTACAGCCTCTTTAACATTTGCTGTGTGGGTATAATGCTGAACTTCATAGCTGTTGAGCTCTAACTCTGAGTCTCATTTGTCACATCACACAGATACCCAAAGTTCCAGGGACTGACCAAATTTACACAACAGCTCATTATCTCAGAATTTAGAATTAGCCCCTACAACCCAGGAATATATGTAACTGCTGTAAGAGTTTACAATCTAGGAACCATTCCATAAACCTTCCCCTGATAAACTGTGCTCCCAGATTCAATTCTTAGAGTTTGCACATTATGGTCAGTCCTTAGCAGGGAGGCATTATAATGTTTGACTCTTCATTTCTGGTTTATTTCAGTCAACAAAATAGGTTGATTCATCTATTTTCATACCTCACAACTTCTTTCCTTCCCTTTTTGCTCAATGTTCCATTGTATATATACAACACAGTTCAACATTCCATTCATCAGTTAATGTACCCTTAGGCCACCTCAGTCAATTGTGAATTGTGAATACTTCCATCATAAACCCCACAGGGGAAATGCCCATTCAAGCCCCCTTTCTCAGTTATTCCATGTAGGTAGCCAACTGCAGGGTTGCAGATCCATATGGAAACCCCATACTTAGCTTCCTGTGGACCCACCATACTGCCCTGCAAGTTGGCTGCACCATTCTACATAACCACCAACAATGATTAGGTACATCCATCTCTCCACACTTTCTCCAGCACTTGTATCCCTCTGTTTATTTTGTAAAGAGTCTTCCCCTCACACCATAATTCTCTCCTAAGTAAACAAGAAATAGTTCCTAGTATAATCATATAGTTATGTGTTCACCACCACAGCTATATGAGGACATTTCCATTTTTTTTTTTGCAAAGAAAGAGTAAGAGGAGGTAAAAGAACAAAGAAAAGAAGAATAAAAATTATGGCTATACAATGAAAGAAAGGATAAAATAAAATAAAACACAATTAAAAGTTCAGACACCACCACCAATGCCAGGAATTCAATACCCCTTCCTGACATCCCCCTGTTATGGACATTTAGCTTTGGTATATTGCCTTTGTTACAATTAATAAAAGCATATTACAATGTTACTGATAAGTACAGACTCTGGTTTGCACTGATTGTATTTTTTACAATGCCATCCCATTTTCAACATCTTGCAAATTTGGCATTCATTTTTTCTTCCTCATGTAAAAACATTCTTAAATTTGTATAATTAATCATAATCATTGACCACTTTAGGTTTCACTAAGTTATACACTCCCAGTCTTTATCTTCTATAATTCCTTCTGGTGTCATATACACCCTTAACCTTCATCTTTCAACCAAAATCACCATCATCTTTGTTCATTGTACTTACAATACTGTGCTACCATCACACAGTATTGTGCTATCCGTTTCTGGGTCTATATAATCAATACTGTTGAACATACTGTACTTCATCAAATGCTTCATCTCTAATCTCTTTTTATCTCCTGATATCTTCATTTCTACACCCTTCTTCACACTTCTAACTCCTGTCTTTCCTATTTGTCTGTAACACTCCATTTAAAGATCCGGTAGAGGAATTCTCTTGTTTATAAACTCTCTCAGTGTCTGTGTGTCTGAAAATACTTTAAACTTTCCCTCATTTTTGAAGGAAAGTATTTCTGGATATAGGATTTGTGGTTGGCAATTTTTCTCTTTCAATTTCTTCAATATATCATACCACTGCCTTCTCACCACCATGATTTCTGCTGAGAGATATGCACTTAGTCTTATTGAGCTTCCCTTGTATGTGATAGATTGATTTTCTCTTGCTGTTTCTAGAATTCTCTCTTTGTCTTTGACATTTGACAATCTTGGAGTAGATCTATTTGGATCAATTCTGTTTGGGTATACTGTGCTTCTTGGACCTGCAATTTTATGTCTTTCATAGAGTTGGGAAATTTTCATTGATTATTTCCTCTCTTATTCTTTGTGCCCCCTTTCCCCTCTCTTCTCTTCCTGGGATAACTAAAACATTTTTTTTTCATGTGCTTAATGTTGTCATTCACTTCTCTGAGATGCTGCTCATATTTTTACATTCTTTTCTCTGTCTGTTCTTTTGTGTGTAGGATTTCTGATGTTCTGTCCTCTAGTTCACTAATGCATTCTTCTGCCTCTCCAAGTCTGCTGTTGTATGTATCCAGTGTGTTTTTCATGTCTTCTGTTGTGCCTTTTGTTCCATAAATTCTGCCATTTGTTTTCTCAAGCTTATGAATTCCTCCTTATGGTCACCCAGTGTCTTCTTTATACCTTTCATTTCTTTTCTCATATTTATTTCAACTCATTGATTTGATTTAGAACATTTGTTTGAACATCTTTAGTTGTTTCAACTAATGAATCTCAGTTGAGGTGTAAGTTTTTTCCTTTGGCTGGGCCATAGCTTCATGATTCCTGGTGTGGCTTGTGATTTTTAGCTGTAATGTTCTTGATTAGTTTATTCTGGAGGTTGTTTTCTCTCTTTTGTCTAGGGCTTTCTTGCTGGTTGTCTTTGATCTCTATTTTTCACTGTTTCTCTCACTGGCCAGATGTCATATTGGTTCTGCCCCCTAGTCTATATCCACATTTTTTTAGTCTCTGTGATACTCAATGACCTGGGCCTTGAAATGTCCTCCCCTTTTCCCCTTGTCTTCAAATGGTTGGAGTATGTTTCACTGCTGTGAGAGATTTTATATACTGTGTCCCTGGTGGGAGGGGTCCTATCTGCTGATTCTGTGCATTTCCCACACTGAGACTGTGTGAGGACAGTCTGGTCCAGGACAGATGTTTCCTACCTGATATTACTTCTCTTTCTTCAATTCAGCATTTGCAGGGTACTTTACCAGTCTATTCCTCCTCCAGAGGTACAAAAAATTCAGAATTGTCCCTTTTTTCATTGACTCTCTGGAGCCCTTGGTTTTTGTATTTGAGTTGTATGATTTCTTTATATATTCTGGATATTAAACCTTTATCTGATATGTGATTTTCAATTGTAGTCTCCCATTTCATAGTCAGCTTTTTACTTTCCTGCCAAAGTCCTATATGCACAAAAATGTTCAATTTAGAAGAGATCCCTTTTATCTATTTCTTCTTTCATTGCTTGCAGTTTTGATGTAAGGTTTAGAAGACCTTCTCCTATCATAAGACTTTTTTTTTAAATTTGGTTCTTTTGAGATACATTCACATACCATAAAATCATTCATCATGTACAATCAACTGTTCACAGTACCATCACATAGTTGTACTTTCATCTCCCAGTTAATTTTTTAACATTTTCCTTACTCCAAAATGAATAAAAATAAGAAAAAAAATAAAAGTAAATAGAACACCCAAAGCATTCAGTCCCCTCATCCCACCCTATTTTCACTTAATTTTGTCCTCCTTTTTCTAGTCATCTGTCCATAAAACGGATAAAGGGAGTGTGAGCCACTAGGTTTTCACAATCACCCAGTCACACCATGTAAGCTACATAGTAATGCAATCACCTTAAAGAATCAAGGCTACTATGTTTCAGGTGTCGCATGTATACCCAAAGTTCCAGAGACTGACCAGGTTATACAAAAATAACTCAGCATCTAAGAATTTGGAGATAACCCTTACAACTCAGGAATAGATATGACTGCTGTAAGAGCTTACAATCTTGGGACCATTAAAATAAGCATTCTCCTGGTAAGCTCTGCTCTAAGGTTCAATTCTCAGTGTTTATACATTATAGTTAGTCCATATTAATGAGGCATTATAATGCTTGCCTTTTCATTTCTGGCATACTTCCTATTCAAAGTTCAAAATGTTGTCCTCAAGATCCATTCACCTAATTGTGTGTCTCACTGCTATATTCATTCTTACAGCAGTTCAACATTGTACTGTGTGCATACACCACATTTCATCATTCTGTGTATCAGTTGATGTATCCTTAGTACACCCTAATCCATTCCAAATCATGAACACTGCTGCCATTAACTCCAGTATGCAAATGTCCATTCATTTCCCTGCTCTTAGATCTTTCAAGTATGTACCCCATAATGAGGTTGCAGGACTTGATAACACCCACATATGTAGCTTCTTGTGGAACCACAACACTGTCCTCCAGATAAGCTACAACATTCTACTTCCCCACCAACTGTAAATAGGTACATTCCTCTCTTCATGTTTTCTCCAGCACTTGTATCCCTCTGTTTATATTTTCCCTTCAATTTTATAGAGATATATTCACATACCATGCAATAATCAACAGTGTACAATCAATTGTTCACAGTATCATCATACAGTTATTCATTCATCACCACAATCATTACTTGAACATATTCATTCCTCTAAAAATTTTTAAAAGAATAATAAAAAAGATTAGAAATTTAAAATTCCATACAATACAATATAATAATAAGGTCAGGCAACAACACCACTACCAAGAATCCCATACCCTTCCCTTATATCCCCCTCTCATAGACATTTAGCTCTGGTATATAGCTTTTGCTACATTTAATGGCAGAATACTACAATGTTGTTAGCCATAGACTCCAGCATGCTTTGATTATATTTTTCCCCAATACCATCCTTTTTTCAACACCTTGCAAGGTTGACATTCATTTGGTGTCCCACATGTAAAAATATGTTTATATTTGTACATTTAATCAACATCATTGATCACTCTAGGTTTCATTAAGTTATACAGTCCCACTCTTTATTGTCTATCTTTCTTCTAGCATCATACTTCACCCTACCCCTCCTATTTCAACTTTACTCACAGACATCTTTGTTCAGTGTCCTTAAATATTGTGCTACCATCACATAGTATTATGCTATCCATTTCTGGATGTATACAATCAATCCTGTTGAACATTCTATACTCCTGGATCATCAAATGTCCAAACTCTGACCACTTTCTATCTCCTTAAAACCTGTGTTCTCAGCTTTTAACTATCAAAGTTTGCTCATTATTGTTCGTTCATATTAGTGAGACCATTCAATATTTGACCTGTTGTTTCTGGCTAACTTCACTCAACATAATGTCCTCAAAGTTCATCCACATGATGCATAAGTTTTTTTTTTTCCATCTTACAGCTGCATAATATTCCATTGTGTGTATATACCACGGTTTGTTTATCCACTCATCCTTTGATGGATGTTTGTGTCTTTTGGCAATCATGAATAATGCCACTATAAACATCTGTTAAAAATGTCTGTTCATATCTTAGTTTTCAGTTCCTCTTACTATATACCTAGTAATAGAATTACTGGATCATATGGCAACTCTTTACTTACCTTCCTGAGAAACAGCCATATTGCTTCCAGACTGGCTGAACCAATCTGCAATCCTACCAACAGTGAATAAATGTGCCTGTTTCTCCACATACTCTCCAGCACTTGTAATTTTCTGGTTGTTTTTGATAATGGTCATTCTAGTGGTTGTGAGAGAATATCTCAATGTGGTTTGATTTAAATTTCCCTTATAGCCAGTAATGTTAAGCATCTTTTCATATGTTTTTGAGCCATTTTTATTTCCTCTTCAGAAATGTGTCTATCCATCATGTCATTTGTCCATTTTTTAATTGGCTTGTTTATCTTTCTGTTGCTGATTTGTAGGATCTCTTTATATATTCTGGATAGTAAATCCTTATCTGATATGTGGTTTCCAAATATTGTCTCCCATTCCATAAGCTGCCTTTTTACTTTTCTGACAAAGCCTTTGATGTACAAAAGTGTTTAATTTTGAGGAGATCCTGTTTATCTATTTCTTCTTTGATTGCTCATGCTTTAGGTATATGGTCTATGAAACCAACTACCATCACAAGATCTTTACGATATTTCTCTACATTTTCTCTTAAAAGCCTCATGGTCATGGTGCTAATATTTAGGCCTTTGATACATTTTGAGTTAATTTTTTCTAAGATATGAGATAGGAGTCCTCTCTCATCCTTTAGGATATGGATATCCAGTTCTCCAAATACCATTTATTGAAGAGGCTGCTTTGTCCCTGTTGCTTTGTCTTTACTGCCTTATCAAAGATTGGTTGTCTGTTGATGAGAGGGCATATTTTTAACAATTCAATTCTATTGGTCAGTATATCTATCTTCATGCCAGTTCCATGTTGTTTTGACCATGTAGCTTTGTAGTATGCTTTAAAGTCAGGTACTGTGAGACCTCACACTTTGTTACTCTTTCTCAAAAATTTTTTGGCTATTTGGGGCACTTTGCCCTTCCAAATAAATTTGGTTGTTGATTTTTCTATTTCTGCGAAGTAAGTTGTTGGGATTTTAATTGGTATTGCATTGAATCTGTAAATCAGTTTAGGTAAAATTGACAGCTTAACTATATTTAGTCTTCCAATCTATGAACACAGTATGTTCTTCAATTTTTATTAGCTCTTGTTTGATTTCTTTTAGTAGTTTCTTGTAGTGTTCTTTGCATATGTCTTTCGCAGCCTTGGTTAAGTTTATTCCTAAATACTTGATTCTTTTGGCTGCTATTGTAAATGGATTTTTTTTCCTTGATTTCCTCCTCCTGGTTCTCATTACTTGTGTACAGGAATACTAATGATTTTGTGAGTTGATCTTGTACCCTTGCCCTTTTTTGTACTCATTTATAAGCTCTAGTAGATTTTTTGGGTATTTTCTACATGTAGGATCTTGTCATCTGCAAACAGTGAAATTTTACTTCTTATTTTCCAATTTGACTTCTGTTTCTTTTCCTATCACAATTACTCTAGCTAGAACCTCCAGCATAATGTTCCATAACAATGGTGACAGTGGGAATCCTTGTCCTGTTCCTGATCTTAGAGGGGAAAACTTTCAGTCTCTCTCCATTTGGTAAAAGGTTATCTGTGGGTTTATTATTTATTACCTTTATCATGTTGAGGAAGTTTCCTTCTATTTCTATCTTCTGAACCGTTTTCATCAAGGAAAGATGCTGACTTTGTCTAATGCATTTTCTGCATCAATTGTGATGAACATGTGCTTTTTCCCCTTTGATTTATTGATGTGATATATTACAATTAACTGATTTTCTTGTGTTGGAACATACTTGCATACTTGGAATAAATCCCACTTGCTCATGTTGTATAATTCTTTTAATTTGCTTCTAGATTTTATTTGCAAGTAGTATATTGAAGGTTTTTGCATCTACATTCATTAAAGAGATTTGTCCATAATTTTCTTTTCTTTTAGTATCTTTTTAAGGGTTGGTATTTAGGGTGATGTTGGTGTCATAGAATGAGTTAGGTCGCTTTCCCTCTTCAATTCTTTTGAATATCTTGAGCAGGATTGGTGCTAATTTTTTCATAAATGGTAGAATTCACATGTGAATCAATCTAGTCCTAGACTTTTCTTTTTTTGGGAAGTTTTTGATGAGTGATTCAATCACTTCTTGTGATTGTTTTTTTAAGGTCTTCTATTTCTTCTCAAGTCAGGGTTGTTTGTTCATGCTTTTCTAGGATATTGTCCATTTGATCTAAATTGTCTCATTTTTTAGCATATAGTTGCTCATAGTATCCTCTCACTGTGTCCTTTATTTCTGTAGGGTCAGTAATTATGTCCGCCCCATCCTGTTTCTCATTTTCTTTGCATCTTCTCTGTCTTTTCTTTCAACCTACTGAGTGCCCATTCATTTTCTAGATTTTCTCAAATAACCAACTTCTTATTTTGTTGATTATTGTTTTCATGTTCTCAATTTTATTTATTTATGCTCTAATCTTAGTTATTTCTTTCCTTCTGTTTTCTTGTGGGTGCATCTGCTGTTCTTTTCCTAGTTACTCCAGATGAGCAGCTAATATCTCAGTTTTTGCTCTTTCTTATTTTTTAATATGGGCATTTAGGACAATAAATTTCTCTCTCAGCATTGCTTTAACTGCATCCCATAAGTTCTGTGTTCTGTTCTCAGTTTCATTTGCCTTGAGATCTTTATTGATATTTCTTGTAATTTCTTCCGTGACCCACTAGTTTTTTGAATGCGTTGTTTAGCATCCAGTTTTTTTGTGTGAATTTTCCTGCCTTCCACCTGTTATTCATTTTCAACTCATTCCATTATGATCTGGGATAATGTTTTGTATAATTTCTATCATTTTACATTTATTGAGACTTGCTTTGTGACTCAAAATGTGGTCTATCTCAGACAATGATCCATGAGCATTTGAGAAGCATGTATATCCTGATATTTTGGGGTGGAAGTTTCATTTACCATGTTATTCAAACTATGTATTTACTTACTGATTCTGTCTAGATGTTCTACCCATTGATGAGAGTGGTGTATTGAAGTCTCCAACTATTTTGTAGAGATGTCTATTTCTCCATTCAATGCTGTTATTGTTTTCTTCATATATTTTGGGGCACTCTCCTTCAGTGCATAAATATTTCTGATTGTTACATCTTCTTGATGAATTTATGCATAGTGGACTTCTTTGTCTCTTTCAAGTGTTTTGAATTTGAAGTCTAATTTGTCTCAAATTTGTATACCTGCCTGTGCTTTTTCCTGTTTTTTTTTTTTTTTTTTGCATAAAATATCTTTTTCAAGCCTTTCATTTTCAACCTATTTTTATCTTTTGGTCTAAAGTGAGTCTCCTGTGGAGAGCATATAGTTGAGTCCTGTTTTTTTTTTTTTTTTTTTTCCTTTTTTTATAAAAAATTTTATTTTGAAATAAGTTTAATCTTACAGGAACAGTTGTAAAAACAGTACAAACCCCATACATAGAACTCCATCATACCCTGAACCCCCTCCCCCAATACCCCGATCCATCACCGTTAAGATCCTGTCACACCACTGTCTCTTTCTTTCCCTCCCTCTCTCCCTCCCTCCTTCCCTCCCTAACACCCATCATCTATTGCTCTGTCCTCTGAACATATGAGAGCAAGCTGCACATATCTTTGAACAATATAATTCACATATACCTTTCCCAGGGACAAGAACTTTATTTTATGCAATCTCATTAAACGCAGCTAAGAAGTTCAAGAAATTCAACATTGATATAAAGCTTACATTCTATATTTCCTTTTTTTTCTTGTGTCCCATCTGTGTCCCTTTGAGCCTCCTCTCCTCCGACCTCAGATCCCATCTAGGATCACCCTTGGCATTTAATTGTTATCTATTTAAACTGTCTTATTTTATTTTCTTTTCAATTGTGGAAAGATATATATATATAGCCTAAATTTTCCTATTCCACCCCTCCCTAGCATTCCATTAGTGGGATTAATCACATTTAGAATGTTGCAATGCTATCACCTTCCAACCATCCATTTCTAGAAGTTTCCCTTCACCCCAAACAAAAACCCTACTCTCATTTTTTAACTCCTCATTGCCCCTTCCCCCACTTCTTGGAACCCCTAACTCTACTTTTCATCTCTTTGGTCATTTTCTCTGATACTTTGTTTGTGTTTACCATGGGGCTTAAATTTAACATCTTAAATCTATAACAATCTTGTTTTTCTTTGATACCAACTTAACTTCAATAGGACACGTAAACTGTGTTCCTATACTCCTCCATTCCCCCACCTTTATGTAGTTCTTGTCAAGAATTACATATTTTACATCAAGTCCAAAACCACTGATTTATCATTACAGTTTATGTATTTTAGATCCTGTAGGAAGTAAATAGTGGAGTTATAAATCAACAATACAGTAGTATTGGTCTTTATATTTACCATGTGATCTTTACTGGAAATCTTTATTTCTTCATGTGGTTTCAGTCAATTGTTTAGTGTCCCTTCCTTTCAGCCTGCTTAGGACTGATCTACTGGTGATGAAGTCCCTCAGCTTTTTTTTTTATTAATAATAAATTTTATTTTGAAATAAGTTCAATTTTACAGGAACAGTTGTAAAAACAGTACAACCCCCCTACATAGAGTTCCATCATACCCTGACTCCCCTCCCCTGATACCCTGATCCATCACCTTTAAGATCGTGTCACACCACTCTTTCTTTCCCTCCCTCTCTCCCTCCCTCCTTCCCTCCCTAACACCCATCATCTATTGCTCTATGTTCTGAACATATGGGAGCAAGCTGCACATATCTTTGAACAGGCAATATAATTCACATATACCTTTCCCATGGACAAGAACATTATTTTATGCAATCTCATTAAACACAGCTAAGAAGTTCAAGAAATTCAACACTGATATAAAGCTTACATTCTATATTTCCTTTTTTTTTTTTTTCTTGTGTCCCAGCTGTGTCCCTTTGAGCCTCCTCTCCTCCGGCCTCAGATCCCATCCAGGATCAACCTTGGCATTTAATTGTCGCCTATTTAGACTGTCTTATTTTTTTTTTTCAATTTTGGAAAGATATATATAGCCTAAATCTTCCTATTCCACCCCTCCCTAGCATTCCCTTAGTGGGATTAATCACATTTAGAATGTTGCAATGCTATCACCTTCCGACCATCCATTTCTAGAAGTTTCCCTTCACCCCAAACAAAAACCCTACTCTCATTTCTTAACTCCCCATTGCCCCTTCCCACACTTCTTGGAACCCCTACTCTACTTTTCATCTCTTTGGTCATATTCTCTGATACTTTGTTTGTGTTTACCATGGGGCTTGAATTTAACCTCTTAAATCTATAACAATCCTGTTTTTCTTTGAAAACAACTTAACTTCAATAGGACACGTAAACTGTGTTCCTATACTCCTCCATTCCCCCACCTTTATGTAGTTCTTGTCAAGAATTACATATTTTACATTGAGTCCAAAACCACTGATTTATCATTACAGTTTATGTATTTTAGATCCTGTAGGAAGTAAATAGTGGAGTTATAAATCAACCATACAGTAGTATTGGTCTTTATATCTACCATGTGATCTTTACTGGAAATCTTTATTTCTTCATGTGGTTTCAGTCAATTGTTTAGTGTCCCTTCCTTTCAGCCTGCTTAGGACTGATCTATTGGTGATGAAGTTCCTCAGCTTTCGATTGTCCGGGAATGTTTTCATCTCCTCCTCATTTTTATCTTTCAGGTGTTTGTGAATTCTCCAAGTCTCTGATGGTTATTGACTTCTATTTGTATTCCATTGTGGGCAGAGAATGTTCTTTGAACAAATTCATTTTTATATTTTTTTATTTTATTGAGGCTTGTTTTTATGTCCCCGCATACAGTCCATTCTGGAGAAAGATCCGTGATCACTAGTGAAGAATGTGTGTCCCAGTGACCTGGGATGTAATATTCTATATATGTCTGTTAAAAGTGTCTATATCGCTCTTTCATTTCTTTGTTTCTCTGTCGGTAGGGCTCGCTTTAATATCTGAAGTAGGGCAGGTCTTTTATAAGCAAACTCTCTCAGCATTTGTTTGTGAAAAATTTAAGCTCTCCCTCAAATTTGAAGGAGAGTTTTGCTGGATAAAGTGTTCTTGGTTGTAAATTTTCCTCTCTCAGAATTTTAAATATGTCATGCCACTGCCTTCTCACCTCCATGGTGGCCGCTGAGTAGTCATTACTTAGTCTTATGCTGTTTCCTTTGTATGTGGTGAATTGCTTTTCTCTTGCTGCTGTCAGAACTTGCTCCTTCTGTTCAATATTTGACAGTCTGATCAGAATATGTCTTGGAGTGGGTTTGTTTGAAATTATTCCATTTGGAGTTCGCTGGGCATTTATGCTTTATGTATTTATATTGTGTAGAAGGTTTGGGAAGTTTTCCCCAACAATTTCTTTGAATACTCTTTCTAGACCTTTACCCTTCTCTTCCCCTTCTGGGACACCAATGAGTCTTAAATTTGGATGTTTTATTTTATCTATCATATCCCTGAGATCCATTTCAATTTTTTCAATTTTTTCCCCATTCTTTCTTTTATTCTTTCATTTTCTGTTCTGTGCTCCTCGAGGGGGTTGAGTTGTTGTTCAGCTTCCTCTAATCTTGTATTATGAGTATCCAGAGTCTTTTTAATTTGGCCTATAGTTTCTTTAATTTCCATAAGATCTTCTATTTTTTATTTACTCTTGCAATATCTTCTTTATGCTCTTCTAGGGTCTTTTTTATGTCTTTCATATTCTGTGCCATGCTCTTCTTCAAGTCTTTTATATCCCATGCCATGCTCTCTTTGCCTGTCTGTAGTTCTTTGATTAATTCTGCCAGGAACTGTGTGTCTTTGGATTTTTTGATTTGAGTGTTTGGGTTCGGGTTCTCCATGTTGTCTGGTTTTATCATATGCTTTAAGATTTTCTGTTGTTTTTGGCCTCTTGGCATTTGCTTTACTTGATCTTTAATTTGTTAGAATTGCAGTTTGGTGACATACACTTTCTCTAACTAACCAGCAGATGGCGTCCATGAGTCACTTATTCCCCTCAAGTCAGTTCTCCCCAACTTTGTGGTATGTGGGGATCTGATTCTTTTGGGATCCAATTGGTGCACTTAATTTTGGTGTGTTGTCGGTGCTGTCTGCCCTCAATGAGGGGCATGTGCCTGAGTGGTTAGGGAGGAAGGGCAGGTTTAACAATCAAATCTCCCAGGTGTTCCCAGAGATTTAAGACTGTTCTCTGCTGCTGACACAAAAGTCCTTGGTATCGGCATAGGTTCCCTGGGATTTCCGAGCGTTTCCCCCCTCCCTGCTGTGCTTTTCCAGGACCTCTGTTGAGGAAGGGAGGGCCGTGCCACGTCACAAGTGAGCACCGGCCTCCAGGGAAACCCTGGGCCGACGGGCTGTGTAGGGGCATTCCCAGCCCACTTCAAAGATGGTTGAATGGGACGCGTTAACTTCCCCCTTTCTGCACAGGTCCGCTCTCCCAGCTCCGGGACAATCAGCTGTGGGTGTATTCAAGGCCACTGTCCACGGCCGATATTGTGTCGTGTGAGCAGTGCTGCGGGAAAGACTCCCTGTCAGGCTGGGTTTCTTGTCTCGGTTCTATGCTGTGTGCTCGGCCCCAGGCAGGAGCAGCCCTGCCCACTGGGGTGACAGCCACGAGGCTGGGTTTCTCCCCTTTGTTTCCCTGGACCTGAGACAATCTGCAGTGGGTGTGGGAAGGGGTATCCTCCACCCCAGACACCGAGGCTTTAGTCCAGACTGTTCCCATCTTATCTGCAGCTGTTCCCGGGCTTCTCTCTCTTTTTTTTTAAAAAAAAAAAACACCAGCCCAGTGTCTCCCCCGACTGCCACGTGGCTGATGGATCAGCCTACTCACTCACTCGTTTCAGAATGCAGACTCCTGGTTTCACCAAACGCATGTTCCCTGTGGCTTTAGCAGAACTTGTCCGGCTGGTGCTACTTTGGAAGTGGTGTTCTGGGTCCTTTCTGTTTTTTTATCTAGTGTTTTCCATGGAGGTGTTTTTTTCTCTGTCTCAGCTAGTCGCCATCTTAGGTTCCTCCCCCTGAGTCCTGTTTTTAAATCCATTCTGCCTGTCTATGTCTTTGACTGGAGAGTTTAATCCATTAACATTTGTTGTTATTACTGTAAAGGCAACATTTCCTTCTTCCATTTTGTCTTTTGGATTTTAGATATCACAACTTATTTTGTTCTCTCTTTTCATCCTTACTGGAAATCTCCATTTCTACACTCTTTTCCAAATCTCTTTCTCCCATCTTTTCCTATCTGCTTGTAGTGCTCCCTTTTGTATTGGTTGTTGAGCAGGTTTCTTGTTCACAAGCTGTTTCAGGGTTTTTTTGACTGTAAAATATTTTGAGCTCCCCTGCATTGTTTAAGACAGTTTTGCTGGATAAAGAATTCTTGGTTGGCAGTTTTTCTCTTTCAATATCTTATATATATCATACTGCTGCATTCTCGCCTCCATGATTTCTGCTGAGAATTCACACAGTCTTCTTGAGCTTCCCTTATATGTGATGGATCACTTTTCTCTTGCTGCTTTCAGAATTCATTATTTGTCTTTGACTTTTTTCAATCTGATTAGTAAGTGTTGTGTTGCAGATTTATTTGTATCTAATCTTTTTTGGTTATGCTTTGCTTCTTGGATCTGTAATTTTATGTCTTTCATAAGAGTTGGTAAATTTTCAGTGATTATTTCCTCCATTATTCTTTCTGCCTGTTTTCCCATCCCTTCTCCTTCTGGGATTCCCATAGCATACATATTTCATTAGCTTCATGTTGTCAGTTTCCTGAGACCCTACTCATATTTTTCCATTCTTTTCCCTCTCTTTTCTTTTGTGTGTGGGATTTCAGATGGTTGTCTTCTATTTCACTATTCCTTTCTTCTGCCTCTTCAAATCTGCTGTTGCAGGATTCCATTGTTTTTCTTCTCTTCTATTTTAACTTTCATTCCCATAAGTTCTGTCATTTGTTTCTTCCAGATTTTTGGTTCTTCTGTATGAGCACCCTGTGTCTTCTTTAAGTATTTCATCTCTTTTGCCACATTTTCCTTCAATTCATTGAATTGATTTAGAAGATTTCTTTGAAAATCTTTAATTAGTTGTTTCAACTGCTTTGTTTCAGTTGAGGTTTTAGTCTTTTTTTTTCCTTTGGACCATATATTCATGTTACCAGGTATGAGTCAAGATTTTTTGCTGTTGTCTAGGCATCTCATTTCCTTGATTAGTTTATTCTGGAAGTATTTTTCTCTCTTTTACCTAGGGTTTCCTTGTTGGTTAGCTTTGTTCTCTATCTGTTCCTTAACATTCAGTTCAACTTATCCTAGAACTCTAGCATAGCTTCTATGTTTAACTGATCAGAATTTCTCAGCTTTTGTGCTCCTGTTTCTTTCCCTGTATATATGGAAGCTTTTTTGAGGAAGGTCTCCCCAGATGGGATTGACACCACCTTTGTCAGGTTTTCCCAGACAAGATATACCTAGGACTCAGGAAGAGATGTAATCTGTATCAAGTTCCCTGGGGAGGAGACCCAGCAAGGTGCCAGTCTTTCTTCTGAATCATCTTGATTCTATTATTTTCCTATCCTGCCCAGCAGGTGGTGCTTGTGAGCCTACAGGTCCCCAGCAGTTTACTTTGCAGTGTTGCCTTTAATTTTTAGCAGACCCTGTTCCTGTCAAGGTTGTAGTTGAGACAAAGGCTGAGACAGAAGGTAGGCTTAAACTGTTTCTCTTTTCCACCCCTGGGGACTGAATTCTTTGAATGAGAGTGACCACTTGTGCTGGGCCCTACGACCCCCTTTTCTTGGGGAAGATAAGTCCTTTAGGGACTCACCTCCCTCAGCTGACTAGTTACTTTGTCTCTCAGACATACCTTAATTCCACCCTTGCCTAGGGCAGTGCTGACAATTGAATATGCCTGGGGCTTTCTTTAATGGACTGCTAAATAATAAAAGAAAAGAATTAAAGAAAAAATAACCTTTTCAGAGCCTATCCACAGCCCCCCAGTTTTGCCCATCGATAGCCAGCATTAGTACCCAGCTCCATGTGCCCCTTTTCTTGGAGCACAGACCTTATCCAGTATTCTGAGGTCATCCAACACCAAAAGCCTCTGTTTTCTTTTCTTTTTCTTCCATCAGTCTCACCTTCTCCTGTGGAGCAGCTGCCTTGTGGTTCCTTTCATGTTAGCTCTAGTTTTATCCATATCTGGTGTTTGTATTCAGCAGTCCAAACTTGTTAACTAAATGTGCAATTGAAGCTTGATTGAGCTCTTCTTCCAGTACTCCTAGTAGAGACTGCTTCTTTATCCCCTGGGAAAGTGACTCCAAAAAAGCCTGCTGTGCCAGTGTGGGAGGAGAACTAGCTTCCACAGATTGGGAGACTTAACTTACAGTTCTCCATTGTGACTTCAGCCTTTCCACCCATTCCACACTTGTGTATGATGTGTGTTTGGTCACAGAAGTCCCCCAAGCAGTTGTTACAGACAGCTCTTTGTTATTTACTAGCTTCCCTAGATGACTAACTAAATTCCACACTTCTCTACACTACTGTCTTACCCCTGCTTATATCTCATGTATTTTCTTCAAAATTTTATTGATTTCTGATGTAATCTTTGTTACTTCTTTCGTTTATTTTGGAATTAGTTTGCTGTTATCTTTCTGGTTCCTCCAAGTGTGTAATTAGTTCTCTGATTTTGGCTCTTTCTTCCTTTTTAATGTAGGCATTTAGGGCTATATATTTCCATCTCAGCACTGCAATTGTTGCATCTCATAAGTTTGATATGTTTTGTTTTCATTTTCTGTTGTCTCCAGATATTTCCTGATTTTCTTGAAATTTCTTCCTTGACTGAAGGATTGTTTAAGACTGTTGTTTAACCACATAAATTTATGCCTTTTCTAGTCTTCTGCTTGTTATTGATTTCCAGGTTCATTCCATTATAATCATAGAAGATGCTTGTATAATTTAATCTTTTTAAATTCTTTGAGCCCTGTTTTGTGACCCATTTTGTGATCTATCCTGGAGAATGTTCCATGAGCACTTGAAAAGAATATATATCCTGCTGCTTTGGGGTGCATTTTTCTTTATATTTCTTAGGTCTATTCTATTTATCAAATAATTCATTTCCTTTTTCCTTATTAATCTTCTTTCCAGGTGTTCTATCTATTGATGTGAGTGGTGTATTGAGTTTCCAGATATTACTGTAGATATATCTATTTCCTTCTTTGGCTTTGCCAGGGCTTGTCTCATGTATTTGTGGATCCCTCATTAGGTGCATAAATATACATGATTTTAATTTCTTCTTGGTGGATTGCCACTTTTATTAAAGTATAATATTTCTTTTTCTCTTATAACAGCTTTGCATTTAAAAACTATTTTCCCCACTATTAGTATAGTTACCCTGGCTTTTCAATTTTTAGATTCTGTTTGCATGAATATCCATTCCCAGCCTTTCACTTTCAACCTATTTACATGCATAAGTTTATGTTGATCTCTCTTTGCCAGCATAGAGGTGGCTAATATTTTTTTATCCGTTTTCCTAATCTGTGTCTTTAAGTTAGGCAGTTTAATCTATTAACATTCAATATTATTAATATAATGGCAGTACTTAGTTCAACCATTTTATCATTTTGCTTTTATAAGTCATATCTTCTTTTTCTCTCTCTTTTTACCCCTTAAGCTACCTTTACTTAAAATCTTCCTTTCTACACTCTCCTCCTAGACTCTCTATCCTGTCTTTTACTGTCAACCTGCAGGACTCCCTTTAGTATTTATTGCAGGGTAGGGCTCTTGTTAATGAACTCTCAATTTCTGCTTATCTGTGAATATCTTAAAATTTCCCTCATTTTTAAGGACAGTTTTCCTGGATAGAGATTTCTTGACTGGCAGATTTTCTCTTTCAGTATCTTGAATATCTCATACCACTGCATTCTTGCCTCCATGTTTTCTGATGAGAAATTGGGGCTTAGTCTTATTGCTTGCTTTGTATGTAATGAATTAATGAATCATGTTTTTCTTGCTGTTTTCAATTTTTCTCTTTGTCTTTGGCATTTGACATTCTGATTCATATGTGTTTTAGAGTAGTTCTATTTGGATTTATTTGGTTTGGAGTACATTTAGTTTCTTGGACATGGAAATCTATGTCTTTCATAAGAGTTGGGAAAATTTTTACCTTTATTTCCTCAAATATAATTTTACCCCTTTTCCCTTCTCTTGTCCTTCTGGGACACCCATGATGCATGTGTTTGAATGCTTCATGTTGTTGATCAATTCCTTTAGAACTTGCTCAATTTTCTTCATTATTTTTCTCTATCTGTTTTGTCTGTTCAAATATGTATGCTCTGTCTTCTAGCTCCCTGATCCTTTCTTTTCTCTCTTCAAATCTGTTCTTATGTGCCCCTAGTGTATTTTTAAATTTAATCTATTGCACTTTTCATTCCCATAGATTTGTAATTTTTTCTTTGCATGCTTTCAAATTCTTCTTTTTGCTCACCCAGTGTCTTCTTATTATCCTTTATATCTTTAGCCATCTCCTGAATTTGTTTAGATTTGTTTGCACATATTTGATTAGTTCTTCCAAATTCTGCATCTTTTCTGACTTTGTAATTTTCTCCTTTGACTGGGCCATATATTCCTGTTTCTTACTATGGCTTGTATTTTTTTTTGCTAATGTCTGGGCATGGGATTGCCTTGATGCATTTACTCTGAAGTTTGGATTCTGTCTTTTCTCTGAGATATTGTTCTTGATTGGTATTGTTATTGCTCTTCTCAGGCATTGGTTCATCAGTATTACCCAACCAAATCATGGCCTGGGACCCTTGAAGAAGGCACACACCAGTTCCACAGGGCCTGTAAGGGAGGGTCAAGTAAGGATGCCAAAAATCTTGGTGCACTTTTCTGTCCTGCCCAGCAGATGGTGCTCTTCACCCAAAAGCCTTTTAGATGTCTTCCCAGACATGTGCTTTCCCCACCTTCCCAGCAGATGGTGATCTTCAGCAACCTATTCCCCTCAGCTGTCAGAAGGCAGTCTGTTCTTAGCGCTCTGCTGGTTCCCTGGCAGGATTCAAAGCAATGGCAAGGCAGCATCTGCCCAGGCAGGTTGATAATGCAGGACTCAGCAGTCAAATTCACTAGTCAAAAACTGGAATAATGCTGGACTGTGACCCAGACTCTACTTGGGAAAGTGGATTTCTGGGGTTGAGAGAAGTCAGCAACTGCCTACCTGCCAGGGACTGGATCACCTCAAGTTGTTTGCCCCAAGAGTGGAGGATGGTGTCAGGAGCTGGGGCTGAGAGGAGTTAAGAAGCTCTCTCAAAGCAATGTCTCTGTCTCTTCATTCCACACTTTTCTAGGTTCTGCATAGTACTCATTCTGATCAACAGATCCCTAGAACCATTGTGCCAGACAGTTTTTGCCCATCTCTTAGCTGTTTTTTCTGGGAGAAAGGGAAGCCCAGTGACTCCATAATCAGTCATTTTTCCTGGAATTACCCAACCTCTTTTATACTTATTACAAATTATATCTTCATACATTCTGTGTCTAAAACCATCAATTTATCATACTTTGCTATTTAACACCTGTATGAAGCAAGAAGTGGAGTTACATTGCCAAATATACAATACAACAATACAACAGTACTGTTATTTGTAATTACCCATATTTGTTACCTCTACTGCAAGTTTTTATTTCTTTATGCTGCTTTAATTGACTGTCTTTTGTTCTTTCCTTTCAGTCTGAACAGCTTTCTTTAGCATTGCTTGTAGTGCAGGCCTAGTGATGACAAATTCCCACACCTCTTGTTTGTCTGAGAATGTCTTAATCTCCTCCTCAATTTTACAGAAAAACCTTGCCAGAAATATAATTTTTTGTTAACAATTTCTTTTTTTCACACTTCAAATATTTTGTATCACTGCCATCTTGACTATGCAATTTGTCATTAGAAATTGGCACTTAATCTAATTGGGACCCCATTACATAGTATATTGTTTTCTCTTGCAGCTTTTGGAAGTCCATACTTTTACTTTGCATTTGACAGTTGGATCTGTATGTGATGGTCATTTTTTTCAAGTTTATCCTGTTTTGTTTTCTCTGGTCTTCTTGGGTGTCCATATTCACATCTTTTGCTTAGTTTGGGAAGTTTCCTGTCATTATTTCTTTGAATATTCCTTCTGCTCCTTTCTCTTTATCTTCTCCTTTTGGGACTGCCATTTAGCATACATTGGTATGTTTGATGGTGTCCCAGAGGTCTCTGATGATATTTTCACTTTTTATAATTTCATTTTCTTTCTATTCCTCAGCCAGACTCATTTCAAGTGTCTTTTCATCAGGTTCAAGGATTCCTTCTTATGGCAGCTCCATTCTGCTCTTGAAACCCTCCTGCTCATTTTTCATTTCAGTTACTGTGGTCTTCAACTCCATTCTGTTTCGTCCTTTTTAAAATTTCTATCTTTTTATTGAGATTCTCATTTTGTTCATTCATTGCCTGATATCCTTTAGCTCTTTATCTTTATTTTCCTTCATATCCTTGAGCATACTGAAGACCACTTAAAAGTTATTTGTTCTATATGTCCACATTTTGGTCTTCTTCACTGACATTTTTTGGATTTTTATACTCTTTCTTCAGATGGGCCATAATTTCATGTTTCTTTGTGTTGTAATCTTTTCTGGTAAACTGTACATTTTAATATTTTAAAATGTTAACTTTGTGAATTACTCCCTGAGATGTCTGTTTCCTGTGTTTGTATCCAGATAGTGATATGACAGAGATTTTCTTGAGTGTCAAGATCTAACAAAACCAAGCAAATCTAAGCAAAAAACACCTTTTGCTGTAATTGTAAATTGGCTTGGTATTGGCTGGTGCTCACTATCAGAGTTCAAGTTTCCTGTCAGGAAGGTCAGCCCAAGTCATATGCAAAGTGCAAGATTCTCCATGTCTTTTTTGGCCTTTCTTTTGTTCTGGGCTTCTGCTTGTTATTGGCCTTAGTAGTTCTATGTTTACAAGAAATTGAATATCCCTTCCCCTTCCCAGGAAACAGATTGAGTCCCTCTCCGTGGTGTTCCACTGCAAGACTTAAAGCAAGCAAGGCTTTGCCTCAGCCTGTCAACTTCAATTGTTTCTTACAATTGTTTTGTCATCTCAAGCTGCCTTTACCAGGATGGCAAATTCTGAGAAATGAAGGCATGCCAGAGAAGAGTGTCTCAAGACAGTTTTTTCCTAGACAGAATAAGGCCAAAAACTTACAAGTTAGTGCAAGCCAGCTCCAAACTGCCCTAGGGAAGGGATGAGACAGGGGTGAGGAAGGGCATCAACAATTCTTCCATGTCTCCCCAAAGCTGTGCTTTCCTGACTCTGTACCTACCCAGCAAACACAAACTTTCCACTGTCTCTGAAGTTCTGAGGAAGTGTACCATCTTTAATTCTCCTCCACCACCTTTATTAGGGAGGATTGAAATAATGGTGATCCTCAGAGCTGGGTCCTCAGTGATCAGAAGTAGCTAATCAAAAGCAGTGATCAGTTATCAGATCCTGTACTGCTTTAAACACTCCCCACCCCATCCAAAGATCTTGGGGAACTGGAGTTTTATGTTTTTCTCTGACACCAGCAAACTTTGCCAGGGATGGACTTCACAGTTGCCTGCTCTGAAAGTAGTGGATGGGTGATGATAACCACTTTGTAGAAAAAGCAATTTATTGGTATTTACCATAATTTACCATAATTTCCTCTTGCTTTTTCCTGGGTGCTATACAGTGTTCTACTGGACTCTGGAGTTACAAAATAGCTGACTCTGAAAGTTTCTGCCTGATTCCTAGAACTTCCTGCTCCTCCATCTTCTAACAATTCCTCCTTATTTGGAAATATATTTATTTAAAAATTAAAAATTTAAAAATTAAAAATAACTTTTTACTTATAAAAGCACTACATATTCATTAATAAAATATGGGATCATACTGTACTTCATATTTTAAACTTACTTTGGGGATGAAATCATGTTTTTCAGTAATATTGCATATTTGAGAATGTCACTCCATTGCAATGGTTACAGTGTTTACATATCTGTATTTACAAAAAACCTCAATTCACTATGACCCAAGTAACTGGAATATCTTACTAACTTAGGTTTACCAGATTTATCAAATAAAAATATAGGATGCCTGGCTAAATTTGAATTTCAGGTAAACAATGAATAATTTTTAGTGTAAGTATGCCCCAAATCTTGTCCTGTATTTTAACTACATTTCTATAATCTGAATTAAATGTTATTGTCTTGTTTTCAGGGAATGAAAGGGGAGGAAGAAAATAACACAGAGCAAAAAAAAAAAGCTTATTAGAGAATTAGTAAAATGCAGAACAACAAGAACAAAAATGTTCCAGACCTTAGCCCACATCTAGCCTGTTCTCCTATACCTACTAATTTGTTGTCTGCAGTAGTGAATAGTGAGGGGTAGATCATTACCAAATGGACCTATTCAGAACCCAGTAGTAAAGACAGACTTTAGATTGGATCCCATCTGCTGCTACTAATTCTCAACTTTCAATTCCTTGTCTCCAATTCCTTGTCTGTATATTTGGGATAATATATACCTAAAATGATTGTTGTGAGAATTAAATGAGATAATGTGTCAAGTATCTGGCATGTGGTTATATAGCTTATTCTTCAGTCAAGCAAAAGTGGATTAAATCATATTTACCAGACTGGGACAAAATCTGGGGATAGCACATTTCAGGCTTTGTTTTTACTACTGTCATTATGAAAATTTCAAATATGTAAAAGTTAGAGAGAATAATAACAATGAAAAACCATGAACTCAATTCCCAGCTTCAACAATTATCAACATTTTGCTATTTTCACCTTCCACCTTTTTTTCTGGAGAATTCTAAAGCATATCCTGGGACCTAGTATACTTTTATCATGTATATGTCAGTATGTATCATAAAGATGTTTGACAGTAAGAATCAAACCCATTTTCCAAAAATTAAAATGTAATTGGAATCTCCTCCCTCATTGTTTGAACTTTTCAGTTAATTGGGGTACCTTGTAAATTAAATGTCAAAAGGAAGTCAGCAGTGACATACCTGGATTATAGAACTTCAGATGGGAAATGCAAATACTATGGCAATATTATATTTTGCATAATAAAAACACAAAGCAACAAACCTTCACCACCAAGAAAATTGGAAACAGTTTCACTGAAACACACTCAAAAAAGTTCTCAGGAAATAAAGTACTTTTACTTGACATTGCAATTGTATTTTTGCATAAATGGGATGAAATTATGTACTTGGAGGTTAACAGAAGGCTGCTACTGGATGTATTTTACATTTGAATGTCTTCAGTTTTTAAGGAGACTTAAATCCTACATTGTAATAAGTGAGCTAAGCTCCACTGAAAAGAATAATGTCAGTTTATTCTTTAAATAGCCTAATTTTTGCATCCTCCCTCTTTGTGTCAACTTTGATGTTAAATGCACCATTACTGACTGCTAAATAATATTTAATGTAAATATTTTCATAACAGTAAATCTAAAGTGAAAAGCACAGGTGAAGAACAGAATGCATACATGTAAGCCCTTTTTTGTGTGTGCTCTGAGAGCTGGAAAATTAAAAAAAAAATTAGCTCTCTGAAAATCTTATAAACTCCAGTAGGAATAGATTAGAGAAAGGGAAGAAGTTCACATTCAGAAGACCTGGAATCCATCCTCAAATTCTAGTGCTAACCATTTGGATGGGATGAAAAACTACGATATGAAGATGAATGCTTTCCACTGTAAAGGCATTATATACAGTGCACTATTTTTATTATATTAAATCTATTTTTCCTGCGAGAAAATTTCATGGCTTTATTGAAATATCAAAAGCTGCCAGGTGTTTTGGAGGTTGCTGTGGTAACTGTTTGCCACCCAATACCAGAATACACGGATGCAAATATGAATTCAAGTTGGAGGTTTCAATGCCTGAGGGCAGCATAGAATCCACTCTTTATTTCAGCTTCCATTTTCAGGACTCTGCAGTTTTACCAAAATAGGCTTGCTAAAAAAAAAAAAAAAAAAAAAAAATTCCCTCCATTCCTTTTTCATTTAACCCCGTGTGGGGTTGGGTTCCCTTCTCAACTACAGACATGAGGTGATAAGGGCAAGGGGGAGAAAGATTGATGAATTTTCCGAATAGGCCTAATTGAAAAACAAAGCTAACACATTCGATCCTTTGTTATAAACATTCGTTGAGCCCAGTGGAGTTAGAGTTTTTCCTCTTAAAATCAATGAGCACTTTGTATTTTAACGAGAGATTTTTGGCCTCCAAATTCAACAGATTTGCGAGGCTAACACGAGTTAAACTATCACAGTTTGCTATAATACTTTTGATTTTGGCGTCCAAGCAGAACCTCGCTGCAATGTGTATTCCCATACGTGCAGGTATTATTGAACTTGAAACTGGGAACCGGTCTGAATGGGAGACGTCTTCTCCACTACCAGTTTCCAGTTCAGTAGCAGCTTGTACTAACGACAATCAAAGTTTTACTAAAATATGTGCATTCCTTAAATTTACATCAGTGAATTTTAGTAATCAAATCTTTAAGGGACCTCTTTTCTACTTACCTCTTCACTCCATTTTAAAACTAGCTTCTGAAGTTTCTTTTTTTTCTCTTACAGCTACCATAGTGCTTGGATTTTGCAAAGTAATTCATGAATGCAGCTAAAAACAGAAGACTTTAACAGCTACTCTTAATTTTTGTCTCAGTGCAATATCAAACTGACAGTAACAGTTTTGATAAGGTGCACTTTTTGCTGGGTGGAACAAAGAGCAATAAATTAGTTTTGAATCTTTGTGATCTTGAGTTATAGAGGCTACAACAGACACTGTATTCAAATCAATTGTCAATGTGAAGAAAGATTAATAACTCTTGTACTATATAACCTTTTACATCACTGCAGCATAAGAAAGGGCACACTTTAAGATCCCCTGCCATATTTCATTATTTAATTCTTAACAGAAGATCCTTATAAAGAAAAAAGGAAAAAAAATAAAGTGCTTTCTTAGTGGATTTGTATATAGAATTTATTTTGATAAAAACCCAACTTTCCTTGACATGATTAGGAGATGAAGGTGAAAGCAGACACAGAGGAGATAACTCCCAAGATTAATTTTGGTTTATGAGGTCAAAGGACAAATTAAGTAGCAAAGATGTTTCTTTTCAGAAGAAGGAGGCATCACATTAGACCTTACAGATTCCGTTGCTTTACCATTGATGGGTGCCTTTTGTCTATTTTCATGGGCCTCAGAGGCATACTTAGATGACTCCAGAGTCAATATTGCTAGTTTACAGAGAAAGAAACTGAGTCAGAAAATGGTTAAGTGACTACCCTAAGATAATTACCCAGCCCTGTGGTTCTGTTTTATATTTTAGTGGCTGAGTGAAGACAAAACCCAGACCTTCAGACTCTGGTGTTAAACCACCATTCTTGGCTTCTTTCCCCATTGGTGATTATGACTTTCACAGGAATTCTAAAATAAAGCTCGCTTTACCATTTCTAAAAATTTTTGCATAAGGAAGATGAGAGACCTCTCTGACACCAGGGACCACTAGAATGATTCAGCATAGCAAAAAGCAAAGGCGCTCTTCATTTTAAACTGCAGCTTGTAGTAAAATATTAAAAACATTCTAAACCATGTGGGAGTACAATAGCTGTCTCAAGATACCAAGGCATAAAGTAATACATTGACAGGACAATACTCATAAATGGATTTTAAGTGACTCCAGGAAATGGAGAGAGATCTAGGAGTTAGGAGACTTAACTCCAGACCCTAACTAGCTGTGAGGTCTTGGTTAATTCCCTTCCTCTTGCTGACTTCAGTTTTCTCATCTTTAAAATTCAGAAGTTAGACTAGAATCAGTGACTATCCTTGCTTGTGAAGGAGTGGTAACAAAAACTGAAGGTCTGAGGAAAACTTAGGACCCCTTCACCAAGAAAATGACAAATAGTCATATAGCAAACACCCAACCCTGTGCATATCCACACAAAATTTTAACAATAATTTAAGGAGATTTGTAGCATCCCCATAGCTCATACATAGACTCCAATTTTAGAACCCTTGCAGTAAATACCTGCATGTCTAATTTGGTACTAAAAGTTTTGGTAATGGATGATGGTAATGGTAGCACAATATTGTGAATGTAATTAACACCACTGAGTTGTTTATTTAAAAGTTGTTAAAACAGGAAATTTTAGGTTATATATATATATATATGTCATCAGAATAAAAAATTTTAAAATTCATAGACTTGTACAACACAAAGAACCCTAATGCCAACTGTGAACTATAGTTAATAATATAAATTGTAATAATATTGTTTCATTAATTGTAACAAAGATACCACATTAATGCAAAATGTTAATAACAGGGAAAACTGTGTGTGTGAGAGGAGTATATAGGAAGTCTGTATTTTTGCATGAATTTTCTGTAAACCTACAACTTCTCTATATAAAAATTCAATTAAAGCTTTCCTTTATGCACATTGCATACTAGTAAAGATGACTACCCAGTCAAAACATGTAAATCCTGGGAAAAGTAGGGTCTTTCCCCAGCATAAATCATCTTTAATGATAGTCTCATATTCTTGCATCCAGATTAGGGACTTCAAGCTTTTTAAGGACCCATAAACATGTTTGAATGCTGAAAAAATATATTGGCTCTAAAATATGCAAAGAAAATGACAATATCAAAATTAGCACATTTAAATTTCTATATGATGTAACCAATCAACTCATGTTAATTGCAACTCAATTCTCAAATAATTATATTCAAATACAATAATTTTTAAAGCATATTTTTCTTAATGAAACACAAAGATTATATTAATGATTTTCTTCAAACATTTTATACCAAAAATTATATTAAACATATGAGTCATTTTTTAATGTTTTTGATATGCTGTATGGTAGGACTTTCAAATTTGAGAATATCTAAGGTCTAAAAGTTCTCAAAGAGCTCTGTCCTAAGACCTACCCTCCAGCTTTCTGGAAGGAAGAAGATTTTGTTTCAGGGTCACAAAATTCACATATTCTGGAAACCTATCCTGAGAACTCTTTGAAGAAGTGGGAAAAAGCTACAGGAGCAAGGAGACTGGTAATGAACCTTAAGTCCTGGATCCTGGAATAGGTGGGGTTGAATGCCACCTAAGGTGACAAGTGAGAGGAGAGTAAAAAGGGAGCTACTGATGTTTGAGAATTTCAGTGTTGGTTAAATTGGTCTCTGGTTTCTTGAGGTCTCTGGGAATTTAGTTTTTGTTTTCTAACTTTTTATTATAAAAACTTTCAAACATATGGAAATGTTGAAAGAATCACATAATGAACACCACATACCCACTATTTAGATTTAATGACTCAATATTTTGCTGTATTTGTTTCATTTTTTTGTTGTTGTTGAAGCATTTTAAAGATAATTTTAGACATCATGACATTTTACTCATTATTCTACCTATATGTATTTCTAAAAAATAAGGAGAGTTTTCTATATAAACCACAATATTTTATCACACTTATTAATGATACAAATTATTTCCAGTTCATATTCAAATTCCCCTATTGCCCCCCAAATATCTTTTATAGCTAGCTTATTCAAATCAGGTTCTGATCAAATGTCATGCATAGTTTCTTCTAACCTGACAGACCCCTGATTTTTTTTTTTCCTTTGCAAATTTGAGTTGTTAAGGAGATGGAGACTGTGATTCTACAGAACATTCAATCTTCTGGATTTGGTTGCTTCCTTTCTTGTGGTATTTAATTCATTCCTCACATCTCTATTTCTTGCAATCTGAAAATTAGGTCTAAAGTTTGGATAAGATTTTTGGCAAGTAGACGGCTAAGTGCCTCTGCATACTTCATATTGCATCTTATCAAAATGCACATACTCACTGGGTGTCCCACTATTAGTGATGCTGAGTGATTGTTGGTTGGAGTGGTAACAACTTGGTCCCTCCATTGTAACATATATTTTTCCCCCTTGCAATCAGCAAGTAGAATGACACTTTAGTCCATGCGATTTTTAAAGGATGAAAAGGTAAGGATAAAAGGTATATGAGAAAAAAGGAAAATATAAGTTTAAAAATGACAAAAAAAAAAAAAGTATATTAGGAAAACCCCCAAATGTGGTTTATTACATTTTAAAATTCTTTATAAAGGATTTTTTTTTTTTCTTTTCTGGTGCTTACAGCTATCCTTTCGTCTTTCCTGTTCCTTGCATTCTCAAGAAATATTGGCATGTTTTGGTGATGCAGTATTTGAAGAAGTACACTTTAAAATAAATTCAAATATTTTATTTAGTGATGATAAAAATAATAGGAAATTACATGAAAACTCATTTTTCAAGCAACTATTTTAATATAAAACAGTGGTTTATAAGACAAATATGTAGGACAGAAATTATTTGGGAAAAAGTTTTTAAAATATGATTTTTGCTGTTGTGTTTGTAAGTTTGCATCTTTTTTTTGCACAGAGTACTACTTAGTACTATGACTACTTACATACATGGAATTTTCTTCAGCTCACTTGCAGCAAAGCACTTCACATTATTAGAATAATGTTCTTTTTCTCCTTATATTTATATATGAATTGTGATGATTTCACTGATCTAGGAAGAATTGTTAAAACTGCAGAACCACATAATTCAGGTCTGTCTTCAGTGGATTAAGTTGTCCTACCAACTGAACAATCACAAACGGTTATTATTTTTAATGGGACAAAATTTCATTTTTATAATGAACATCTCTGAAAAATCACAAAAACATGCTTCTGAGGAATTCTTTTTAATGATTGATTTTTTAATACAGTTGTCTGGCTATCTGAAGAATTTGAATGTAGAAAAAAAGAGAATCTGAAATTGCCTTAAGGAGTGAGGTCAGATAAAGTTTAATCAAGGGAAGTGGCAGTGAAATGGCATTCATGGCTTTTGGTAAAGTTTTACTCATTACACACATAAACGTATAGACACCATGGAAACTTAGGATCCATAGATACAATTTTATAAAATTAACTGACTTCAATTTTATTCTTGTGATTTGGCTTTCTGCTTTTATTTCTGTTTTAAAATAGAATTTTGAAATTTCAAAAATAGGGAGGACTAAAATAGCTACAGGGTAAAGAGTTATTCGAGTTAATATTTTGGCTTGGACTACAGGGTGAATATTAGTAGAATATTGAAATAGAGGACTTTATATATTTAGAACTTGTGGGTAGAAATTAATAAGAGACAATATGCAGAATCTCTAGAATCAAATATTTTAGTCCAGAAAAATAACTCTGGAAATAGTCAGTGATTGCTTTCTATACATTCTTAACTAGAAATTGGCAATGTAAGCAGAAATACACTTTATCACAAGGCAGTTTTATTATAAACAAGAATGTTTTATTCCCAACAAAGAATAATGTATGAAGAAGTATTTCAAGGAGGTTATTATGTGTGCATTCAGATAATATTTCAGTGGTTAAAAATGCCTGATTAAATATTAATTGACCCCTCTTTTTGCTGTTTTTACTCTACTTTTATCTAAATAAAAATAAATGCTGGTAAACAAGCAAACAAAAAAAGTTATATTAAGATTGATGAGTTTCCTTTTTATTAAAAAAATCCTGTTAATTATATTTCATTACACAACACTCTCTTTGATACTGTGATTTAACAGGACTGTGTCATCATTTAGTAAATGTATTACTGCCTGAGACAGCTACCACAAAGATAACATTTTTTTCTTTTCATTTGATTATATACAATTATTGATATTTAGAGATTTTGTGGTTGGGGGGCAGGGATTTCTTTCTTTTCCATTTCCACAATATACATTGCCCCAAAAGAAGAAAAAAAAGACTAAAGTTGTACTTTGTTGATTATTATCAGCATGGAAATCTGGAAGAAATAGCTACTTTATCACTTTCTAAAATGTTAGATCACTGGCAATTATATTAATTTTCTAATGAATACTTCTGAAGATTTTTTCTCATATTAACATAGATAACTGCAATGCCATTTATTTGAGGACACATTGGCAGACATTTACAAACTTAATACGTGTGGATTACAAGGAACTTTTACTAAACAGAAAACTTTTCATGTGAACCAATACTGATGAATTTTTCTCTTTGTTGGATCTGCAAAATTACGGAAAGGAAAAAATGTGCTGTTTTCTGCTGTAACTTGGCTGAGTTTCTTCCTCTGTAAAAATCTGCTTATTTTTCTTTTATGTGGTTTTTCCCCCTTGTGGAGGAAAAAATGAAACTACTGAGATGTACAGATGGAGATGACTAGTGTACTTTAGCGTTTCTCCACTTCATAAAATCCTTTGATATGTCACCTGGAAGATGTGGCCAAATATGGAGTGTTAAGAGAGAATGGATTTTTTTTTTTATTTTGAGACAACAAAAGAACTTGGTATTTGTTAACTCAGTTAAACAGTGTATAAATTTAGTTTTTAAAAAATCAAACCAACAACAAGGAAAAGTTGTCCAACTGTTAGTATGGTCCTGCTCTCAACATGGTTCTGTCACTCATTTTTCTTTTATTTGGGGGTTAGAAAGGAAATCTTCCTCTTGGACAAAGAAAAAAGACTTATTACTTAGAAGACTGGGTAGTTAGGATTTCAGTGTTTATACAAAAGAAAGGCAAGGCAAAAGGGAGTTAAGAGAAAAATCTGAGTACTTCCTGTTTGTTTATAGTAAGTACTTACAATTAGGCTGGCTTTATGGAACTATGGATGACTCAAAATAGAATGCAAAACCAGACAGGAAGGTCTTATTTGATGACCTATAATCTAATGTTGCCTGAGGAATGGTTGCATTGTTTATGGATCTTTAATTGTGTAACACATAAATGCAAATGAATAGTGTGTCTTAAGAAAATGGACAAGTAACTTAATCTCTCTGAGTTTGCTTCCTCACCTGTAAAAATAGAGCAAATAATATCTACTTCATAAGGTTGTTGTGACTACTAGAATGGGAAGAAAGAATGTTTAAATTCCATCCGATTGGGAGCCTTTATATATGTAGAAAACAAAGTAGTAAATTAAAGCAATTGTTCAGAGAATCTAGGTAGAAAATTAACTTCAGTCATAGATATTTGATGATTTTAAAAGGAAGTGTTTGTGGCTTGAGCAAACTTTACCTTTCTTATTTATGCCAATTCTCTAAAAAATAATTTTTACTTTCATCTAAACACTTTCAAAAGCTGCAAAATGCTTCTTCATTCCTTTTAGCACTTAGAGCTGTGAAATTTTCCTTGTTCCTTGTAGGACTTATTAGGGCTTACCACAGCAGGATTAAAAAAAGAAAGTGTAGCTAATGTTTCTTTCTCTTTAAAATGAGAATAATAACCTACCCTCATAGGATTATTGTGAGGATCAAGTACTATAATATATGTGAATATGCTTTACAGACCAGAAAATCTTATACAGATGTTAATTATCTTTACTCCTTTAAATGCTGGCTTTTGTACATGAAGAGACATCACCAGGAAAGCTTGCCCTCTGAAATAAGTTTTCTGGCTGTGGGGCTGGGCTTGCACTGAGACAGTCATGCCTTGTCTCTCTTCTGACAAAATTAGGCTTTTGCCATTTTGGACACTAAGGTGATGGTTCCAACTTTTGTCATTAAAAATAAGGCATTTTAATTGGTCCATACAGAGATAAGACCCGTCATCTTGTTCTCATTAATGCTATAATTTAACCAACAGAGTTAACCAGCCACAGACTAAATGGCAGAGCTACTAACTTCCCATTACATGATTTTCCCACACTCTCTGCCTCTTCACATTTACATTTTTACTACATTAGCAAATAGGAATAAATATATTTATGCACCCAAAGATTTTACAGATTCTAAGAAAACAGTGAACTTTTGTCATCTTGAAAGGAGTTTGCAAACGTGAAAAACAACAAAGATATATAGTTTGAGGCACTTTGAAGTGCTTTAATATACGCACCTCCCAAGTTTCACCCTGCTTGGAGGAAGACCTGATAAATTTGGAGCACAAATATTTGTTTGTGTGTGATTCTTCAGGGAACTCTCCAAGAAGAAATTTCTCTTGAAGTTGTGAAATTTGAACAGCAACTTCAAACAGCAAGAAGGCTGTCAAAAGAAACACATGGGACAGTATCTGATGTCATTTCCTATAGTATCTAAAATTAATTTACAGTAAAATACCTACCTAAAAAGGGGCTAATTTCTTTTAAGAATTTCTTAACTGGAAAATGAGCACACCAGCTTCCTGCTTCAAATTTCTCTTTGTAGAACTGATCAAGCAGAAGGATGGGTATTATCTGAAATGCAGATCTGGAAAAAGAACATTAACAATAGTGATATTTCTTCACAGTGCTAATTTAGAAATATGAGTTTAGCAAGAGTGTGTAGATAGAAGATGCTTTCACTTACAACCTGGATGTCCTTAGTGAGGTCATCAGAAGGTCAATGCTGGGCCACCTTATGCAATTTAGCAAAACCGAAGCTTCTCTCCAACGTTTAGATCTTCTTTCATTTTCTTGGGTACTGGTTTCCCCTTAGCATCAGTCCAAAGTGCTAATTCCATGGATTCAAAGTCTTTACAATGGAAAATGAAAATCCCTCTTGCTTCTCAGTGGCAGATTAATTGCCACCAGAGAGGCAAGTGAGGAACAGGAAAATCTGTCATTTTTCTCCTAAAGAAGAAAAGAACAGGGAGACATGAAGGCTGCAGAAGTGATTGCAATTAAATATCCACTTTAATGCAATTGAGTCAGGGGAACAAATATGTGCAGAACATTGCATGGGCTGTGCTTTCAAGGTTACAGTTTACTTTTCCAATATAAACTAATATAATTTGTTATGTTTATCATCATGCTGTTCTTTGCCTCATATTACAATCTCTGGAAGCATTCAAGTTTTTCATATTTGCTTTCTGAGCTCCAGCACATGTATTGTCACTGGGAAGAAGTTACTCCCTACATACAAATGGTTCATGGTATATCATTAATGCAAACCAAATTTTTGGCAAATATATATAACTGGGAGTTTTTAGAAGTGCTACTCCTTGAAAACTCTTTATCACAATGTTGTTTTAAAACAAATGTGTTCAACACCAGTGAAGGATATAGTTTAGTTAAAATGCTTAATCAACACATAATGTTGTATAAATGTTTTGGTAGTGTGGGAGAAGTGTGAATGATTTTGATAAGTTTTTATAGTTTTTGGTTGGCTCTTAATCATACATAAGTAAATGGTGCTCCAAGAGGCAAACTATAGGATGCTATAAGAGATGAAATGTCCTTTAGAGACCGTCTAGTCCAGCCTCTTATTTTATGGATATAAAACTGAGAAAATTGAGACTCACCAAAGACACAGAGGTAATTAGTATGTAGTTTTTCAGATCTATTTTCCTCTCACTACACTATGGAGATGTATCTTCATGCACCCGCCACCCTGATTGGGTGCTTGCTGTCTGGTTGCTTGCTGTCTTGATAAAAAATATGGAGGTTGAAAAATTTTTACTTCAAAATAATAGTTTATTTGCCTCATGTGAATACAGTCTCTGTTTTATAGAATGAGGAATGTTAGAGTTGGAAAAAAACTTAAGCCCTACCACTATTTTTCAGCATCCCTGATAAGAAGTCAATTAGCATCTGCTTGAATATTCCCAAAATGGGGATTATCCTTTTACAAGGCAGCCTATTTCATTATCTGACAACACTGCTAGAAACTGTTTTCAAGTACTAAGCTGATATTTGTCTCTTTGTGATTTACAACTAAGGTTCTTTTTATTCTCCCATTTGGGGTCATATGGAACAAATTTAATTCCTTTTTTTTAGGACAGCATTTCTTCAGTTTAAAAAATTCAATCATTTCCTTCCTGCTTTCCCATCTTTTCCAATTCCTTATAAGAATGCATTTCCAGATGCTTTAAGATCCCATGCTGCTTGATCTTCAGTAAGCCTATATTCCTCTCATAAATGAATCACAAACAGGGATGATATTACAGATTTATTCTGAGCAGTACAGAATGCAGAATGCAAAAGAATGACTTTTGTCTAGAGATGCCTTTTTGTCTTCCATGGGCTATCATTATTTTGAGTTCTTACTATGTGTCAGAAACTGCCATGAGTTATCTGATTCACCACAACCTTGTGAGATAATTATTCTCATTCCATGGATGATGACACTGAGAATCAAAGACGTTGAGTAACTTGTCCAAGGGTCCATAGCAAATAAATGGCAGATTCAAACCCAAGCTTGCTTAACTCCAAATAAAAGGGTATAAACTGCTACTTTATGCTGCATCCCAAAATGTCTGAGTGGTTTATTTGCCTGTACAGCCCCTTTCAGCTTTTCATAAGTTTGTAGATAATTTTGAAGACTTCTATTTTACACTAACAAAAATTAAATGTATTCTATACTTATACACTTGAATTTTATTTATATTATTTTATTTTATTTTATTGTTTATTATTATATTTATTTTCATATTATTTTATTACGTTTATTTCAAAATAACTTCCAACTTACAGGAAAGTTGCAAAAATAATGCAAAAACAATACATAGGACTCCAATATAACCCCTCAACCAGATTTAACAACTTTTAGCATTTTGTGACATTTATTATATCATTCTTTCTTTGTATCTACCTATCATCTATCTACCTATCTATTCATCTATCTATCTACCTATCACCTATCTATTATACAATTATTTGAGAGTAGGTTGCTTACATCATGCTCCACTAACACTGAACACTTCCAGGTACATTTCCTGAGAATAAGAACACTCGTTATGTAACCACCTTAAAAGTACAGATATCAAGTTCAAGAAATGTAACATTGACTTAAAGCATACATTTCACTTATAAATTTTGTAATTTTGTTTCAATAATGTCCTTTTTCTTGGGTTTCAAGATTTTTTAAAAATTATTTTAGTGACATATAATTCCTAAAATTTCCTCCTTAAACCACATTCAGATATATAATTAATTCAGTGATGATAATTACATTTGCAATGTTGTTCTAATACCACCATCATCCATTACCAAAACTGTTCCATAACCACCAACAGAAATTCTGTACCAATTCAGCTTTAAATCCTCATTCCATTCACCTTCTCCAGCTGCTGGTAAATAAGATTCTAGGTTCTGACTATATGAATTTGCATATACTAATTATTTCATACCAGTGAGATGAAGCATTTGTTCTTTGGTTTCTGGCTTATTTTATTCAACAAAATGTCTTCACAGTTCATCCATGCTGTTGCATGTATCAGAACTTTGTTATTTTTCACAGGTGCATAATATTTCATTGTATGTATATACCACATTCTGCTTACCCAGTCACCTTTTGATGGACACTTGAGTTGCTTCCATATTTTGACGGTAGTGAATAATGCCACTATGAACATCAGTGTGCCAATATCTGTTTAAGTACCTGCTTTCAATTCATTTGAGTGTATACCTAGAAGTGGGATTGCTGGGAAATATAGTAACTGTATACTTAACTTTCTGAGAAAACAACAAACTTTTCCACAGCAGCTGCACCATTTCATATCCCCACTAACGGTGAATGAGTGTTCCTGTTTCTCTATATCAACTCCAACACTTGTTATTTCTTGTTTCTTTTCCTAAATAGTAGCCATTCTAGTCGGAATAAAGTGGTATTTCATTGTAGGTTTTCATTTGTTTGCTTCTTTGTTTTTTAATTATAGGAGATGTACATTTACAGAACAATCATGCATAGAATATAAGATTCCCATATACCACACTATTATTAACTATATCCACTGGCATGATACATGTGTTACAATTGAAGAAACCACATTTTTGTAATTGTACTGTTAACTGAAGTGCATGGTTTAGCTTAGGGATCACTGTTTGTGTACTGCACTTCCATGGATTTTTAAAAAAAAAATATTCTGGTACGATATATACTACCTAACATTTTTTAGCAACATTCAGATATATATTTCAATGCAGTTAATTACATTCATAATATTGTACTACTCTCAACACCATCCAATAACAAAACATTTCCATCATTCCAAATAGGAACTCTGTACATTTTAAGCCTTAACTACCAAATCTGAACAGCCACCATGCCCCCTGGTAACCTATATTCTAGGTTCTGACTCTATGAGTTTGCTTATATTAATTATTTCATATCAGTGAGATCAGACAATATTAGACATTTTGTGTCTGGCTTGTTTCGCTCAATATGATGTCTTTGAGGTTCATCCATGTTGTCACTGGTATCTGAAGTTCATTTTTATGGCTGAATAATATTCCACTTTATGTATATAGCACATTTTGATGGACACTAGGGTTGCTTTCATCTTTTGGCAATTGTGAATTATGCCACTATGAACATCAGTGTGCAAATGTCTGTTGGAGGTCCTGCTTTCAATTCTTTTGGGTATATATCTAGTAGTGGAATTGCCAGGACAGATGGTAATTCTATACTTAACTTTCTGAGGTAGGACCAAATTGTCTTCCACAGCATCTGCACTGTTTTACATTTTCACCAACAGTAAATGAGTGCTGCTATTTCTTTGCATCCTTACCAATATTTGTAATTTTCTGTTGTTTTTTTAGTAGTAGCTGTTCTAGAGGGTGTGAAATGGTATCTCATTGTGGTTTCAATTTGCATTCCCCTGATGGTTAATGATGTTTAGCATTTATTCATGTGCTTATTAATGTGTTTGTTGCCTATTTGTATATCACTTTGCAGAGATGTCTATTCAAGACTTTTACCCATTTTTGGATTGGGTTGTCTTTTTGTTGTTAAGTTGAAGGATTTCTTTATAAATACTGGATATTAATCCTATGTCAGGTATGTGTTTCCAAATGTTTTCTCCTATTGTGTAGGTTGTCATTTTACTTTCATGATAAAGTCCCTTAATGCACAAAAGCTTTCAATTTTAATGAGGTCCCATGTATCTATTTTTGCTTCTGTTGCTTGTGCTTTGGTTGTCAAGTTTCAGAAACCACTGCCAAACACAAGTTCCTGATGATGCTTCCCTCTGCTTTCTCCTAAGAGTTGGAGAGTTCTAACTCTTATGTTTAGGTCTTTGATCCATTTTTTTAAACTTTCAGTAATTTATTTATATTAAAGTCAAAATTTATTATAATATTACTTTCCTGGCTTTGAAGAAGTAAGCTATCTATTATGGAAAACAACTAAAATATACTTCTTAGTTTATCTCATTTTCAAACAAGAGTATTGCCATTTTTCACATATTTGCATAACCCAGTGAAGATCTTAAATAACTTTTTAATGCAATTTTATTGAGATAGATTCACACACCATATAATCCATCTGAAGTATGCAATCAGTGGCTCACAGTATCTTCATATAGCTGTGCATTCATCATCATAATCAATTTTCAAACATTTTCATTACTCCAAAAAAGAAATAATATAATAAATAAATAAATTAGAAAATGCACAAACCATCCCATACCTCTTATCCCCCTATAATATTATATACATGTGTGTGTCTGTATATATATACATATATATATATAAAATTATTTCATTTCTCATTTACCCATACACTGGTTAAAGGGAGTGCCCATCACCAGGGTTTCACTATTAGATGGTCACATGATAAAAGCTACATAGTTACAAAATTATCATCAAGATTCAAGTCTTCTGGATTAGTATTCAACAGATTCAGGTATTTCCTTCTAGCTATCCTAATACACCGGAAACTAAAAAGGAATATCTATATAATGCATAAGAATAACCTCCAGATTGACCTCTCAACTCTATTTGAGTTCTCTCAGCCACAGAAGCTTTATTTTGTTCCCTTTATTTTCCTCTCTTTTGGTCAAGGCAGCATTCTCAATCCTACAGTGCCTGGGCCAGGCTTATCCCTGGGAGTCCCATCCCTCATAACCAGGGAGACTTACACCACTGGGAGTCATGTCCCACATAGGGGAGGTGGATAGTGAGTTTATTTGCAGAGTTGTCTGAGAGAAAGAGGCCACATCTGAGCAACAAATGAGGTTCTCTGGGGGTGACTCTTAGACATAATTATGAGTAGGCTTAGCTTCTCCTTTTCAGGAATAAGTTTCATAAGGGAAGCCCCAAGAGCAAAGGAATGACTTACTAAAGCTCTTTTATCCATTTTGACTTAATTTTGTATAAGGTGTGAAGTAGGGGTTCTCTTTCTTTCCTTTGCGAATGGATATCCAGTGTTTCTGGCACCATTTGTTGGAGATTATTTTTTCCCAATTGAATTGTCTTTGCTCCCTTGTCAAAAATCACTTGGTCATAAATGTAATGGTAGATTTCTGAACTCTAAATTTTTCAATTCTGTTGATCTATCTGCCTGTCCTTGTGCTGGTACCATGCTGCTTTGATTACTGTAGCTTTGTAATAATTTTTAAGATCAGAAAGTGTGAGTCCTCCAACTTTGTCCTTTTTATCAAGATGGATTTAACTATTCAGTGTCCCTTATACTTCCATATAAATTTGATGATTTCCTTTTCCATATTTAATTTTCCAATCCATGAGCATAGAATATCCTTCCATTTATTTAGGTCTTTTTAAATTTCTTGCAGCAATGTTCTGTAGTTTTCTGTAATTCCCTTACATTTTGGTTAGATTTATTCCTAGATATTTGATTCATTTAGTTTCTATGGTAAATGGGTTATTTTCCTTGATTTCTTCTCGTGATTGTTCATTAATTGGGTATAGCAACACTATTGATTTGGGGGTATTGATTTGTACCCTTCCATTGTGCTGAATTCACTTAGTAGCTCTAGGTGCTTTGTTGTGGAATTTTTAGGATTATTTTTGTGTATAAGATCATGCCACCTGCAAATAGAAAAAGTTTTATATCTTCATTTCCAATCTGGATGCCTTATATTTCTTTTTCTTGCTTAATTGCTCTGTCAATGACTTCCAATAAAATGGTGGATAACAGTGGTGACAGTGAACATTCTTTCCTTGTTCCTGATCTTAGAGGGACATATTTCATCTTTCACCATGAAGAAGGATGTTAGCTGTGGGTTTATCCCATGTACCCTTCACCATTTTGAGGAAGTTTCTTTCTATTCCCAGTATTTTAAGTGTTTTTATACAGAAGTCATGCTGGATTTTTTCAAATGACTTTTCTGCAGCAATTTTGATGACCAAGTGGTTTTTGCCCTTCATTCTTTTGTTGGTGTATTACATCAATTGATTTTCTTATGTTGAGCAAATCTTGCATACCTTAGATAAATCCCACTTTATCTTAGGGTTATAATACTTTTAATGTGTCATTCAATTTGGTTTACTAGTATTTCATTGAGGAAATTGCATCTATATTCATAAGAGTTATTGGACTATAATTTTCCTTTTTTATAATAACATTATTTGGCTTTGCTATGAGGGTAATTTTGGCCTCTTAGAATGAATTAAATAGTGTTCCCTCCCCTTCAATTTTTTGGAAAAGTTTGAGCAGGATTTGGGTTCATTCTCCTTGAAATGTTTGGTAAAATTCCCCATTGAAGCCACCTGGTCCTGGGTTTTTCTTTTTTGGTAGATTTTTTTTTTTTTTTTTTTTTTTTAATCATCATTTTATTGAGATATATTCACATACCACGCAGTCATACAAAACAAATTGTACTTTCGATTGTTTACAGTACCATTACATAGTTGTACGTTCATCACCTAAATCAATCCCTGACACCTTCATTAGCACACACACAAAAATAACAAGAATAATAATTAGAGTGAAAAAGAGCAATTGAAGTAAAAAAGAACACTAGGTACCTTTGTCTGTTTGTTTGCTTCCCCTACTTTTCTACACATCCATCCATAAACTAGACAAAGTGGAGTTTGGTCCTTATGGCATTCCCAATCCCACTGTCACCCCTCATAAGCTACATTTTTATACAACTGTCTTCGAGATTCATGGGTTCTGGGTTGTAGTTTAATAGTTTCAGGTATCCACCACCAGCTACCCCAATTCTTTAGAACCTAAAAAAGGTTGTCTAAAGTGTGCGTAAGAGTGCCCACCAGAGCGATCTCTCGGCTCGTTTTGGAATCTCTCTGCCACTGAAGCTTATTTCATTTCCTTTCACATCCCCCTTTTGGTCAAGAAGATGTTCTCCATCCCACGATGCCGGGTCTACATTCCTCCCCGGGAGTCATATTCCACGTTGCCAGGGAGATTCACTTCCCTGGGTGTCTGATCCCACGTAGGGGGGAGGGCAGTGATTTCACCTTTCAAGTTGGCTTAGCCAGAGAGAGAGGGCCACATCTGAGCAACAAAGAGGCATTCAGGAGGAGACTCTTAGGCACAAATACAGGGAGGCCTAGCCTCTCCTTTGCAGCAACCGTCTTCCCAAGGGTAAAACTTATGGTAGAGGGCTCAACCCATCAAACCACCAGTCCCCTATGTCTGTGGTCATGTTAGCAACCATGGAGGTGGGGCAGGCGAATACCCCTGCACTCTCCACAGGCTCCCCAAGGGGGCAATAAATCATTTTTTTTTTTTTTTTTTTCCCTTGTCTGTCTTTTTTCTTTTTTCTTTTTTTTTTTTTTTTTTTAACTTTCCCTTCTTTTTTCAAATCACCTGTATGAAAAAAAAGTTCAAAAGAAAACAAACATACAATAAAAGAGCATTTCAAAGAGACCATAGCAAGGGAGTAAGAAAAAGACAACTAACCTAAGATAACTGCTTAACTTCCAACATGTTCCTACTTTACCCCAAGAAAGTTACATAATATAGCAACATTTCAGTGAACTTGTTCCTACTACAACCATCAGAAATTAACAGACCATAGTCATTTCTGGGCATCCCCAGAACGTTAAATAGCTTATCTGTTCTTCCTGGATTATTGTTCCCCCTTCCTTAATTGCTCTCTACTGCTAGTTCCCCTACATTCTACATTATAAACCATTTGTTTTACATTTTTCAAAGTTCACATTAGTGGTAGCATATAATATTTCTCTTTTTGTGCCTGGCTTATTTCGCTCAGCATTATGTCTTCAAGGTTCATCCATGTTGTCATATGTTTCACCAGATCGTTCCTTCTTACTGCCGCGTAGTATTCCATCGTGTGTATATACCACATTTTATTTATCCACTCATCTGTTGAAGGACATTTGGGTTGTTTCCATCTCTTGGCAATTGTGAATAATGCTGCTATGAACATTGGCGTGCAGATATCTGTTCGTGTCACTGCTTTCCGATCTTCCGGGTATATACCGAGGAGTGCAATCGCTGGATCGAATGGTAGCTCTATATCTAGTTTTCTAAGGAACTGCCAGACTGACTTCCAGAGTGGCTGAACCATTATACAGTCCCACCAACAATGAATAAGAGTTCCAATTTCTCCACATCCCCTCCAGCATTTGTAGTTTCCTGTTTGTTTAATGGCAGCCATTCTAACCGGTGTTAGATGGTATCTCATTGTGGTCTTAATTTGCATCTCTCTAATAGCTAGTGAAGCTGAACATTTTTTCATGTGTTTCTTGGTCATTTGTATTTCCTCTTCAGAGAACTGTCTTTTCATATCTTTTGCCCATTTTATAATTGGGCTGTCTGTACTATTGTCATTGAGTTGTAGGATTTCTTTGTATATGCAAGATATCAGTCTTTTGTCAGATACATGGTTTCCAAAAATTTTTTCCCATTGAGTTGGCTGCCTCTTTACCTTTTTGAGAAATTCCTTTGAGGTGCAGAAACTTCTAAGCTTGAGGAGTTCCCATTTATCTATTTTCTCTTTTGTTGCTTGTGCTTTGGGTGTAAAGTCTAGGAAGTGGCCTCCTAATACAAGGTCTTGAAGATGTTTTCCTACATTATCTTCTAGGAGTTTTATGGTACTTTCTTTTATATTGAGATCTTTGGTCCATTTTGAGTTAATTTTTGTGTAGGGGGTGAGGTAGGGGTCCTCTTTCATTCTTTTGGATATGGATATCCAACTCTCCCAGCCCCATTTGTTGAAAAGACCATTATGGCTCAGTTCGGTGACTTTGGGGGCCTTATCAAAGATCAGTCGGCCATAGATCTGAGGGTCTATCTCTGAATTCTCAATTCGATTCCATTGATCTATATGTCTATCTTTGTGCCAGTACCATGCTGTCTTGGCAACTGTGGCTTTATAATAAGCTTCAAAGTCAGGGAGTGTAAGTCCTCCCACTTCGTTTTTCTTTTTTAGAGTGTCTTTAGCAATTCGAGGCATCTTCCCTTTCCAAATAAATTTGATAACTAGCTTTTCCAAGTCTGCAAAGTAGGTTGTTGGAATTTTGATTGGGATTGCATTGAATCTGTAGATGAGTTTGGGTAGAATTGACATCTTAATGACATTTAGCCTTCCTATCCATGAACATGGAATATTTTTCCATCTTTTAAGGTCCCCTTCTATTTCTTTTAGTAGAGTTATGTAGTTTTCTTTGTATAGGTCTTTTACATCTTTGGTTAAGTTGATTCCTAGGTACTTGATTTTTTAGTTGCTATTGAAAATGGTATCTTTTTCTTGAGTGTCTCTTCAGTTTGTTCATTTCTAGCATATAGAAACATTACTGACTTATGTGCATTAATCTTGTATCCCGCTACTTTGCTAAATTTGTTTATTAGCTCTAGTAGGTGTATCGTTGATTTCTCAGGGTTTTCTAGATATAAGATCATATCATCTGCAAACAATGACAGTTTTACTTCTTCTTTTCCAATTTGGATGCCTTTTATTTCTTTGTCTTGCCGGATTGCCCTGGCTAGCACTTCCAGCACAATGTTGAATAACAGTGGTGACAGCGGGCATCCTTGTCTTGTTCCTGATCTTAGAGGGAAGGCTTTCAGTCTCTCACCATTGAGTACTATGCTGGCTGTGGGTTTTTCATATATGCTCTTTATCATGTTGAGGGAGTTTCCTTCAATTCCTACCTTTTGAAGTGTTTTTATCAAAAAGGGATGTTGGATTTTGTCAAATGCTTTTTCAGCATCTATTGAGATGATCAATTGATTTTTCCCTTTCGAGTTTTTAATGTGTTGTAATACATTGATTGTTTTTCTGATGTTGAACCATCCTTGCATGCCTGGAATGAACCCCACTTGGTCATGGTGTATGATTTTTTTAATGTGTCTTTGGATTCGATTTGCAAGTATTTTGTTGAGGATTTTTGCATCTATATTCATTAGGGAGATTGGCCGGGTAGATTTTTGATTAGTGTTTCATTCTCATTCCTAGTAATTGATTTGTTGAGATTTTCTATTTCTTCTTGAGTCAGTTTAGTTAGTTTGTTTCTAAGAATATGTGCATTTCATCTAGGTTATCTAATTTATTGGCATACAGTTGTTCAAAGTATCATCTTATAGTACTTTTTATTTCAGCTAGATTGGTAATAATGTCCCCCTTTCATTCCATCTTTCCCTACCATTCTTTTTATTAGAAAAATTGTGGGTTTAGAGAACAATCATGGATAAAATACAGGATTTCCATACACACCCATGATCAATAAGTTACATTGGTGTGGAACATCTGTTACAATTGATGTTAGCGTATTTTCATAATTGTATTATTAAAGTCTATGGTTTAACTTAGCATAGTATAGTTCCTTGGATTTTTTAAATTTTATTCTCTTACCAAACATACAATCTAACTTTTTCTCTTTTGTTCATATATGTGTGTGTGTGTGTGTGTGTGTGTGTATGTATGTATCAGCACTGTTAGATGCAAATCACAATGTATTGCTACCATCCCCACACTCCAGTACCAAAACATTTCCATAATTCCAAATAGGAAACTTGCACATTTTAAGTTTACTTCCCATTCCCTATCACCACCACTTCCCCTTGTAATTTGTACTCTAGATTCTTACTTTATGAGTTTGCTTATTCTAATTGTTTCAAATAAGTCAGACCATAAAATATTTGTCCTTTTTTGTCTGGCTTATTTTATTCAATGTGTTATCTTCATTGTTCATCCATTTTGTTGCATGTATCTGGACTTCATTTCCTTTAACAGCTGAGTAATATTCTGTTGTATGTATATACCACATTTTGTTTATCCATTCATCAGTTGAGGGACACTTGGTTTGCTTCTGTGTGTTGACAGCTGTAAATAATGCTGCCATGAATATCAGTGTGCAAATGTATGGTCAAGTCCTTGCTTTCACTTCTCTGGGGTACATTCCTAGTAGTGGGAATGTTGGGTCATATGGTTATTCTATAATTAGCTTTCTGAGGAATCACCAAATTGTTTTCCACAGGGGCTGCACCATTTTGCATTGCCACCAGCAATGAATGAGTGTTCTATTTCATTGCATCCTCTCCAACACTTATTTTCCATTTTTTAATGGCAGCCATTCTAATTGTGTGAAATGGTATTTCATTGTTGTTTTGATTTGCATATACCTGATGGCTAATGATGTTAAGCTTCTTTCCATGTCTCTCTTCTTTGGAGAGATGTCTATTTAAGACTTTTGCTTATTTTGTTAAGTGGCTTATTCATCTTTTTGTTAGGTTGAAGGGTTTCTTTCTACTTTCCGGGTATTAAGCCATTATAGGCTATGTGGTTTCCAAATATATTATCCCATTATGTAGGTTTTCATTTTACTTTCATGATAATGTCTTTTGAGGCTCAACATATTTTAGTTTTGATGAGGTCCCATTTACCTATTTATTCTTTTGTTGCCTCAGCTTTACATGTGAAGTCTCAGAAACCATTGCCTAAAACAAATTCCTGAAGATGCTTCTCTCCTTTGAGTATAATAGTTTGAGCTCTCATATTTAGGTTGTTGATCCATTTTGAGTTGATTTTTGCATAATGTGTGAGCTAGTGGTCCTCCTTTTTTTGTGTGCAAACGGAGAGCCAGTTTTCCCAGCACCTTTTGTTGAAGAGACTATTTCCCAATTGAGTTGTGTTTGCCACGGTGCCAAAAATCATTTGGTCGTAAATATAGGGATCATTTTCTGAGCCCTCAATTGATTCCATTGGTCTGTCTATATGTTTGTCCTCACGACAGGACTATGATGTTTTGATTTCTGTGGCTTTGCAGTAAGTTTTAAGATCACTAAGCAGTAGTCCTTCAACTTTATTCTTTTTCAAGCTTGCTTTAGCTCTTTGGTGCCTCTTACTACTCTATATAAATTTGATTACTGGCCTTTCCATTTCTTCAAGAAAGGTTGTTGGAATTTTGATTGGGATTGCACTTGAATCTATAAAATGGGTTGGGTAGTATTGAAATCTTAACAATAGTCTTCCAATGCATGAATACAGAATGTCATTAATTTATTAATGACTCTTTGACTTCTTTTAGAATTTGTGTAGTTTTCAGTATATAATTCCTTTACTCTCTTGGTTAGATTTATTCCTTGATATTTGATTATTTAGTTGCTATTGTGAATGGAATTCTCATCTTGATATATTATTATTTTTCATTGCTTGTGTGTAGAAACACTTCTGATTTATGGGTGTTGATGTTGTACCCTGTTGCTTTGCTGTATTCATTTATAAGATCTAGGAGATTTGTTGTGCATTTCCTGTATATGTATATGAGATTTCTGTATTTTCTGCATTTTCTGTATATGAGATCATATCCACAAATAGGGAAAGTTTTACTTCTTCATTTTCAATTTTGTTGAATCTTACTTCTTTTTCTTGACTAATTGCTCTAGCTAATACATTCAGTAAAATGTTGAATAGCAGTGGTGACAGTGTGCATCCTTGTCTTGTTCCTGATTTTAGAGGAAAAGGTATCAGTCTTTCAACATTGTGAAGACTGTTAGCTGTGGGCTTTTATTATGTGCCCTTTTCATGTTGATGCAGTTTCCTTTTATTGCTAGTGCTCTAAATGTCTTTATCATGATGGGGTGCTGGATTTTGTCAAATGCCTTTATGCATGTATTGAGATGATCATGGGTTTTATTTTTCATTCTGTTAATGTGGTACATTACATTAATTGAATTTTTATGACTGATTTTTTTATACCTTGTATACCAGGGATAAATACAACTTGATCATGGTGGTGTATAATTATTTTACAATGCTGAAGGGTTTGGTTTTCCAGTATTTGTTGAGGATTTTTGCATCTATATTTGTAAAAGATATTTCTTCTTGGGTCATAGTTTGTGTGTTTCTAAAAATTTGTCCATTTCATCTAGTTTATCTAATTTATTGGAGTATAGTTTTTCATAGTATCTTCCTATAGTTCATTTTATTTCAGTGGGATAAGTAGTAATGTCCTCTTTTCATTTCTGATTTTCACTATTTGCATCCTCTCTCTTTTTTGTCAGTCCATTTAAAGGTTTGTCAATTTTATTGATCTCAAAGTATCAACTTTTGGTTTTGTTGATTTTATCTTTTTTTTCTATTTTATTTAATCTCCATTCTAATCTTCATTTACTTCACAATGAATATTTTGTGTTTAATTTGCTCATTTTTTTCTAGTTCTTCCCGTGTTGAGGTTTTATATCTTTTACAATGCAAGCTTTTAGACCTACAACTTCCCATCTTAGCACTGCCTTTGCTGCATCCCATAAGTCTTGCTATATTGTATTTTTATTTTTGCATGCCTAAAGGTATTACCCAATTTTGCTTTTGATTTTCTCTTTAACTTACTAGCTGTTTAAGAGTGTATTATTTAATTTCCACATGTTTTGTTAATTTTATGATTCTCTCTCTCTTATTGATTTCCAGATTCATTCCACTGTAGTCAGAAGATATACATTGTGTGATTTCAATATTTTTGGATCTATTGTCACTTGTTTTGTGACCCAATATATGGTATACCCTGGAGAATGATCCATGTGCAGTGGAGAAGAATATATATTTTATTTTTGTCAGGTTAAGAGTTATACATATAGTTGGTTTAGAGTATCTTTCAAGCCTTGTATACCTCACTGAACTTCTGACTAGATATTCTGTCCATTATTGAAAATGGTGTTTAAAAGTCTCCAATTTATAATGTAGACCTGTAAATTTCTCCCTTTAAATCTCTCAGTACTTGCCTCATATATTCTGTGACTCTTCTGTTAGGTGCTTATACATTTAAAATATTTACATCTTCTTGTTGAATTATCCCCTTTATCAGTATATAATTATCATCTTGTTCCCTTGCAGCTGTTTTTTTCTTCTTTTTTATTGTGGAATATAACATATATACATAAAATTGATAACTTTCAAAGTGTGGATTGGCAAGTAATTAGAGAGAAAATTCAGAGAATGTTATGGGTTACAGTTCAACAGTCTCAGTTAATACCTTATTGTGAAAGATACATACCAAAAGTTGGTAACTGTCAATGTACAATTCAACAAGTAGATGTAGAGAAAATTTCAAAGAACATTATGGATTACAGTTCCCCAATTTCAGTTATTTCCTTATTGTGAAATATAATAGATATGCAGAAAGGGAATAACTTTCAAAGTACAATTAAACAAATAAGCTATAGAGAAAATTTCAAAGGATATGACATGTTACATTTCCACCATGTCAGTTCTTTCCTTCTAGCTATTCTAATACTCTAGAAACTAAAAATAAATTTATATAAAGAGTCAATATTCATAATCCTTTTTAAATCCTATCTTGCCTGTTGCTACCCCTCTATCTCATTTCTCACCTTCTCAATATTCAGGAATATCTGAGCAGCGAACACCCTAACTTGTTCATATTGAAAATGGGTGTTGATATTATCTGGAAGGGGCTGCATCTGGTTGATGTTCTTGAAGAGGCTGTTGCCTCTGGGTTTTGGGACTTATCTAGCATAGAGAACACTCAGGTTTTAAGATTCTGAAAAATAAATTCTTTGTGTGAAACTTTTATAGAGTCTCAGATAAGGACCAGGGTATTCTTTTGGGTTTTTGTGACTACTGTTGATTTGGGTTTGTCATACTGTGGCCATTTGGCATATCTAACTAAAGCTTGCATAGTAGTAACCTCCAGGGCAGCTTCTCGACACTGAAATCTCTTAGCCACTGAAACCTTATTTACTTGCCTTTCTTTCCTCCCTTTTGGTCAAAAAGGCATTCTCAATCCCTCAATGCCAGGGACAGGTTCATTCCTGGGATCTATGTCCCATGTTTTCAGGGAGATTCACTCACCTGGAAATCCTGTCCCCCATCAGGGGAAGGGTGATACATTTATTTGCAGAGTTGGCCTTAGAGAAAGGCCACATCTCAGCAACAAAGAGGTTCTATGGAGGTGACACCTAGGCAAAATTATAAGTGGTCTTAGCTTCCCTTTACAGCCATAAGTTTCACATGTGAAAACCTCAAGATTAAGTATGGGTTCCTCATTTCACATAGCATAGGTTCTGTTCAAGATAAACAATCAAATTCTTACACTATCTTCACTTAGTTGTAGAATCATCATCACTCTCCATTTTAATCAATTCTCATGACCCCAAACACCCCAAAGCTCTTATCAGACCATAATTATTTATTCCTAGTATATGTGTGGTGCTAGTAAGGTATTCCTATTAATTACAGTCCCTAGTATGCAATAGATAGTTTTCCCACATACCTCTCTGTTGTTAACTCTTTGTACCTGTGTTATAGCTTAGAAGTATATCATGCAAGCACTTACTTATATTTGTAGTGATAATCAGTGGGACACATGCCTTTAACAACCCCTTTCAATTGTGTTCACCTTCAATGCAGCTCTGAAATACTTATAATCCCGTTAATGAACAACTATCACCCCTATCCATTATGATTTTTTAAATTCACAATCATTAACATGTCAGAACATATTAAGTTATTCCTCCTTCACTAGCTTCTGTCATCTCAAGGACCCCTATATTCTACACTATAAAATACTGATTTTACACTGTTCAGGGAGTTCATAGTAGCTGTAATATACAATATTTCTCCTTTTGTGTCTGATTTATTTCATTCAGCATTATATCTTCAAGGTTTATCCATGTTGCCATATGTTTCAGAACCTCAGTCCTTTACTGCTGCATTGTATTTCATATGTACATGCCACATTTTGTTTATCCACTCATTTGTTCATGGACACTTTGTTTCCATCTCTTGGCAATTGTGAACAATGCCACTTTGAACATTGGTATGCAAATGTCTGTTTGTGTCACTGCTTTCAGATCTTCTGGGTATACACCAATAAGTGGAATTGCCAGATCATAGCATAACTCAATATCTAGTTTTCTGAAGAAACACAAAACTAACTTTCATAGAGGCTGTACCACTATAAATACCAACCAGCAAAGAGTAAGTGTTCCAATTCCTCCATGACCTCTCCAGCATGTGTTGCTTCCTTTTTGTTTAATGGCAGCCATTGTTATTGGTGTGAGATGATACCTCATTGTGGATTTGATTTGCATTTCCCTAATAGCTAGTGAAGATGAACTTTTTTTCATGTGTTTTTTAGCCATTTGTATTTCATCTTTGGAAAAATGTCTTTTCATATCTTTTTTCCATTTTATAATTGGGCTGTTTGAACTAATGTCATTCAGTTTTAGGATTTCTTCATATACGAAGGATATCAGTCTCTTATCAGATATATGGTTTCCAAATATTTTCTCCCATTGATTAGGTTACCTCTTAACTTTATTGAAAAAGTCTTTTGAGGTGCAGAATTTGTTGATTTTGATGAGTTCTCATTTATCTATATTTTCTTTCATTGCTTGTGTTTTGGGTGTAAAGTCTAAGAAGCTACTTCCTATTACTAAGTCTTGAAGATGTTTTTCTCTATTACCTTCTATGAGTTTTATATTTCTTTCTCTTATATCGAGGTTTTTGTTCCACTTTCAGTTAATTTTTGTATAGGGTATGAGATAGGGGTCCTCTTTCATTCTTTTGGATATAGATATCCAGTCCTCCCTGCCCCATTTGTTGAAGAGACTGTTCTCAGTTCAGTGGATTTGGGAGACATCAAAAATCAGTTGACTATAGTTCTGGGGTCTATTTCTGAACTCTTGATTAGATTCCATTGATCAATATGTTTATCTTTGTGCCAATATTATGTTTTATGGATGCCATTAAACAAATAGGAAGCAACATATGCTGGAGAGGTTACAGAGAATTGGAACACTTATTCTTTGCTGATTGGAATTTATAGTGGTACAGCCTCTGTGAAAGTTAGGTTTGTGTTTCCACTGTGGCTTCATAGCAGAATTTGAAGTCAGGAAGTATAAATCCTCTCTATTCATTCTTCATTTTTAGAATGTTTTTTGGCAATTCAAGACCCCTTTCCCTTCCAAATAAATTTGATCACTAGCTTTTCCAAGTCTGTACATTAGGTTGTTGGGATTTTGATTGGAATTGCATTGTCTGTCAATCAGTTTGGGTAGAAATGACAACTTAATGATATTTAGCCTTTCTATCCATGAGCATGAAATATCTTTCCACCTAATTAGGTCTCCTTTGATGTATTTTAGTGGTGTTTTGTAATTTTCTGCATAGAGGTCTTTTAAATCCTTGGTTAAGTTTATTTATATGTATTGATTTTTTAGTTGCTATTGTAAATGGAAATTTTTTCTTGATTTTCTCTTCAGTTAGGTCATTACAAGAGTATAAGAAGATTACTTCCATACGTACATTAAACTTGTATCCCACCACTCTGCTGACTGTGTTAATTAGTTCAAGTACCTTTGTCACCAATTTCTTAGGATTTTCAAAATATATGATCATATAGTCCACAAATAATGACAGTTTTAATTCTCCCTTTTCAATTTAGATACCTTTTATTTCTTTGTCTTCGCAAATTGATTTGGCTAGAATTTCTAGCACAATGTTGAATAATAGTGGTGACAGTGGGCATACTTGTCTCATTCCTGATCTTAGGGGGGTGGCTTTCAGTCTCTCACCATTGAGTACTAGGGGTGCCGGGGCTTTTTTGTATATGCCTTTTATCATATTGAGGAAATTTCCATCAATTCCTGCATTTTGAAGTGTTTTTATCAAAAGATGTGAATTTTGTTGAATGCTTTTTTAGCGTCTATCAAAATGATGATTTGATTTTCCCTTTCAATTTGTTAATGTGTTTAATAACATTGATTTTCTTATGTTGAATCACCCTTGCATGCCTTGAATGAACCCCACTTAGTTGTGGTGTATAATTCTATTAATGTGCCTTTACTCGATTTTCAAGTACTGTGTTGAGAATTTTTGCAGCTATATTCTATAGGGAGATTGCCCTGTAGTTTTCCTTTCTTGTATCTTTAATTGGTTTTTGTATTAGAGCAATATTAGCTTCATAAAATGAGTTAGGTAGTCTTCTTTTTTCATCAGCTTTTGAAAGATACTGAACATGAATGATGTCAATTCTTGTTGGAAATTTTATTAAAATTCCCCTGTGAAGCCATCCAGACATGGTCTTTTATTTGTAGGTAGCTTTTTGATGATTGGTTAGATCTCTTTGCTTGTGGTTTATTTGTTGAGGTCTTCTATTTCTTCTCCTGTCAGTCTATGTTGTTCATATATTTCCACAAAATTGTCTATATCCTCTAGGTTTTCAAGTTTTTGGCATACAGTTGTTCATAGTATCCTCTTATGTTTTTTAAAATTTCTTCAGGATCCATAGTAATGACTGTCCTCTCATTATTTTGGGTCTTCTCTCTTTTTGACTTTGTCAGTTTAGCTAAGGGTTTGTCAATCTTGTTGATCTTCTCAAAGAACGAACTTTGTTTTATTTATTCTATTGTTTTCTTCTCTCTAGCTCATGTATTTCTGCTTTAATCTTTGTTATTTCTTTTATTTTACTTGTCTTATGGTTTGCTGCTAATTCTCTAGCTTCTCTAGTTGTTAAGTTAGGTCTTTGATTTTAGCTCTTTCTTCCTTTTAAATGTGTGCATTTAGAGCTATAAATTTCCATCTCAGCACCACCTCTGCTGCATCACATAGGTTTTGGTATGTTTTGTTCTTGTTTTCATTCATCTCTACATATTTACCTATTTCTATTTCAGTTTCTTCCTTGACCCACTGTCTGTTTAGGAGTGTGTTGTTTAACCTCCATATACTTGTGAAAGATCTGGTTCTTTGGTGGTTATTGATTTCAAGTTGCATTCCATTATGGCCAGAGAATGTGCTTTGAATAATTTCAATCTTTTTTAATTTATTAATACTTTTTGTGCCCCAGCTTGTGATCTATCCTGGAAAATGTTCCATGAGTACTTGAGAAGTATGTATATCCTGGTACTTTGGGATGTAATGACCTATATGTGTTTAAGTCTAATTCATTTATCACATTGTTTAGGTTGTCAATTTCCTTATTTGTCCCCTGTCTAGTTGTTCTAGCTATAGAAGAGCATGATGTTTGTTATTGTAGAAATGTCTATGGCTCCTTTCAGTTTAGCTAATGTTTGTCTCATGTACTTTGGAGCTCCTTGATTGGGTGCATAAACATTTATGATTGTTATTTCTTCTTGGTGAAATGTCCCTTTTATTAATATATAGTGTCCTTCTTTGTCTCTTATGACATCTTTACAATTAAAGTCTATTTTGTCTGATATTAGCATAGCTAGCTCTGAATTCTTTTGGTTGCAGCTTGCATGGAATATTTTTTCCATCCATTCACTTTCAGTCTCCTACAGTGTCTAAGATGAGTGTCTTGTAAACAGCATATTGATGGGCCATACTTTTTTATTCATTCTACAAGTCTTTATTTTTTAATTGGGAAATTAATCCATTCACTTTCAGTCATTACTTTGAAGGCAGTTCTTGATCCATCCAACTTATCCTTCAGTTTTTAATCATCAGACCTAATTCCCCCTCTCTTTTTTCCTTTAAGTTATTCTTACTAATATTCTTCAGTTATGTGCCCTTATCCAGACCTCTCTTTCCTTTCATTTTCCTCTGCCAGTAAGGCTCCCTTTTGTATTTTTTTTTGGCAGCAGGACTTTTGTTAACAAATTCTCTCAGCATTTGTTTTTCTGTGAAAATTTCAAACTCTCCTTAAATTTTGAAAGACAACTTTGCTGGATAAAGAATTCTTTGCTCATAATTTTTCTCTTTTAGAACATTAAATTTGTCATACCACTGCCATTTCACCTTCATTCTGTCCACTGTGTATTCTGTACTTATTCTTATGTGGTTTCCCTTGTATGTGGTAAATCACTTCTCTCTTGATTCCTTCAGGATTTTCTACTTCTCTTCAGCATTGTACAATCTGATTAGTATATTTCTCTGAGTGTGTCTATTTGGATTTATTCTATTTGGAGTTTGCTGTGCTTTTTGATTTGCATATTTATGGCATTTTGAAGGGCTGGGATATTTTCACCAACTATATGCTCAAATACTTTTCCTAGCCATTTACTCTACTTTTCTCCTCCTGGGACACCAATTATTCTTATATTTGCACACTTGTCCCTGAGATCCATTTCAAAGTTTTCAATTTTTTTCACCATTAGTTCTTTTGTTCATTTGCATTTAATCACCTTGTCCTCTAATTTGCTTCTTCTTTCTTCTGCCTCTTCAAATCTGCTGTTGTGTTCCCTAGTATATTTTTAATTTGATCTAAAGTACCTTTATTTCCATAAGACCTATTTTTTTTTATTCTTTCAAATTCTTCTTTAATGCTTTTCTAGATTCTTCTTGATGTCCTTTATGTTTTTAGCCAACCCACTGAAGTTGTTTTAGAGATTTGTATGCATTTCTCTGGTTGATTTTTCAGATTTTGTGTCTCCTCTGGCTTTTTAATTTGATCCTTTGGCTTGTCCATATCTACTTGAGTCCTCATATGCTTTGTGATTTTCTGTTGGCTTCTGGGCATTTGCTTATCTTGATAATGTTGAGTTATTCAGGATTATTTGAGCATTTAGACATAATTTAGTGGAGCTACATGTTGCTGGAGTGCACTTTCCCTGTCCTTCCAGCAGATGGCATTCTTAAGCCACCTTTTACTCTCAAACAAGCTTTCCCCCAACTTTGCCTGTGTACTATATGGGGTCCAAACCAGGTGGAATTCCAATCTGCGCACAAGTTCTCTGTGTGCACTGGGGACTGCATGCCCTGTATTGGAGCATGGGGCCTGTGCAGCTTGGCAGGGAGCCCACTAAAGGGCACAGTGAGTCATAATTCTCAAGCCTCTGAGTGGTCAACTCTCAAGCTGTGAGGCCATGTGTCTCACCCCCTAGTTCAAATGTGTGCCAGAACCTGTCTGCCATGTACCTGGAAGCCTCTGGTTATAGATAAGGGCTCCTGGTGCTTCTGTGCATTGCCTTCAACTCCCCCCACTTCTTGCAGTTGCACACCATGGGTTTCCATGGAGGAAGAGTAATTGTGGGCACCACAAGAAGTCCACTGAATCCTGAGTTCTCTCGTGGGAGATCCCAGCCATGGGGCTGTAAGGTGATATCTCCCCAGCCAACTGCCGAAATGGGTCCACAGGTTATGGAAAGCTGCTCCCTCCCACATTTGACATCTGTCTCCAGACACCAGTCCCCAGAGGCAGTCCCAGTCAAGCACACTAATCCTATCCTTTCAAGCACGGTCTCTCTGCTTCTCCATCCAAGTCCCCACTATGCATTTTAGAGTTTCCTATCCAGCCAGCCTCACCCTGAAACCACTGTTCTGTGTACCCTCTTCCCCTTCTCTGTTCACTTTCATTGAGGATAATACTGCTCTGCCCCATCTATTCCACCATCTTCCCCCAACTCCCCTTATAACTGTTCTTGATTTAACATCTATTTTATCTGATATTGGTATAGCCACCCCAACTCTATTTTGTTCTCTACTTGCATGGTGTATATTTATTCATCCTTCCACCCTGAAATAACTTGTATGCTTGAATTTAAAGTAAGTCTTGCAGACAACTTATAGTTTTTTTTCCATTCTGCCAATCTCTTATGATTTTTTTCCATTCTGTCAATCTCTGCCTTTTGACTAAAGAGTTTAATCTATTTACATTTAAAGCTACTATTTATAATAAATGACTTTCCTCCACCATTTAACTATTTAGCCTCTCTATGTTTAATATGTTTTTGATCCCTCACTTCCAATAATGCCTTTGGCTTTGTACCATATTGATTACCTTCTCATATCTTTCTGCATGTATTTTCCATCTATGTTCTTTGTGGTTGCCATGAAATTAAAATTTAACACTCTAAATATATAGCAGTCATGTTTGGTTTGATACCACCTTAACTTCAGTAGGATGTACACAGAGTTTACCTATACCTCTCCCTCCCTCCATCATTTTTTGTACTTGTTACCACTTATATCTTTGTCAAGTTTATGTAGAAAAACATGGATTTATCATTACTTTTTGCATTGACATTTTACCTCCTGTAGGAAGTAAGAAATGGAATTACATACCAAACAGCACACTACAATAATACTGGCATTTATAATTACCCATAAGATTACCTATACCACTGGTATTTTTATCTTTATGGCACTTTGAACCACTGGCTATTTTCCTTTACTTTCAATCTGAAGAACTCCCTTTAGCATTGCTTATAGGGCAGGTCTAGTGTTGATGAACTCCATCAACTTTTGATTATCTTAGAATGTCCTCATCTATCCTTCATTTTTGAAGGAAAGTCTAGTCAGATATAAAATTCTTGGCTAGGAGTATTCTTTTAGCACTTTAAATATTTCAACCTAGTGCCTTCTTGTCTCTGTGGTTTCTGAGGAGAAATTGGACTCAATCTAAATGGAACTCCATTGTATGTAATATGTTTCTTTTCTCTTGCAGCTTTCAGAACTCTCTCTTTGTCCTTTGCATTTGATGGTGTGATCAATATGTGATAGGTATATTTTTCTTCATATTTATCTTGTTTACTGTTCTCTGGGGATCTTGGATGTGCATACAGATTTTTTGGCAACTTTGGGAGGTTCTCTGTCATTATTTTTTGAATAGTCCTTTTGCCCCTTTGACTCTTCTACTTAGACATCCGTAATGTGTATATTGGTGTACTTGATGGTGTCCTAGAAGTGTCTTAGACTATTTTATATATATATATATGTATATATATATATACACTGCACAGCCTGGCTCATTTTGGTTTTCTTGTTTTCAAGTTCACTGATTCATTCTTCTGCTAGCTCAGATCTTCCCTTGAAACCCTCCTGTTTTTTTTTTTTTTTTTTTTCTTTTCAGTTACTGTGGTTTTCAACACCAATAGCCCTTTTTGGTTCCTTTTAAAATTTTCTATCTCTTTACTAAGTTTCTCATGTTGCTCATTCATTGTTTCCCTGCTATCCTTTAAGTTTTTCTCTGTATTTTCCTTCATTTCCTAGAGCATGCTTAAGATCATTTTTAGAGGCTTTATACAGTATGTCAATATTCTCATATGCTTTATTGGTATTTTCCAGATTTTTCCTTTTTCCTTTGGTTGGATCATCATTTTCTATTTCCTTTTATGTTTTTCCTCTTTAGTTACACACTGTACATTTTAATATTTTAAAATGTTAACTCAGGGATTTGTTCCTTGGGATGTCTCTTTCTTGGTTTTGTGACCAGCTGGTGAGAAGACAGAGATTTTCTTGAGCTTCAGCCTTCCTATCAAGAAGGTCTGCCCAAGGAGAATGCAGTGCATGGGGATTTTCTTCTCTTTCTGGGCCTGTGTTTTGTCCTAGGTTTTTGTTTTTAGTTGTTTTGGAGTTCCCCTGTTTATGTGAGTTTTTTTTGCCCCTGTGTTTACAAGGAGACAGACCTCCATCTCCCATGTGTTCGAAACCATCAGGTCTTTGTCTCAGACTCTCTACTTCTATGGATTTTTGCACTTGTTTTTTTTTGTTTGTTTGTTTCAAGCTGCTTATACCTGGGAGGCAAATTCTGAGAGGAGGGCACAATGAACAGGACTATCCCTAGTCCATCTTTCTTGGTCAAAACAGGAACAGGGTCCCATTAATGGGTTTCAGACTGGATCTAAATTGTCCTGGGAGAGGATCATGATGGGTGACATGAGCTTCTCTGCTTGCTCTCCAAATTCTGAGCTTTTCTGACCTGCCCAGCAAATGCAGCTCTTTGGCTAACAGTTCCTTGCAGTCCCGAGAAAACAGAGCAGCTTTAAACCTCCATCATCATCCCCAGATGGGCAGGTTAAAACACTGTCTGCTCTCAACCTTGTCCAGTGTGGGTTGAAAAAATGTCTGCTGCCATCTTGTCCAGGGCATGTTCAAACAATGGCTTTCCTCAAGGCTGGTCCTTAAGGGATCAGAATTTGCTAATCAAAACCCATGATCAGTTGTGCTCACATGCGTATTTAGAGAATAGACTTGTTTTTAGGGAATAAGATATTTATGCTCCTATCTGTCACTAGCAGTTTGCCATGGGCTGGACTCCAAGGCAGCCTGCTGCATGAGTGATGAAGGGTGCCAGTAGCCACCATGCAGAAAAAGTATTTTACTGTTTTTAACCATAATATATCAGCCTCTTCCTCCCACTTTTCCCTGGATGGTGGAAAGTGTTATTCTGTCTTCCAGAGTTTCAAAACAATGGTTTTAGACAGTTTGTGCCTATTTGATAGTAATTTTAGTGGAAGGACTGAGTCCTGGTGCTCCCTGGTTTGCCATCTTTCCATAATCCTCTCCTTTTCATTTTTATTTTCATTGTTTATGCATCTCTTTTTTTTTGTCTTCTTCAGTGTAGCAAAATATTTCTCAATTTTATTGTTCTTTTCAAAGAACCAACTTTTGTGTTTCTTCATTCTCTCTGTTGTTTCATTTATCTCCATTTAGTATTTATTTCCTTACTTCTGCTTACTTTTCTAGCTCCTAGAGTTTTGAGGTTATGCCTCTAATTAGAATTTTTTTTTCTATTTTGATATAATCATTTGGAAGCATAAATTTCCCTCTCAGGAATGCATTTCTGCATTACATAAGTTTAGGTATGTTGTCTATTCATTTTCATTAAGCTCAAGGTATTTCCTAATTTTCTGTGAATTTCTCATTTTCTTTTTATATGCAATTTTATTGAGATATATTTCACACCATACTATCCATCCAAAGTATACAGTCAGTGGCTCAGTGTCATCACACAGTTGTGCATTCATAATCACAATCAATTTTAGGACATTTTCATTACTCCAAAAATTATAAATAAAAAGAGAAAAGAAAACCCAAAACATCCCATAACATTATTCCCCCATTATTGACCCTTATTATTGGTATAGCACATTTGTTACTATGAATGAAAGAATATTAAGAAATTACTGTTAATATCCATAGATTGCAATGGGGTATATTTTTCCCATATACCACTGTATTAATTGAATCTTTGTAATAATGTTGCATATTTATTATAGTTCATGAAATAACTTCTAAATATTTGTTCTGTTAGTTAAAATCATTGCCCATCACAGGATTCACTGTTATACTTTCCCATTATTTAACCTCCAGCTTTCCTTCTAGTGATATATAGGACTCTAAATTTCCCCTTTCTATCGAATTCACTCACAATTCAGCCCTGTTAATTATACTCAACAACATGCTACCATCACCTCTATCCATTTGCAAACTATAAAGTTCAACCTAGTTAAAAATTCTACACATATTAAACAATGACTCCCCATTCTCTAGCCACTTTCTATCTTCTGGTAACCTATATTCTAGATTTTATGTCTATGAGTTTATATATAATTAGTTCATATTAGGAGATCATACAATATTTGTTTTTTTTTTATGACATTTCACTCCACATACTGTCCTCAAGGTTGATCCATGTTGTATACTTCAGGACTTCATTCCTTCTTAGTGCTGAATAATCCATCATATGTATATAACACATTTTATTTATCCATTCATATGTTGATGGGCACTTGAGTTGTTTCCATCTTTTGACAATTGTGAATAATGCCATTATGAACATTGGTGTGCAAGTGTCTGTTCAGATATTCTGGATTTATCCCAAGTAGTAGGATAGCTGGGTTGTAAGACAACTCTCTATTTATCTTCCTGATAAACCACCAAACCATCTTCCACAGTGGCTATAGCATTTTACATTACCACCAGCAGTGAAAAAGTGTACCTGTTTCTCCACATCATCTCCAACACTTGTAGTTTCCTTTTTGTTTAATAGCAGCCATTTTAGTAGGTGTGCAATGATTTTGCATGTGATTTTGATTTGCATTTCCTTAATAACTAGTGAAGCTGAGGATCTTTTCATGTGCTTTTTAGTCATTGGTGTTTCCTCTTTGGAAAACATGTCTATTCATTCCTTTTGCCCATTTTTTAACTGTATTGTTTTTCTTTTTACTGTTGAGATGTAGAATCTCTTCATATATTCTGGATATAAAATATTTATCAGATATGTAGTTTCCAAATAGTTTTTTCCCTATGAGTTAGCTGCCTGTTTGCCCTATTGACAAAGACTTTTGAAGTGCAAAAGTATTCAATTTTGAGGAATTCCCATATATCTATATTTTTTTGTTGTTTGTGCTTTGGGTGCATAGTCTAAGAAACTACCCCCTATCATTAGACTTTGATGGTATTTGCCTACAGTTTCTTCTAGGAGTTTTATGTTAGTGGCTCATCTGTTTAGGTTTTTGATCCATTTTGAGTTGGTTTTTCTATAGGGTGTGAGATAGGGGTCTTCTTTCATTCTTTTGCATGTGGATATCCAGTTCTCCCAACACAGTTTATGGAGGATACAGTTGTTTCAGTTGAGAGAACATGGGAGCATTGTAAAAAATCGGTTGACCATAGATGTGAGGGTCTTTTCTTTTTTATTTTTAATGTAATTTTATTGAGATATATTCACACATCATGCAATCTATCAAAGTGTACAATCAGTGGTTCATAGTATCATCACATAGTTGTGCATTTATACCCATGATCATTTTTGGAACATTTGCATTACTTAAGAAAAAGAAATGTAAGGAAACAAGAAAACCCCAAACATCTCAAAAACGTTACTCACCCCCCCCCATTGACCACTGGCATTGGGCTCTTCCCAATTTTAAGACTTACAATAGAGTTAGGTTAACTAAGACAGTGTATTTTTAGAGATAGAAAAACAGATCAATGGAACAGAAGAGAACTTTCAGAAGCATAGCCACACAAACATGGTGTACCAGTTTGTATATATTATGTCCCCCAGGAAAAGCAATATTCTTTGATGCAACCTTGTTGGGTCAGACTTATTAGTGTCAAGTTGGAGACTTTGGATTAGTTTTTTCCGTGGAGATGTGACCAACTGAACTGTAGGTGATAATTCTGATTAGATAATTTCCATGGAGGCATGGCCCCACCCACTCAGCATGGGCCTTGATTAGTTTACTGGAGCCCTGTATGAGAGTTCAGACAGAATGAGCTTCCTCTTGCAATTTAGAGACACTTTGAAGATGGTCATTGAAAGCAGAGTTTTGCTGATGCTTTGGAAGTACTATCCCAGAGTTTGCCCTGGGAAACTGACACAGAGAAATTTTCGGGAATGCCATTTTGGAAACAAGACCTGGGAGCAGCTAAGAGTGACATTTTGGAGAACTGCTCCAGCCTAGAGAGGAACATCTTGAGAGAAAGCCCTTTTGAAACCAGAACTCCAAGCAGATGCTAGCCATTTGCCTTCCCAGCTAACAAAGGTTTTCGAGATACCACTGACTATCCTCCAGCAAAGGTACCCAATAGTTGGTGCCTTATGTTGAACACTTTATGACCTTAAGATTGGAACTTTGTAACCAAATAAACCCCTTTTATAAAAGCCAATCTATTTCTGGTGTTTTGCTTAATGGCAGCTTTAGCAAACCATAACACATGAGAAACCAGCATTTTTTGGTGTGCTATATACTTATACGATGATTATCAAAGATCCAATTACTCTGATTACCTTTAATTAAGAAATTGAATTATTTATTTATTTATTTAATGCAATTTTATTAAGATATATTCACACACCATATATTTCATCCAAAGTATGCAAAGTCTCACAGTTGTCATCAAATAGTTATGCATTCACCACCACAATCTATATGAGAATATTCTCATTTCTTCCACAAAAAAAGAGGAAAAATTTTAAAAATAAAGAATAATAAAAAATAAACAGAAGAGGCAATCAGATCAACAACAAGAATCCCATACTCCTCCATTACATACCCCTCTAGTTGATATTTATCTTTGCTATGTTGCTTTTGCTACAGTTAATGGAAGAATATTACACTGTTAGAATTAACTATATACCCTGGTTGGAATTCTTTATATTTTTTCCATATACCATGCCATTTTCAACACCTTGCAATAGTGAAATTCATTTTTTCTCCCTCTTGTAAAAACTAAATGTATAATTTAATCACCATCACTGTTCAATCTAGGTTTTGTCAAGCTATACAGTCACAGCCTTTATGTCCTTCTGGTGACATATATGCACCTAGTCTTCCTCTTTGAACTATACTTACACTCAGCTTTGTTCATTACACTTACAGTATTACATCACCATCAGCTAGCATTGTGCTATACATTTTCAGATCATTACAATCATTCCTGTTAAGCATTTTGTAGTCTTTCAACATCAAGTGCCCAATCTCCATCCTTTCTATCTCGTTTCCTGGTGTTCTTAATATTAGCTCTCAGAGTTTTCTCAATAATGTTTGTTCATATTAGTGGGTCAGTTCAGTATTTGTCTTTTGCTTCTGGCTAGTTTGCCTCAACATAATGTCCTTAAGGCTGTTGCATATTATTATATGCAAGATAACTATTCCTTCTTACAGTTGCATAGTATTCTGTCATATATATGTACTACTGATTTTTATCCACTCATCCATTGATGGACATTTGGGCCATTTCCACCTCTTGGCAGTCATGAATAATACCACTATAAACATTGGTGTGCAAATGTCTTTTGGTGTCCCTGCCTTCAGTTCCACTGAGTATATACCTTGTGATGGGATTTCTGGATCATAAGGAAATTCTATACATAACTTTCTGAGCAACTGCTAAACTGTCTTCCAGAACAGTTGCACCATTCTACATTTGAACAAAGAGTGGACAAGTGTACCCTTTTCTCCACATCTTCCCAACACTTGTAGTTTTCTGCTTTTTTGATAATGGCCATTCCAGTAGGTGTGTGATAATATCCCCTTGTGGTTTTGATTTGTATTTCCTTAATAGCCAGTGGAGTTGAACATATTTTTCATGTTTTTAAGCCACTTGTATTTCCTCTTAGGAAAAGTGTCTGTTCATGTTGTGCTGGTTTGAATCTATTATGCCTTCTACAAAATCCATCGTCTTTAATGCAATATTGTGGGGGCAGACTTATTAGTCTTTTGATTATGGTGTAAATTTTTGATTGAATGTTTCCATGGAGATGTGGCTCAACCAACTGTGGGTGAGTCCTTTGATTAGATTATTTCCATGGAAGTGTTACCCCACCCATTCAGGGTGGGTCTTGACTAGATCACTGGAGTCTTTTAAGAGAGCTCTCAAAGAGAAGGATCTCAGAGAAGCTGACGGAGATTTTGGAGAGAAGCTAAGAACTGACAGACACAGACACTTGGAGACACTTGGAGATGCAGATGGAATGTTTGGAGATGCTAAGCTAAGAGATGAAGCTCAGAGTTTGCCTCAGAGAAGCTGAGTGTCTGTGTGAAGGATCAAACATCATTTTATTAATGAGTCTCAGACCTTGAAATCTAATGGAGTTTGCCTGCAAGTTTTAGGAACTGTTTCAATCCTGTGAATCTTGTTTTCCTTTTAATTTCTCTCTGTGGCAATGAGAATGTTTATCCTATGACTGTCCCTCCTTTGTATATTGGAAGCAGATACCTTGTTTTGAGTTTCACATGTCCATAGCCAGAGGAGAATTTTGCCTAAGGAAAAACCACACTTGTAACTAATTTTGATAATACCTTGTACTTATCTATTGTTATTGAGACAATTTAAGCATTTGATATTGTTATGGAATAAGTGTATTTTTATATTTGGAAAGAACATATTTTTTTTGGGTCCAGGGGGTGGAATGCATGGGCTTGAATCTATTATATCCCCAACATAAGCCATTTTACTTAAGAAATATTGTGGGGGCAGACTTACTAGTCATTTGATAAGGGTGGAAACTTTTGATTTTATGTCTCCAAGGAGATGTGACTCAACCATCTGTGGGTAAGATATTTGATTAGATTATTTCCATGGAGGCCCTATTAAGGGCCAGTCTGGATTAGATCACTGGAGTCGTTTAAAAGAACTCATGGACACAAGGTGCTCAGAAAACCTGACAGAGACATTTTGCAGAGAAGCTAAGAGTGTCACAGACACAGATACTTGGAGATGCTGGGACATCCATGCAGAAGTACATTTAGAGATGCTAAGATAAGAGATGAAGTCCAGAGTGTGCACAGGAGAGGCTAAGAGAAGACCCCCTGACACTTAGAAACACTCTGGGGGAAGAAGCAAGGATGCACAGGAGCTGAGAGAGAGAAGCTAAGAGAGACAGAAGCCCAGGACATGGAGAAAGCCATTTTTTAACAGAACCTGGGAGCAAAGGAGCAGAAGATGCTAGCCACATGCCTTCCCAGCTAACAGAGGTGTTCTGGACATCATTGGCCTTTCTTCTTGAAGGTATCTTCTTGTTGATGCCTTAGTTGGACACTTTTATGGCCTTAAAACTGTAAATTTGTAACCTAATAAATACCCTTTATAAAAGTCAGTATATTTCTGGAATTTTGCATAATGGCAGCTATAGCAAACTGGAATACATATCTTTGGTTGATTTGTTAATTAGATTATTTGTCTTTTGCTGTAGAGTTGTAGGATCTCTTTACACATTCTGGATATTAAACCAGAATCTGATAATTGGTTTCCAAATATTGTCTCCCATTGCATAGGCTGAATTTTTACTTTCTGGACAAAATCATTTGACACAGAATAGTGTTCAATTTTTATGAGATTCCATTTGTCTATATCTTCTTTCATTGCTCTTGCTTTGTGTGTAAGGTCAAGGAAACCACTCCCTATCATCAGATTTGAGATATTTCCCTACATTTTCTTCTAATACTTTCATGGTCTTTACTTTAATGTTTAAGACTTTGATCCCTTTTATTAATTTTTGAATAAGGTTAACAGAGGAAGGCTTGTAGTAAAGTTCCTAGATTGTAAGCTCTTACAACAGTCACATCTATTTTTTTTTCATTTTTTCCTTGCAATTTTATTGAGATATAGTCACATTCAATAAAATCATCCAAAGTGTACAATCAATTAATTGTTCACAGTATATCATATAGTTGTGCATTCATTATCACAATCAATTTTTGAACAATTTTATTACCACACACACAAAAAAGACTATGAATAAAGTAAAAAAAAAAACACCCAAAACATCCTGTACCCATATCTTTCCCTATTCATTTATTTTTTGTCCTCATTTTTCTATTCAACTGTCCATACACTGGACACTAGATAAAGGGAGTAGGTGCCACAAGGTTTACATGGTCACAAAGTATAACCAATAATTATACAATGATCTTCAAGAATTAAGCCTACTGGGTTGCAGTTCAACAGTTTCAGGTATTTCCTTCTAGCTATTGCAATACACTAAAAACTAAAAAGGGCTCTCTATGTAATGCATAAGAATAACCTCCAGAATGACCTCTTGATTCTATATGAAAACTCTTAGCAACTGAAACTTTATTTTGTTTCATTTCTCTTCCTCCTTTTGGTCCAAGAAGGCTTTCTCAATCCCATCATGCCAGAACCAAGCTAATCCCCTCAAGTCATGTCTCACATTTCTGGGGAGATTTACACCCCTGGGAGTTATCTCCCATGTAAGGGAGAAGGCAGTGAATTTACCTACAGAGTTGTTGTAGAGATAGAGGCCACATCTGAGCAACAAAAGAGGTTCTCTAGGGGTGACAGTCAATTTTTGAACATTTTCATAGCTGCAAAAAAAAAATAAAAAGGAATAAAAATCAAATAAAAATTAACACTGAAACAACTCATCCCCGTATCCCTCATGTTATTTATTTACTTTTTTGTCCCCACTTTCTACTCATTGGTCCATACTCTGGAACAAGGGAGTGTGAGTCACAAGGTTTTCTTCAATCACATGGTTATCCCATGTAAGATCATAATTAAAAACTCATCTTCAAGAATCAAAGCTACTGTGATGAAATTCAACTGTTTCAGGTATTTCCTTCCAGATATTCTGATATGTACACTAAAAACTAAAAATGGGTATCTATACAATGCAAAAAAATAACCTCCAGAATAACCTCTTTACTCCATTTGAAATCTCTCAGCCCAGAAAACTTTATTTTGTTTTGTTTCTCCTCCCCATTTTGTCAAGAATACTTTCTCAATCTCACAATGCTGGATGCAGACCCATCCCTGGGAGTCATGTCCCATGTTGCCAGGGAGATTTACAACCCTGGGAATCATGTCCCACATGGGAGGAGGGCAGTGAGTCCACCTGCCAGGTTGGCTTAGAGACAGAGACTACATCTGAACAACAAAAGAGGTACCCTGTGGTAACTCAGGCACAATTATAAGTAAGCGTAGCTTCTCCTTTGCAGTAACAAGCTTCCTAAGGGTAAGCTCCAGGATCTAGGTCTTGAGCAACTAAATTTGTAGTTCCCAATATATTTGCAAGAATATAAGAAGTTCCCCAGAAGAGTGAATTTAATATTTCCACATTTTTTTTCTGTTTCTCAAGGGGGCTTTTACAATACATTTTTATCCTCTGCCCAAATTACTGTGGGATTTATAAGGGCTTCACACTAACCTATACAAACAATCCAGATCTCACTAGTCACATCTATTCTTGAGTTGTTACAGTTATTTCTAAATTCTGCTATCCTGAGCTCTTTGTGTATAGCCTGGTCATTCAGTGGAACTTTGGGTATCTGTGTGACATCTGAGACTCAGAAGTAGAATTTTGCAGCTATGAAAGTCAACATTATCCCACACAGAAACTGTTTAAAAAGCTGAAAAAAGATATCAGACTTCAATTAGAGATACGAATGAAGCTCATCTGGTTAGGACCAAGGCAAATCAAACTAAAGGCTAAAGGATGATACTGACTGTGTTTTAAAACTTCAACTTCTGTTTGAAACCAAAGGAAGAGATATTTATTTGGTGGAAAATTTATATTTTCTGTAGTGCACTGTCAAATTAAACTTGTATGGTCAGTTTATGCAAATACCATGATTACCTGGAACCTTGAATAGGGAGTTAGATGTTTTTCACTTGTACAGGTTACGGTGATGTCCTGGTATATCCCAGAGTTATTGGGGTAGAGAATAAAAATGTATTTGCAAAGCCCCATTGAGGGACTGGGGAAAAATGTGGAAATATTAAGCTTCCCCACATGGGAATTCCTGATGGTTTTGCAAGCATTGGTGACTACCAATTTAGTAGACCAAGCCCTAGATCTTGGGGCTTGCCATCATGAAACCTATTCCTCCAAAACAGAAGCTAAACCTACATAAAATAAAGCCTGAGTCACCACAAAAGAACCTCTTTTGTTGCTCAGATGTGGCCTTTCTATCTAAGCCAATTCTAGGGGTAAAATCTCCACCCTCCCCCTTACATGAGATATGAATCCCAGGGGTGTACATCTCCCTTACAATGTGAGACATGACTCACAGACATGAGCCTTATCCTGGCATTGTGGGATTGAGAAAGCCTAATTGGACAAGAGGGAGAAATGAAACAAAATATAGTTCCAGTTGCTGAGATATTTCAAATAAAGTTGAGAGATCATTCTGGAGGTTATTCTTATGCATTTATAGACAACCCTTTTTAGTTTCTAGTGTATTAGAATAGCTAGAAGGAAATACCTGAAACCATTTACCTCTAATATAGTAGTCTTGATTACTGAAGATGATTGTATAACTCTATAGATTTTATGGTGTGATTGTGTAATTGTGAAAACCTTGCAAATCACACTCACTTTATCCAGTGTTTGGAAAGATGAGTAAGAAAATAAAAACAATAAATTAATAAATACTGGGGGAGGGTGGGGCAAGATGGCAGAGTAGTGACGTGTATGTTTTAGTTACTCCTCCAGGGCAGTAGGTAGAAAGCCAGGAACTGTGTGGACCAGACACTGCAGAGCAATTTGACTTTAGGCATACTTCACACAACATTCATGAACATGTGGAACAGCTGAGATCAGTGAAATCTGTAAGTTTTTGTGCCCAGGGGACCTGTGCCCCTCCCTGCAAGGCTCAGTACCATGAGAAGAGGGGCCATTAGTGCTGGGAATGAAGAGGGAGAACTGCAGTTGTGGCCCTTATTGGAAACTCATTCTACTGATCCAAACTCCAAGCACAGATAGACTGAAACCAGACACCAGAGAATCCAGGAGTAGCCAGCCCAGTGGAGAAGAGATAGGGATAGCAAAAGCAGCAAGAAAAACCCAAAAATAAAAGTGGAAGCTTTTTAGAGTTCTGGTGAACATAGAACTGGGAAGGCAGAGCTCAGGCAGTCAGACCCATATGCAAATCCAGAAGATGAGTTTCTTTGCCTGAAAAACTGGTTTCTCTGTTCCCTGGAGTGTTCCTTAATGGCCCTAAATGCCTTGTCTCTTAGCATTTCAATAACCCATTAGATCTGCAAGGAGGACCTCTCCCTTTTTTTTAATCTTTTCTCTAAAACAGTTACTCTAAGAAGCCCAATACAAAAAGCCTCAAAGACTTGCAATTTTGGCAAGTCAAAAAAAAGAGCAGAACTAAAAGAGCTCTGAGACACAAGGCAATAAGTCCAGTGGCTGAGAAAATTCACTAAACACCACAACTTCCTAAGAAAAGGGGGGTGTCGCCTCACAGTGATCTTCCTGGTGGGCAGGGAACACTCCTGCCAATCACTGGCCACACAGCTCAGAGCTGCCCCAGACAACCCAGTGTGTGTCTCCAGCACACACCACAAAATCAGGTGTGGACATACGTCTTCCCTGCACCCTCAGCTGGTAGTTCCAGAGTTAGGAAGGTGGAGCAGTGTGATTTAAAACCCCCCATTCAGCCATTCTTTCAGCAGACTGGGAGCATCCTTACACAGACCTGCAGCCCAGAATCAACCTGGGGGGATGGCACTCACCTGTGACATAACACAGTCATCCCTCAACAGAGGACCTGGGGGTGCATGGCCTGGAAGAGGGACCCACATGCAAGTCTCAGGGGCCATATGCCAATACCAAGGTCTTGTGTGTCAGTGGTAGAGACAAACTGTGGAAGGACTGAACTGAAGGATTAAACTATTGCAGCAGCTTTAAATCTCCAGGAACATCAGGGATATTTGATTGCTAGAGCTACCCCCATCCCTGACCACCCAAACACCCCATATACAGGGCAGGCAACACCAACTACACATGCAAGCTGAGCAAGCCAATTGGACCCCACAAGACTCACACCCCCACTCATCACAAAGACAAAGTGGGGGAGAACTGGCCTGAGGGGAATAAGTGGCTTGCAGACGCCACCTGCTGGTTAGTTAAAGTGTACTCCATGAAGCTGTAGATCTGACAAATTAGAGATAAGGGTTTTAACTGGTCTACAAATCCTAAAAGAAGCCTGTCAAGTTAAGCAAATGCCAAGAGGACAAAAACAACAGAAAATTTTAAAGCATATGAAAAAAGCAGGTGACATGGATAACTCAAGCCCAAACACCCAAATCAAAAGATCAGAGGAGACACAGTACTTCGAGCAACTAATCAAAGAACTAAAGATGAATGACAAGACCATGGCATAGGATATAAAGGAAATGAAGAACAGCATGGCACAGGATATAAAGGACATCAAGAAGACTCTAGAAGAGCATAAAGATGAGACTGCAAGAGTAAATAAAAAAATAGATGACCTTATAGAAATTAAAGAAACTGTTGACCAAATTAAAAAGATTATCGATACTCATAGTACAAGACTAGAGGAAGTTGAACACTGAATCAGTGACCTGGAAGATGACAAAATGGAAAATGAAAGAACAAAAGAAAGAATGGGGAAAAAATTAAAAAAAATTGAAATTGACCTCAGGGATATGATAGCTAATATAAAACATCTAAATAAAAGACTCATTGGTGTTACAGAAGGGGAAGAGAAGGGTAAAGGTCTAGGAAGAGTATTCAAAGAAATAGGGAAAACTTCCCAAATCTTCTAAACACCATAAATACACTAATCATAAATGCCCAGAGAACTCCAAATAGAATAAATCCAAATAAACCCACTCCAAGACATATTCTGATCACTCTGTCAAATACAGAAGAGAAGGAACAAGTTCTGAAACAGCAAGAGAAAAGCAATTCACCACATACAAAGGAAACAGCATAAGACTAAGTAGTGACTGCTAAGAAGCCACCATGGAGACAAGAAGGCAGTGGCAAGTCATATTTAAAATTCAGAGCAAGAAAAATTGCCAACCAAGAATTCTTTATCCAGCAAAGCTCTCCTTCAAATTTGAGGGAGAGCTTAAATTTTTCACCAACAAACAAATGTTGAGAATAGTTGCTAACAGGAGACCTGCCTTACTGGATATACTAAAGAGAGCCCTACTGAGAGAGGAAAAAAGAAAGGAGAGAGAGACATGGAGAAAGTTTCAGTACTAAAGAGATTCAGTACAGGTACATTAAAGGATATTAATAGAGAGAGGGAAAAACATATACAACAACCATAAACCAAAGGATAAGATAGCTGATTCAAGAAATGCCTTCATGACTATAACATTGAATGTAAATGGATTAAACTCCCCAATTAAAAGATACATACTCACAGAATGGATAAAAAAATGAACCATCAATAGGTTGCATACAAGAGACTCATATTAGACAAAAGGACACAAAGAAATTGAAAGTGAAAGGATGGAAAAAATATTTCATTCAAGCTACAGCCAAAAGAAAGCAGGAGTAGCAGTATTAATCTCAGGTAAAATACACTTCAAATGCAAGGTTGTTATGAGAGACAAAGAAGGCCACTACATATTAATAAAAGGGGCAATTCAACAAGAAGAAATAACAATCAAATGTTTATGCATCCAATCAAGGTGCCACAAAATACATGAGAGAAACACCGGCAAAAGTAAAGGAAGCAATTGATGTTTCCACAATAATTGTGGGAGACTTCAACACATCACTATCTCCTATAGACAGATCAACCAGACAGAAGACCAATAAGGAAATTGAAAACCTAAACAATCTGATAAATGAATTAGATTTAACAGACATATATAGAACATTACATCCCAAATCACCAGGATACACATTCTTCTCTAGTGCTCACGGAACTTTCTCCAGAATAGATCATATGCTGGGACATAAAACAAGCCTCAATAAATTTTAAAAGATTGAAATTATTCAAAGCATGTTCTCTGACCACAATGGAATACAATTAGAAATCAATAACCATCAGAGACTTAGAAAATTCAAAAATACCTGGAGGTTAAACACCATGCTCTTAAACAATCAGTGGGTTAAAGAAGAAATAGCAAGAGAAATTGCTAAATATTTAGAGATGAATGAAAATGAGAACACAACATACCAAAACCTAAGGGATGCAGCAAAAGTGGTACTGATGGGGAAATTTATAGCACTAAATGCATATATTAAGAAGGAAGAAAGAGCCAAAATCAAAGAAGTAATGGATCAACTGAAGCAACTAGAAATGAACAGCAAGCCAATCCTAAACCAAGTAGAAGAAAAGAAATAACAAGGATTAAAGCAGAAAAAAATGACACAGAGAACAACAACAACAAAAAAAAAAAAACAAGAGAGGGTAAATAACACCAAAAGTTGGTTCTTTGAGAAGATCAAAAAGATTGAGAAGCCCCTAGCTATAATGACAAAATCAAAAAGAGAGAAGACCCATAGAAACAAAATAATGAATGAGAAAGGTGACATTACTGAAGATCCCAAAGAAATTTAAAAAAAATATATAAGAGAATATTATGAACAACTGTATGCCAACAAACTGGATACTGTAGAGGAAATGGACAATTTCGTGGAAACATATGAACAACCTAGACTGACAAGAGAAGAAACAGAAGATCTCAACCAACCAATCACAAGCAAATAGATCCAATCAGTCATTAAAAAGCTTCCCACAAATAAATGCCCAGGTCCAGGTGGCTCCACAGGGGAATTCTACTAAACTTTCCAAAAAGAACTGGTACCAATCTTACTTAAACTCTTCCAAAACATCAAAGAAAATGGAACACTACCAAACTCATTTTGTGAAGCCAACATCAATCTAATACCAAAACCAGGCAAAGATGCTACAAAAAAGGAAAACTACAGGACTATCCCCTAGTGAATATAGATGAAAAAATTCTCAACAAAATACTTGCAAATGGAATCCAAAGACACATTAAAAAATCATACACCATGACCAAGTGGGGTTCATTCCAGGCATGCAAGGATGGTTCAACATAAGAAAATCAATCAATGTATTACAAAACATTAACAAATCAAAAGGGAAAAATCAAATGATTATCTCAATAGATGCTGAAAAAGTATTCGACAAAATCCAACATCCCTTTTTGATAAAAACACTTCAAAGGTAGGAATTGAAGGAAACTTCCTTAATATGATAAAGAGCATATATGAAAAACCCACAGCGAGCATAGTACTCAATGGTGAGAGACTGAAAGCCTTCCTTCTAAGACCAGGAACAAGACAAGGATGACCGGTATCACCACTGTTATTCAACATTGTACTGGAAGTGCTAGCCAGGGCAATCCAGCAAGACAAAGAAATAAATGACATCCAAATTGGAAAGGAAGAATAAAACTGTCATTGTTTGCAGATGATGTGATCTTATATCTGGAAAACCCTGAGAAATCATGATACAGCTACTAGAGCTAATAAACAAATTTAGCAATATAGTGGTATACAAGATTAATACACATAAGTCAGTAATGTTTCTATATTCTAGAAATGAACAAAATGAAGAGACACTCAAGAAAAAGATACCATTTTCAATAGCAACTAAAAAAATCAAGTACCTAGGAGTAAACTTAACCAAAGATGTAAAAGAACTACACAAAGAAAACTACATAACTCTACTAAAAGAAATAGAAGGGGACCTTAAAGATGTAAAAATATTCCATGTTCATGGATAGGAAGGCTAAATGCGCTTAAGATGTCAATTCTACCCAAACTCATCTATAGATTCAATTCAATCCCAATCAAAATTCCAACAACCTACTTTGCAGACATGAAAAAGCTAGTAATCAAATTTATTTGGAAAGGGAAGATGCCTTGAATTGCTAAAGACACTCTAAAAAAGAAAAAATGAAGTGGGAGCACTTACACTCCCTAACTATGAAGCTTATTATAAAGACACCATTGTCAAAACAGCATGGTACTGGCAAAAAGATAGACGTATTGATCAATGGAATTGAATTGAGAACTCAGAGATAGATCCCCAGATTTATGGACTACTGATCTTTGATAAGGCCCTCAAAGTCACTGAACTGGGACATAACAGTCTTTTCAACAAATGAGGCTGGGAGAGTTGGATATCCATATGCAAAAGAATGAAAGAGGACCCCTACCTCACACCATACACAAAAATTAACTGAAAGTGGATCAAAGATCTCAATATAAAAGACAGTACCATAAAACTCCTAGAAGATAATGTAGGGAAACATCTTCAAGACCTTGTATTAGGTGGCCACTTCCTAGACTTTACACCCAAAGCACAAGCAACAAAAGAAAAAATAGATAAATGGGAACTCCTCAAGCTTAGAAGTTTCTGTACCTTAAAGGAATTTGTCAAAAAGTTAAAGAGGCAGCCAACTCAATGGGAAAAATTTTTGGAAACCATGTATCTGACAAAAGACTGATATCTTGCATATACAAAGAAATCCTACAACTAAATGACAATAATACAGACAGCCCAATCATAAAATGGGCAAAAGACATGAAAAGACAGTTTTCTGAAGAGGAAATATAAATGGCCAAAAAACACATGAAAAAATGTTCAGCTTCACTAGCTGTTCGAGAGATGCAAATTAAGACCACAATGAGATACCATCTCACACCAATTAGAATGACTGCCATTAAACAAACAGGAAACTACAAATGCTGGAGGGGATGTGGAGAAGTTGGAACTCTTATTCATTGTTGGTGGGACTGTATAATGGTTCAGCCACTCTGGAAGTCAGTCTGGCAGTTCCTTAGAAAACTAGATATAGAGTTACCCTTCGATCCAGCAATTGCACTTTTCAGTATATACCCAGAAGATCTGAAAGCAGTGACACGAACAGATATCTGCATGCCAATGTTTATAGCAGCATTATTCACAATTGCCAAGAGATGGAAACAACCCAAATGTCCTTTAACAGATGAGTGGATAAATAAAATGTATATACACACAATGGAATACTACACAGCATTAAGAAGGAATGATGTTGTGAAACATGTGACACCATGGATGAACCTTGAAGACATAATGCTGAGCGAAATAAGCCAGGCACAAAAAGAGAAATATTATATGCTACCACTAATGTGAACTTTGAAAAATGTAGAACAAATGGTTTATAATGTATAATGTAGGGGAACTAGTGATAGAGAACAATTAAGGAAGGGGGAACAATAATCCAATAAGAACAGATAAGCTATCACGGGTAAATTTAACATTCTGGGAATGCCCAGGAATGACTATGGCTTGTTAATTTCTGATGGGTATAGTAGGAACAAGTTCACAGAAATGTTGCTATATTAGGTTACTTTCTTGGGGTAGAGTAGGAACATGTTGGAAGTAAAGTAATTATTCTAGGTTAGTTGTCTTTTTCTTACTGCCTTGTAATGATCTGTTTGAAATGTGTTTTTATTGTATGTTTTTTAAATTTTTTATATAGTTGATTTAAAAAAAAGAGTTAATTAAAAAAAACAATGAAAACATATGCAGAGCCCCCTTGAGGAGCTGGTGGAGAATGCAGTGGTGTTGGGCTTCCCCACCTTGATGGTTGCTGGTGTGCTCACAGACTTAAGGGACTGGTGGTTTGATGGGTTGAGCCCTCTACTACAGGACTTGCCCTTGGGAAGACAGTTGCTGCAAAGGAGCAGCTAGGCCTCCCTATAATTGTGCCTAAGAGCCTTTTCCCAAATATGTCTTTGTTGCTCAGATGTTGCCCTCTCTCTCTAGCTAAGCCAACTTGGCAGGTGAAATCACTGCCCCCCCCCCCAACTGGGATCAGACACCCAGGCAAGTGAATCTCCCTGGCAATGTGGAATATGACTCCTGAGGAGGAATGTAGACCCAACATCACGGAATGGAGAACATCTTCTTGACCAAAAGGGGGATGTGAAAGGAAATGAAATAAGCTACAGTGGCAGAGGGATTCCAAAAGTTGCTGAGATTTCACTCTGGTGGGTACTCTTTTGCACAATATACACAACCCATTTTAGGTTGTAGTGCATTGGAGGAGCTTGCAGTGAATACCTGAAACTATCAAACTACAACCCAGAACCCATGAATCTTGAAGATGATTGTATAAAAATGTAGCTTATGAGGGGTGACAATGTGATTGGGAGAGCCATATGGACCACACTCCCCTTTGTCTAGTATATGGATCGATGAATAGAAAAATGGGGGAAGCAAAACAAACAAAGGCAACCAGTGTTCTTTTTTACTTTAATTTCTCTTTTTCATTTTAATTATTACTCTTGTTATTTTTTGTGTGTGTGGTAATGAAGGTCTCAGGGATTGATTTTGGCGATGAATGCACAACTATGTAATGGTACTGTGAACAATCAAATGTACGATTTGTGTTGCATGACTGCATGATATGTGACTATATCTCAATAAAATGAATTTAAAAAAAAAGAAAGAAAAAACAAATAAATAATTGGGGGTATACAGGGTGTGGGAATTTTTGTGTGTTCTTTTTATTTTTATTTTTATTCTTATTTGTATTTTGTTTGGAGTAATGAAAATGTTTTAAAATCAATTGTGGTGATGAATGCACAAATATATGATGTTATCATAAACCATTGACTGTACATTTTGGATGATTATCTGGTATGGGAATATATCAATAAAATTACATTTTGAAAAGTCTATTTTGCCTAAAATTGGTAGAGCTAGTGTAATTTTTTTTTTGGTTAGTGCTTGCATGTAATATTTTTCCATCATTTCACTTTCAACCTATTTGTATCTTTGTGTCTGAAATAAGTGTTTTGCAGTCATCTTAAAGATGGATCAATTTTTAAATCTATTATGCCTGTTTCTTTTCATTGGGGAATGTAATCCATTAACCTTTAATTTTATTACTGTAAAGGCAGTATGCCAAACTTTTTATCTTTTAGCTTTTTCAGATTTATTTATTCTCTCTTTTTATCCATTTAGTTAACTTTACTAATACTCTTCATTTCTGTATCTTCCTCCAAGCCTCTCTCTTCTTTCTTTTCTTTTAAGCCAGAAAAACTCCCTTTAGTAGTTCTTGTAGGGCACATCTCTTGTTAATCAATTCTCAGAGCTTCTATTTATCTCTGCATATTTTAAACTTTCCATCATATTTTAGAGACAGCTTTGCTGAATAAAGAATTCTTGGCTGAAAATTTTTCTCTTTCAGTATCTTAAATATATTGTATCATTTTATTCTCACCTCCATGGGTTCTGATGAGAAATCAGCACTCAGTTTTGTTTGGCTTCCCTTGTGTGTGTTGAATTGCTTTTCTCTTCCTGCTTTCAGAATTTACTCTTTCTATTTGGTATTTGAAAGTCTAATTAGTATGTGTCTTGGAGTGGTTCTAATTGTATTTCTTACATTTGGAGTATGTTGGCCTTCTTGGGTTTGCATATTTATGTCTTTTATAATGGTTGAGAGAATTTCATCCATTATTTCCTGATATACTCTTTCTGAAATATTCTTTTTCCTTCTCCTGGGACACCCATGATGCACATATTTTTGTATTTCATACTGTGGTTTTGATTGCATTTCCCTAATGACTAAGGATATTGAGCATCCTTTTTTTAAACTTTATTTATCAAAAAACTAAAAAAAAAAAGAAACAATAATAAAACAATTCAAACTAAACAAAAAAAAAATGGAAAAACAATTAACCTAAACTAACTACATTGCTTCGAACATATTCCTACCATACCCCCCAAAAATTAACAAACCAGAGTCATTCCTGAGCATTCCCATAAAATTAAGATTACCCTCCATAACTTATCTGTTCTTATTAGATTATCATTATTAATTTACTAGCTGCTGTCACTAGGCCCCCTACATTATGCAATATAGAACATTTATTTTATCACTTTTACAGAGTTCACATTAGTGGTAACATACAACGTCTCTACTTTTATTCCTGGCTTATTTCACCCAGCATTATTTCTTCAAGGTTCATCCATGTTGTCGCATTTTTCATGACCTTGTTCCTTCTTACTGCTGCATAGTATTCCATTGAGTCTATATACCACATTTTGTTTATCTATTCATCTGTTGAAGGACATTTGGATTGTTTCCATCTCTTGGCAATTATGAGTAATGTCACTATGAACACCAGTGTGCAAATATCTGTTTGTGTCATTGCTTTCAGATCTTCCAGGTATATACCAAGAACTGAAATGCTGGATCAAAGGGTAACTTGATCTCTAGCTTTCTTAGGAACCATGAGACTGTCTCCCAGAGTGCCTGTACCATTATAAAGTCCCACCAACAATGAATAAGAGTTCCAATCTCTCCAAATCCTCTCCAGCATTTGTAGTTTCTTGTTTGTTTAATGGCAGTCATTCTAATTTGGGTGAGATGATATCACATTGTGGTCTTAATTTGCATCTCCCTAATAGCTAGTGAAGATGCAAAATTTCTCATGTGTTTTTTAGCCATTTGTATTTCTTCTTCAGAGAAATGTCTTTTCTTATTTTTTGCCCATTTTATAATTGGGTTGTTTGTACTATTGTTGAGTTGTAGGATTTCTTTATGTGTTTAAGGTATCAGTCTTTTATCAGATACATGGTTTTGAAATATTTTTTCCCATTGAGTTGGCTGCCTCTTCATTTTTTTCAGAAGCTTTAAATTTTGTGGAGTTCCCATTTATCTATTTTGTCTTTCATTGCTTGTGCTTTGGGTGCAAAGTCTAAGAAGTGACCTCCTAATATAAGGTCTGGAAGATGTTTCCTTGTATTACCTTCTAGGAGTTTTATGGTAGTGTCTCTTATATTGAGGTCTTTGATCCACCTTGATTTACTTTTTGTATAGGGTATGAGGTAGGGGTCCTCCTTCATTCTTTTCTATATGGATATCCAGTTCTTTCAGCCCCATTTTTTGAAGAAAATTTTATATCCCAGTTCAGTGGGTTTGGAGATCTTATCAAATATCAGTTATGAGCATACTTTAATGTGATTTTCTCTTTGGAGAAATGTCTGTTAAGGCCTTTTGCCCATTTTTTGGATTGGGTTGTTTGTCTTTTAGTTGTTGAGTTGTAGGATTTCTTCATCAATTCTGCATATTAAACATTTATCAGAATTGTGCTTTCCAAATAATGTTTCACATTGTGTGGGAGGGCTTTTTACCATGTTAACATCTTTTCAGGCACAATAGTTTTCAATTTTGATGATGTCCGATTTAACTTTTTTTCTTTTGTTGTCCTTTGGGTGTAAAGTGTCAGAAAGCATTGCCTAACACTGAGCCCTGAATATGATTGCCTATATTTTCTTCTGGGATTTTGATAATTCTGGCTTCTACATTTAAGCCCATCTTGAATTGATTTTTATTAGGTACTACTTCTTTCTTTTCCAAATGGTGATAAAGTTTTCCCAGCATCATTTGTTGAATAGACTATTTCCCTATTGAATTTTAGTCGCTCCTTTGTCAAAAATTAGTTGTCCATAAATGTTAGGGTTGATATCTGAGCTCTCAGTTCTATTCCATTTTTATTTCTGTCCTTTGACCAGTACTGTGCTGTTTTAAATACTGTAGCTTTGTAATAAATTTTAAAGCCAAGAAGTATGAGTCCTTTGACTTTCTTCTTCTTTTTAAAGATGGTTTTAGCTATTCATGGCCTCTTATGCTTGCAAATAAATTTGATTATTAGCTATTATGTTTCTTCATATAAGGCTGTTGGAATTTTGATTAGGATTAGTTTGAATTTGTAAATCACCGTGGGTAGAATTGATATGTTGACAAAATTTAGCCCTCCAATTATGAGTATGGAAAGACTTTACATTTATTAATGTCATCTTTGATTAATTTTATCAATATTCTGTAGCTTTTCATGTATGGTTCCCTCAAAGCCTTGGTTAAAGTCATCCCTAGATATTTGATTATTTTAGTTGCTATTGTGAACGGATTTTTTCTTAATTTCCATGTCACATTGTTCATTAGTTCCTTATGGAAACAGCACTGACATTACATGTTGATCTTGTAACATGCCAATTTGCCAAATGCATTTATTAGTTCTAGTAGCTATGTTGCAGATTTTTAGCACTTTCTATATATATGATCATGTCATCTGCAAATAGTGAAAGATTTAATTCTTCCTTTACAATTTGGATGCATTTTATTTCTTTTCTTTGCCTATTTGCTTTGGCTGGAATTTCCAGTAAAATGTTGAATAACAGTGGGGGACATTTGGTATCTGTCCTTTTCCAGATCACAGAATGAAAGATTTCAATCTTTCACCATTGAGAATGATGTTGGCAGTATGTTTTTCATACATACCCTTTGTCGTGTTGAGGAAGTTTACTTCTATTCCCAGTGATCTAAGTGTTTTTTTATCAGGAAGGGGTGGTGGATTTTATCAAATGTTTTCCTTCCTAAATTGTCATGATATTTTGTTTTTTTCTTCCTGGAATAATTCTTGCTTGATCGTGATGTATAATTCTTACTTTGGTGGATTAGCTTTGCTATTATTTGGTTAAGGATTTTTCCATATATAGACATAAGTGATATTGGTCTGTAAATTTTTTTTGTGATATATTTATCTGGCTTTGTTATTAGGGTGATATTGGCCTCATAAAATGAGACAAATTGTGTTATCTCCTCTTCATTTTGGAAGAGTTTGAGCAAAAAATGGGGTTAATTCTTCTTGGAATGTTTGGTATAATTCCCCTGTGAAGGCCTCTGGTCATGGGTTTTTCATTGTTGGGAGGATTTTGGTTACTGATTCAATGTTGTTACTTTAACCTTTTCTGTTGATATCTTCTGTTCTTCTGTAGTCAATATATATTGCTTGTCTATTTCTAGAACATGTCCATTTCATCAAGGTTGTCTAATTTGTTAAAATACAATTTTTCAGGTCATATTCTTATGGTCTTTTTAAATTTCTATTGGGTCATTCATAATGTTCTCCATTTCATTTCTGATTTGAACTATTTGTATCTTCTCTTTTTTCCTTTCTCAATCTGACAAATGGTGTGTTGATTTTGTTGATCTTTACAAAGAAAAATTTTAATTTTGTTATTTCTCACTATTACTTTCTTCTCTATTTCATTTATTTCTACTCTTTTTTTTTTTCTATTTCCACCTTCTGCTTGTTCTGACTTTAGATTGCTGTTCCTTTTCTGGTTTTCTTAAGTTTCCAGTCAGGTCTCTGATTTCACATCTTTCTTCATTTCTAATGTAAGCATTTAGGGAAATAAAATTCCCTCAGAGCACTGCCTTCTCCTGTTCCATAAGATTTTGTTTTGTTTTGTTTTGTTTTAAGCAGCTTTATTTTACTGGGTGCATTTCACAAAATATTGTTATCTATATTCAATGAATACATAGGTATAACCATAGTCAATTGGATTTCAAAAATATGTTCATGTTTCTAAGTAGAATTATCAGTTCTCTGCCTATGACTTATGTGTGTGTGTGTATATATATATATATATATATATATATATATATGAGATTGTTCACATATCCTACAGCTATCCAAAGATCCAAAGTGTACAATTGCCCATGCTACCATCATACAGCTGTGCATCCATCAACACAATTAAATTTTTTTAATTTTTATAACATTTTCATTACTCCAGAAAAGAAATAGACAAAAAAAGAGACTCAAATCCTCCCATACCCCTAATGCCCCTCCATTAATGCTTCATAGTTTTGCTATAGTACATTTGTTAATGTTGATGAAAGAATGTTAAAATACTACTAAAAGTAGCATATAGTTTGCAATAGGTATATATTTTGTCCTATATGCCTCTCTATTATTAACTTGTAGTTATAGTATCATATACTTGTTCTAGTTAATGAGAGAGATTCCTAATATTTGTACAGTTAATCAAAGATGTTGTCCAACACAAGATTCACTGTTTTATATATTCCCATCTTTTAACATGAAACTTTCCTTCTGGTGGCATATGTGACTCTGAGCTTATCCTTTCCACCACCATCACACACTTGTCAGCCCTGTTAGCTATTCTCACAACATGCCACTATCACCCCTGTCAATTTCCAAATGTTTAAGTTCACCCCAGTGGAACATTCTGCTCATAATAAGCAGACACTCCCCATTCTTTACCCTTATTCTATATCCTGGTGCATTAGTTAGGGTTCTCTAGGGAAACAGAAACAATGAAAGTTATCTAGGAATAAAAGTGACTCACTCAGACATATAGGCAGGGTAAGATGGCAGAGTGGTGAGGTGCAGAATTTCATCTCCTCCCTAGAGCAGCAGGCAATTACCCAAGAACTACATGAAACAGTGTTTTGGGGGTCTCCAGTAACCGGTCACACATCAGATGCAAGTTATGAATTGGAGGAAAAGCTGAGAGCACAGTAAACATTGTAAGTTCCCCGGACCAGGGATCTGGTGCCCCTCCCCACCCAGACCTCACAGACTGTCTTGCTGCTGTCTCCCTGAAAGGAGGAAAAAAAACAACCAAAAACAGCAATCTGTTGAGGGCAAGAAAGGGGGCTAAACCAAGCCTCAACTGCAGAATTAGTTAACAAATTAATTAACTAACATTGGGAGCTCCGGGAGCTAAAGAAGGGCTGGGCTATGAGAATGAGGGCAAATAAAAGTGGGCACCCATTCCCAGGTTCCAAAAAAGCCATTTTTCCCCTACATTTTGTTCCTTCTGGCTTCTCACTGATTCCTTACATTTTTGCATTTCAATAGCCCCCAGCAGGGGTGGAATTGAATGTGTTGGAGAGTAATTATCAGACAATAGCCCAAAGTACATCTTTAAATGCTCTATTCTGACACTGACAAAACTTCCAGGCTGGGGAAAGACTTTTAAAAGGGACTCCATTTTTTTTCTTTTTTCTTCTTCTTGTTTTTCTTTTCTATTTTTCAATCTAAAAGTAATATATATGGTTATTTTTTATCAGAAAGTCCAGGTTGAGGGACTAGGCTGGGCTTGGGGGGAGACAGAGTACCCACAGTGTCTTTGAGTTCTGGATTAATTTCTGAGGAAGGTCTGCACCCATCTTTATTTGGCAACTCAGGCTGAGCAAGCAATATAGCTGGAGATGCCCCAAAGAGGAGAGGGGAGAAATGAATAGTGCCCCTGAGAGTTTCTAGAAGTGGGAGAGTGGAGGGAGGCCCAGCTCAATGGGCAGTCCTCCTTCTGGGGACTCAAACACCAGGGGCTGGAATTCAGATTCTGGCTTCAGTCAGCCATGCCCCTGACAAGATCAGAGTCACCAGGAGAACTAAAGTCTCCATACCTCCTTACACTGGTGGGGGAGCTGTGGACTGGCAAGCAGCACCTGCTGGACAGGAGAGGAAAAGCACCAATTCTAAAGGCCTCATATGAGGGTCTCATTCTCAGGAAAATTCCATACCTTCCCAATCAGATCTGGGCCTCTCTGGACTCGGAAAATCTGACTGGGGTCAACAATATCTGAGGAAACCCTCTCATAAAAAGGCTACATAGAGGCAGGGCAAGAAACAGAAAAAAAAGGGGTGAAAAATTCTGATCACCTAAATAGAACCTAAATTAGAGGTCTAGAATAAGTTGAACTGAATAACAGAGGCCAGAGAACAAAGCCAACGAACAAGAAAACCCCTAGGTAAAAGATAGAAAACAAGCTCCATAATTAACTAATCAAGAAAATCAGATGCCTAGACAACTTAAGATAACAAACAATACTAGGAAACACAAAAATATGGACCAACAAAGGGAACAAACTAATAGTTCAACTGAGATACATGAGTTGAGGCAACTAATGCTAAATAAGTTCAGTGAACTGAAGGAAGATATAGCAAAAGAGATGAAGGATATAAAGAAGACACTGGATGGCCATAAAGAAGAAATCATAAACTTGAAAAAACAAATGGCAGAACTCATGGGAATGAAGGCCACAATGGAGGAGATGAAAAACACAATGCAGGGACACCGCAGTAGATTTGAACAGACAGAAGAAAGGATCAGTGAACTGGAAGACAAGACATCTGAATTCATACACACAAAAGAACAGATGGTGAAAAAAATGGAAAAATATGAGCTGAGTGACAACATGAAACACATGAATATACATGTTATGGGTATCCCAGAAGGAGAAGAGAGGGGAAAAGGGACATAAAGAGTAATAGAAGAAATATTCACTGAAAATTTCCCAACTCTTATAAAAGAAAATTAGAGATTAAAGAAATACAGCATACTCCAAATAGAATAGATCCCAATAGACCTAATCCAAGACACTGATCAGATTGTCCAATGTCAAAGACAAAGATAGGAATCTGAAAGCAGCAAGAAAAAAGCAATCCATCACATACAAGGGAAGGTTGACAAGACTATGTACAGATTTCTCTGAAGAAACCATGGAGGCAAGAAGACAGTGGCATGATATATTGAAGATACTGGAAGAGAAAAACTGCCAATCAAGAATTCTATATCTGGCAAAATTTTCCTTCAAAAATGAGGGAGAGATTAAAACATTTTCAGGCAAACAGACACTGAGAGAGTTTGTGAATAAGAGACCAGCACTACCAGAAATACTAAAGGGGGTGCTACAGGCTGATAGGAAAAGACAGGAGAGAGAGAGTTGGAGAAGAGTGCAGAAATGAAGATTATCAGGGAAGGTAAAAGGAGAGAGAGGAAAAAATAAGATATGACATATAGATTCCAAAAGACAAAATGGTAGTAGAAAGTACTGCCCTTAAAGTAATAAAACTAAATGTAAATGGATTAAACTTCCCAATAAAAAGAAACAGACAGGCAGAATGGATTAAAAAATGGGACGCATCTATATGCTGTCTACAAGAAACTCACTTTAGATACAAGGAAAAAAATAGACTGAAAGTGAAAGGTTGGAAAAAGATATTTCATGCAAACAACAACCAGAAAAATTAGACTTCAAAAGTAAAACAATTAAAAGAGACAAAGAAGGACACTGTATATTAATAAAAGGGTCAATTCATCAAGAAAACATAATAATCACAAATATTTATGCACCAAGCCAGAATGTC